>NC_057861.1:162267134-162569063 GCF_019393635.1 Dromiciops gliroides | reverse complement strand
AGTATAAATAAATGCTCAAACTGAAAACTTAACAATCTGTTCTCATGAGCCAGTCTAAGTTGGTTCTAACACCCTCCTTGTTGTCTCCCATTAGGATGTGAGCTTCTTGAGAGCAGAGGCAATTTTTTTTGTCTGTTTTCTCAGTGTTTGGTGCATAGTAAACACTTCTTAAATGTTTTTTCATTCATTCATTCATTCATTTATTCATCACAGGGAGCAAATGGAATAAATAAAGGAATACTTTATTTCCCCAGGACCAAGGGATCATTTGTAAGGATTATTTAGATGCTCATTCCATCCGTCCACAGAAGAGGAGAACACACCAACTCTGATCCTGAATTTATTCTCTAGGTGTAGCCATAAGCAGGAAGGTGAGTGCTGTTCTGGAGTAATTTTGTCTAAGCTTCATTGTATCTCCAAGTCATCCTCAAACTCCTCACTGCCATTTTTATAATTGTTCTAAAAAAAAAAATAACCCTACAGCTAAAGATGCACACACGGAATGCTTTGTCTATACTTTGAACATCCCAGTCCTGGTAAATGTTGTCCTGAAAGCAACCAGAACCAAATTACAGTTCATTTTCACTTATCTCTAGTGTGAGTATTCGTTTTACAGTTTTAACCTGAGGCTGCTTTCCCCCTCCCTCTGGCATAAAGAATGTTCACAGAATGCTTCTTCCCAGAGTCACTTGGTCTGTGACCAGGAAGTGTAAACTCCTTTTAATATTATTCTACAGCAAAATAAGTCTTCTCAGAAAAGAGGGGTTTTTATGGTGGAGTTGTAAACTGATCCAACCATTTTGGAGAGCAATTTGGAATTATGCCCAAAGGGCGATAAAGCTGTGCATACCCTTTGACCCAGCAATACCACTTTTGGGTCTTTTTCCCAAAGAAATCATGGAAAGGGGAAAGGGACCCACATGTACAAAAATATTTATAGCTGCTCTTTATGTGGTGGCAAGGAATTGGAAGTTGAGGGGGTGCCCATCAATTGGGGAATGGCTGGACAAGTTGTGGTATATGAATACAATGGAATACTATTGTGCTGTAAGAAATGATGAGCAGGAGGAGTTCAGAGAAACCTGGAGGGTCTTAACGTGGGCTGATGATGAGTGAGATGAGCAGAACCAGAAGAACATTGTACACAGTATCATCAACATTGTGTGTTGATCTACTGTGATGGACTATATTCTTCTCACCAATGCAATGGCACAGAAGAGTTCCAGGGAACTTGTGATGGAAGAGGATCTCCAAATCCAAGAAAAAAAAAAAAAGAACTGTGGAGTATAGATGCTGAATGAACCATACTATTTCTTTTGTTTTTGATGCTGTTGTTTTTTTCTATTTTGAGGTTTTTCATCATTGCTCTGATTTTTTCTCTTATAACATGACTAATGCAGAAATGTTTAATGTTATTATGTATATATATATATATATATATATATATATATATATATATATATATATATATATAACCTATATCAGATTACCTGCTGTCTAGGGGAGGGGGGAGGGAGGGGAGGGAGAGAGAAAAATCTGAAATTGTAAAGCTTGTATAAACAAAAGTTGAGAACTATCTTTACATGTAACGGGAAAAAAATAAAATACTTTATTAATTTAAAAAAGAGGGGGTTTTTATTCTTAACTATGCAATACTTTTAAAAATTGAGCTGGCTTTTGTCCTGGAGCCTATTTCAAATGGTCAGGCTGTTGGTCCCTTTGTCTAGCATCACAATTGAAAGCTGATGGCTTGACTCTTGTATCTAGGAAACAATTTTCTTTATATGAGAAAAATAGACTCAAAGTAAAATGCAGGTAATGATAAGAGCAAAGCTTTTGTCTGGGTTCTCCAGTTAAATGACCAGTAAACGTGTGCACACTATACCTATCACTGGGTGCAACAGAAATATGGAGAAGGAAAAAAAAATATGGAGAAGAGAAAGTTTAGCCCACAGTAATTCACATGAATAATATAATGCCACTAAATTCAAAATTCACAGGCTAGTATTACATCAGTTTATTGAAGTTCTTTTGTTTCTTCTTACAGAGAGCAAAGGAAATAAGTTGTGCTTGAGGATTTAACTTTTCATTCATAGAATCATAGGTTTACAAGTTGGAAGGCACCCCAGAGGTCATCCGACCCAGCCCTTACCAAAGTTATGAATCCCATCTACAATACTGCCAACAAGTGCTCACTCATTTTCTCCATTTGAAAATCTCCATTGAGAAATTCATGGTTCCCCAAGGCAGCACTAGTGAATTTGGGACATCCCTAAGAAAGTTCTTCCTCATATTGAATCAAATGTCTCCCTTTCATTTCTACACACCGGTCCTTTTTTTAGCCTTTATAAGAATTCAGAACAAGATTAGTGTCTCCTCTGGGACAGACTTTTGAATACTTGAAGACACCTATTATGCCCATTCTTTGATCCTATGATCCCTCCCAATCTCTTTCTTCTTCCACCTTCATTCACTTCCAGTAGAATGAATACATGATCTTGGAAGGAAAGGACAATTTTACTGTTTGTCTCTGTATTCTGGGTACCTACCAGAGCACCTGGCACATTAATAAATTCTTATTAAACTGAATTTAAAGGATGTTTTGGGGGAGGAGGGATTGGGGTTGTGACTTGCTCAGGGTTACATGACTAGTGTCAAGTCCAAGGTCATGCAGCTAGTGTCAAAGTATCTAATGTCAGAGGCAGCTAGGTGGCACAGTAGGTAAAGTACTGGCCCTGGATTTAGGAGGACCTGAGTTCAAATCCAGCCTCAGACACTTGACACTTACTAGCTGTGTGACTCTGGGCAAGTCACCTAACCCTCACTGCCCCACAAGGCAAAAAACAAACAAACAAACAAAACCCCAACCCCAAACCAAAAAAACAGAAACAAGGTGTCTAATGTCTAATTTGAACTCAGATCCTTCTGACTCCAGGGTCAGTGCACCATCTAGATGCCCCTAAAGGGATCTTTTTAAAACAATGATTTGTTTGGGGTTTATTCCCCCAATTACATGTAAAGACAATTTTTAACATTTTTTTGAAATCTTAAGTTCCAAATTCTCTCCTTCCCTCCCCCTTTCTCTCTCTAAGGGGATCTTGTGGTTTCTATGCTTTATTTATTTATTTTTTTTTGCGGGGCAATGGGGGTAAAGTGACTTGCCCAGGGTCACACAGCTAGTAAGTGTCAAGTATCTGAGACCGGATTTGAACTCAGGTACTCCTGAATTCAGGGCCGGTGCTTTATCCACTGCACCACCTAGCCACCCCCTATGCTTTATTTTTGTAACATTGTTTCTATGGTATATCACATTCATTCCAAAATCTTGATCCTAACTCGATGAAATCTCCCCCATGTGTCCTCTTATTCCAACTCATTCAAACATCAACTTAGTTCAGGCACTGATCACTTCTCACCTGAACTATGGAAATCTCATCCTCCTTGGTCTCCCTGCCTCAAGTCTCTCCCTTCTCCAATCCATGTTCCATATAGCTGCCAAAGTCATTTTTCCTAAAGCGTTTTCTCCCCCCTCCCTATCCAATAAACTTCAGTGGCTCCTTATTATCTCCAGGACCAAATAAAAACTCATCTCTTTGTTATTTAAAGCTATCCACAGCCCAGCCCCATCCTACCTTCCCAGCCTTATTATACATTTCTCCTCTCCATGTATTCTATGGACCAGCAGAATTAGCCTTCTTACAGTTTCACACACAGAGCTCCATCTCCCACTTCCATGCCTTTGATCTGGCTGAACCTTATGCCTGTTCTGCTTCCTTCCTTTTTTTTTTTTACAAGGCAATGAAGGTTAAGTGACTTTCCCAGGGTCACACAGCTAGCAAGTATCAAGTGTCTGAGGTCAGATTTGAACTCAGATCCTCCTGAATCCAGGGCCAGTGCTTTATCCACTACACCACCTAGTTGCCCCCTGCTTCCTTCCTTATCTCTGTTTCTTGGCACCTCTGGTTTACTTCAAGACTTTCCTTAAGCACCAATTTCTGTATGAAGCCTTCCCTGGTGTGACATTTTAAAAGTTTGAGAGACATGGTTTCTGAGTAATTAATTATTTTATTAATAATGCTAGCATAGTATTAATAAAAGGAATGGTCATTTGGCCTTCTCTTTTGGACTAAAGATGGATCATGGTAGTGGCCTCACAGTTTATCTGCCTTTGGAAGAATGGTTATTCCTGAGGGTGGCAATCAATTCTGACTGGTTAAGAATTAATGAGAGAATGAATATTCTAATGAGACATGGACCTATTCTAATGAGGAGAATGGGGGATATGACTTTGATCATGTCATTTATTTCCAAATCATCCCCCCTCCCCCAGCCTCTGGGAAATCTGGTCTCCACCCTAGACCTAAGTAGAGCACAATGAGCTTCCCCACCTGGGTGAGGTCTGAACAAGATTGTTAAGAAAGGTAATCCAGTCTCATTATAAGCAATCTCCTTCAGAGACTGAACAACCTACAGACTTCTGAAAAAATCCTGGTCCTAATTCAATAATTGATGATTAATATAAGAGAGAAATAATCATTTCTCTCACTGATCTCCAGTGCCCTCCCCACAAGGTTACCTTGCACCTGTTTTGTATGAATTCTGTGTGTTTCTATATGTCTTTTACCTTCCCCTTAGAATTTCCTTGAGGGTAAGTACTGTTCTGTCTTTGCATGCCCCAAACTTACAATTGGGCTTAACATAAATGATAGTGGGGTAGCTAGGTGATGCAATGGATAAAGCACCAGCCCTGGATTCAGGAGGACCTGAATTCAAATCTGGCCTCAGACACTTGACACTTACTAGCTGTGTGACCCTGGGCAAGTCACTTAGCCCTGCAAAAAAGGAAAGTAAGCAAGCAAGCAAGAAAGAAGGGAGGGAGGGAAGGAGGGAAGAAAAAGAAAGAAAGAAAAAGAAAGAAAGAAGAACTGAATTAAATATTACAGATGTCTCCTAGCTGGGAATGAATATGGAGAAATTATCCCTTCTCTTGCTCTGTATGTTGTACTTCTATTAAGGTTGCCCAACCTCTTGGCAGCCATATTACTCTGCTGAATCATTTTGAACTTGCTGTCCCATTGAATCTAGGACATGTGCATTCAACTATGTTTTTCTGACAGTGAAGTAACTAACTCATAGGTCACAAAATTTTAAATTAAAATTTTTGCTCTGTTCCTAGTGCTGCCTAGGACAGGGTAGAGCATTTTGGACCTGATGCCAGACACAGTCAGGCGGCCCTCCTTGATACTGCAAGCACTGTGTCATCAGGAACACATTTCTTCTTTTTGCAACTTCTAGAGATCTCACTAGAGTACTACAAACCTAGAGATAAGTAAGAGCAGCCTTCTGACTTCTCTTTTCCCCTGATCAGTCAACTCTTTTAATAGTAATTGGGACAATGATGCTGCTTCTGATGCTGCTTCTTGTACCAAAGAGCACAAGCGATTACTGGATGGGGACCTTGTTTCAACACACCTGGAATTATCTGAGATTTGCATAAGAAGGCTACCTAACTGCTACCATTACTGTAGGGGATTGCAAGTCCCAGATTCCCCAGTTACACTTAATCCTGAAATTATAGCACTGTGTGAAGCATGAAGTTTCAAGTGCATCTTCTTCTGAAGCTGCTTACTCTAGGTCACATGTCCTTCTCCTACTGTTAAAGTTTGTGTGATCCCTTTGTGTCAGTTATTATGAAAGTCATCTATGTTAAGTGGAGATGATGAGAATATTGCTGTTGTATAATATCAGTCTAAGTATGGGGAGTTGCCATAGCTTGTATAGCTTGTAGCATCTGGCTAGTGTCTTCACCAACTGGTCTTACCTTGGGGCATGTTCTAGAGAGAGGAAAAGGAAATACCACATATGTTTCTCAATTCTCATTCATTCATTTATACGTTCAATAAAAACTTAGTAAAGTACCCACTGTTTGCAATTTGCTGCCTAAGACTGTAGGGAATAAAAATAAAGAAAGAAAGAATATATTCCCTGCCTTCAAGGGCCATCTGCTCTAGTAGAAAATATAAGACACAAATAACTATAATTCAAGTTATAACATGATAAATGTCCCTGAGGGGAAAAGAACAATGTGAGAGACACAGGGAAGATGAGATCATTTGGGATTATATATCTAGAACTGGAAAGGGATCTTGGAAACTATGGGATTTAAGTCCCCCCCCCCTTTTTTTTATAGATGAAGAAAGTGAAACCTACAGAAGTCAATGATTTGCTTACAGTCACACAGAGAGCAAACCTCGGAGGCAAGATTTGAACCCTGGATTCCTGACTCCAGGGTCAGCTCTTTCCACTGTGCCACATTGCCAGAGGAATCAGGGACAATTTCACAGAAGAGACAAGGTGTTGGGAGAATCCCTCTGAGGCATTCAAGATGGTATGTGAACACAGAAGGAAGTAGGACAGAGTAGAATAAAATTGGGTGACAGTGGGTAGTCCCATGTAGCTGATGTTTAGTATATTTGCAAGGGAATAAGAGAAATAAGGCTGGGAAGGCAGATTAGAGTCAGATTTTTAGGGGTTCTTGAATTCCAGGCTAAGGAATTATCTTGTTCAGTAGTCAACAGGAAGTCACTGAATGTTTTTGTATAGGAGAATGACAGTTCGTCGTGAAAATATTGTGGCAATAGTGTGAATAAAAGATTTGATAGAGAATAGGAGCAGGAGAGAACAGTCAGCCTACTATAATAGCAGCTCAGAAAGGAGGCAAAATGGCACACTGGAATGAAGGAAACAAGCATTTACATAGCCCCCTACTGTGTGCCAGACATTGTGCTCATTGCTTTACAAATATCTCATTGGATAGATCCTTACAACAGCCCTGTGAAGTAGGTGCTATTATTACCCCCATTTTAGAGATGAGGAAACGGAGGCAAAGAGGGTTAAGTGACTTGCCCAGGGTCACACAGCTAGTGAGTGTCTTTGGCCAAATTTGAATTCAGGTCTTCCTGACTCCAGGCCCAGCACTCTATCTATCCATTGCACTACCTAGCAGCCTCAGACAGAACAATGGATTTGGAGACTCTGTGTGACCTTGGACAAATCACTTAATGTCCCTGAGCCTTAGTTCTTCATGTGTAAAATGAAGGAGTTGGACTTCTCTTCCAGCTCTAAATCTATGATCCTGTGAAAGATGAAGTACGTGCCTAAGTTACAATGATTGCAGCAGCAGAGGAAAGGAGGGGGTGGAAATCTTAGAGGTTAAAGCAGCAGATTTAGTAAATGATGGGATCTAGGAGATGAGGATAGCTAGATAGTGCGACGGATAGAGGGCTGGGCCTAGAGTCAGAAAAACTCATCTCCTTGGGTTCATATTTGAACTCAGACACTTAGTAGCTGTGTGACCCTGGGCAAGTCATTTAACCCTGTTGGCCTCATTTTCCTCATCTGTGAAATGAGCTGGAGAAGACAATGGCAAACCACTCTACCATCTTTGCCAAGAAAACCCCAAATGTGGTCATGGAGAGTCAGATTTGACTGAAACAACTGAACAACAGGGTATGAGAGAGATGGAAAAGTCAAAGTCAAACCAACACTTTACAGACTGTATATCTAAAAGAATGGGAAATTAACTCTTTCAGCTCTGTAAATCCCCATTCATGTTGTCCTGGTTGGTGAATGCCCCAAATATTCCACCACTTTCTATCTGGTTGGTCACAGTTAAGAATCACTTTACCCCTATTAATTTCCTTAACATCTGCCCAGCCAGGGACTCTTCCTCCCTCCCTTTCCAGAGCTGGTATCACATCAAGTGATCAATCAACAAGTATTTATTAATTTCCAACTGTGTTCTAGGCACTGCTCCAGGTACTGGGGAAACAGATACAAAAACAAGAGTCCCTGCCCCCAAGGAACTTATAAATCAATACTGACATTACCACCAGAAAGCATATGGTTAATCTACTTTTCTCTGGTTCTACTCACCATCCCTGTGATTTTCCAAACCAAAACATCCCTGCCTGTCCACAGCTCTCCTATATGTGTTATCTCCCCTTGTTAAAATATTTTGGATGGGGAACTGTTTAGCTTTTGTATTTGTAGCTCAAGTGAATATATGCTTCTTATATGCATAATACACAACTAATAAATGCTTTTTCATTCACTCATTTCAAAGTGTTTTTAGTAAAGTGGTAAGCACTAGAGCCATATTTTCTTAGGATTGAAGAACCAGTGGGTGGTCAGAAATTAGAGGTTGTGGGTGTAAACTACAATCTCTAGAAGTATGGCAATGAAAAAGAATAGAGAAATAAGGTGATTCCTGAAAAAGGAACAAAGCCCAAGGAAAACTGGGGTAGGTTTGTAAGCAGAGGGGGCAGAGGCTAACAGAAAGGAAGAAATTGAAGTTAAAAGTGGAAAGAGGAGGCAGTTAGGTGGTGCAGTGGATAAAGCACTGGCCCTGGATTCAGGAGGACCTGAGTTCAAATGTGGCTTCAGACACTTGACACTTACTAGCTATGTGACCCTGGCAATTCACTTAACCCTCACTGCCCCACCAAAAAAATAAATCTCAATTAAAAGTGGAAAAAAGGCATGAGATCAAGGGCACAGGTACAGAAGTTAATCTTAGAAAGAAGAGCCATCCCACCCTCCAAGATCAGAGGGAATGAGGGGTGAAGATACTAAGAGGGTTGAGACATAGAAGAGGGAAATTAGGGGAGCCTTGGTTGTATGGTCTTGATCTTTTCAGTAAAGTAGGAGATAAAATCATTCACTTAAAGAGAAAGGAGATGATTTATGGCATAATCACCCTCTTAAAGCTAAGTTTACTCGGTTTGAAATCAGATTCCTCTTTCCAGCTTGAAATTTGGTGTGACTGAACAGATTTATAGCACCTCTTTCCTCTATAGGAACCTCCTTAATGACTGGCAAGCACTGGGGAAAGTGACAATGGAACTAGTCTAATCTGGAGTCTATCTCTCCGTGGCATACATAACCATGATCTATTGGCCTTGGGTCTGAAGAGTGCCACGGTGAGCCGAGACCTAATAAATTATCACCCTCCATAGTAAAGTGACTGAGTGCAATGATTTTTTCGGTTTCTCTTTTGACTCCCACAGGCATCATCAGTTCTAGGTTACTTTCATCCCTCAACCCTGGGAAGGACAGCACAGTCAAACTGAGAGTCTCAGTCGGGAGAAGGATTCCAAGTGGAACTTGTCATATTCCTTTAACCTGTTTTCACAGAATTGTGGAATCAGAGAATTTTAGAGCTAAAAGGGCCCTTAGCAATCACCCAATTCAGAGATTCTCAAGCATTCTGTCCTGGCAGATAACTTCATTTTCAACATAATTTTAGCAGAACTCTTTCAGTAAAATATTTTAAAATTACTTTTAAAAAGTTTGCTATTGGGGCAGCTAGGTGGCACAGTGGATAGAGCAACGGCCCTGGATTCAGGAGGACCTGAGTTCAAATCTGGCCTCAGACTCTTGACACTGTGGAAATTTATTTTGATTTGGGGACCCTACCTTTAGGCTGAGATTAGAAAGCCTTAGGCCCTCAGGGTCTCTTCCCCTCCTCCTCAGCTTCAGCTGAGCCAAAAAGCCCTGTGGGTTGTACAAGACTCCAGGTCCCTCCAACCTGAGCGGAGGGATCCGAGAGATACTGGGCTTGTCCAGGCTGGGCTCTGGTGAGGCACTTGATGCTGGAGCATCCCCCTAGCCCCAGCCACAGCCCTGACTGGCAGATTAGCTTGGTCTGTGGGAGCGCAGAAAGCCCCAAGATTTGAGTGGAGATAAAAAAGGTATATATAGACCTGGGAGTTAGACAGCAGGGTGGGGCGGACAAGGATGGTTCAGTTGGGACAAGGAGAGGAGGAAAGGCCAGCGGAGGACAAGATTAGAGGGGCAGTAAAGGCGGCAGACGGCAGACTGACGGAGCAGGCAGACAAAAGGTCGGTGAGAGAGAAACACAGGGGTTCAATGGTGGCAGTAAGGAGGAGAGAAAAGTTAGAAGCATGGGATTTACAAAGTGAAAGGGGCTTGGAGTTAGAATAAAGGACTTGAGTGCCCTGAGGGGAGGCGAGGCTAAGGCCCTTATTGTATTAAAAAGGTTACAGGACTTATTACAAACCAGGTAAAGTGTAATGTGCCCTGAGGCTGGAAGCGGCTAAGGCCCTTATTGTATTCAAAAAGTTTGAAGCAGCAGGTGGGAAAGAGAGGCACAGCAAAGCAGTCAGGTTGTACATTTTATTTCCCTGTATTCTTAATTTTCAATAGTATCTCATAAATAAACTCTGCTTTGATTATTTAGTTAAGAGCCTTCTTAATCTTTAGTTTATCAATTTGGGAGTGGAGCAGTGTGGTGGAACTTTATAAACGGCCCACATTAAATTAAACAAAGTCAGATAGCCAAATAGTCAATGGTCCCAGAATTAGTACCCCAATCAAATAGTACCCCCCAAATTAGCCCCAGTCAATTTAAAATATTCTCACAACACTTACTAGTTGTGTGACCTTGGGCAAGTCACTTAACCCCAATTGCCTCACCAAAAAATTAAAAAAAATTTTTTTAATTTGCTATTATAGGTACTAAACAATATGACAGAATTTTAAAAAATATTCTATTTATTTTTTTGAATATTAATAGTATTTCCCCAGTTACATGTAAAGATAGTTTTCAACATTTGTTTTCATAAGATTTTTAGTTCTAAGTTTTTCTTCCTCCCTCTCTTCCCTCCTCCCTCCCCAAGACAGAAAGCAATCTGACATAGGTTATATATGTACAATCACATTAAACATATGGAATACTCTATTTAATGTGTGAGGCTTCATGGCAATATGTGTCTTGAGGCAGAGTGGCTAGGGAACCATCCTAGAAGTCAAAAAATAGGGTTCAAATCTTGCTTCTGATACATACTGGCTGTGTGAACCTTAACAAGCAACTCTCAATACTAATAGCATAAGAAGGTGTTGACCTGCATTGGTGGATGACTAATATGAAAATGGGTTTTACATGACTAAACATATATAACCTATATCAAATTGTTTACTGTCTAATGGAGGAGGGAGGCTAGGAAGGGAGAAAATTTGGAACTCAACATTTTATAAAACATGAATGTTAAAAATTACCTTTACATGAAATTAGAAAAAACAAAATACTATAAATATAAAATTAACAAAAAGAATCAGTTATTATTCTCCCCAACTAGACTTTGCCAGAGATAATGTAAGAGAATAGGAATGTACAGCAGTATGTAACTGAAGGGGAAACACCAAACCTATTCTCAGAGGTCCACTTATAGAAAGAGACTGATGGCTTGTTGTTCAGTCATTTCAGTCATGTCCAACCCCATTTAGAATTTTCTTGGAAAAGATATTGGAGTGGTTTGCCATTTCCTTCTGCAGCTCATTTTATAGACGAGGAAACTGAGGCAAACAAGATTGGCCTAGGGTCACACAGCTAGTGTCTGAGGTCAGATTTGAACTCAAGAAGATGAGTCATCCTGACTTCAGGTCCTGCACTCTATCCACTGTGCCACCTAGCTGCCCTAGACTGATGGCTGCTGACAATAAAAGTGCATCAGACACTTAACACTTTACTAGCTGTGTGACCCTGGGCAAGTCACTTAACCCCAATTGCCTCACTAAAAAAAACAAACAAACAAACAAACAAAAGTGCATCTGAGGGAATGTCTTCCTTCTAGATTCCTTCATGAAATACTTGCTTAAAGATCAGCAAACATTCAGAATAGAACTTGGAACAACTGAACTGGTGAAGGGCAGAAGCCAGAAGAAAAGGTGGGGAAAAAAAAAAGATTAAGGGCTTGGGGAATAACTGATTGAAAAGATAGTAACAGATGCACCTTGAGGACAGGAGTTGTTTTGTCTTTGTATTCCAAGACCTGATATAGTGTCTTTCTTGGAGCAGTCAATATATTTGTTAATTTGGATGGTTCATCAGAGATGCCACAAAACATGAAGAGAAAACTTCTTGGAACTCCATAGAGAATTTTTTTTCAACACAATTGAAGAGTTTTAGACTCCAGTGGAACAGCTGCAAATAGTCTTGGGGGAAGATGTAAGGGCATCTTTCCTAGTTCAAGGTCTGGGGTTGTGTGTGCAAAAGTTAGGGGCCCATGGGGTATAATAGGGATAAGACAGAACAGTCTTTAGTTCCCCCTGCTCCTTTGGAGTCCCACTCTCCTTGACTGTTCATCCCCTTGCCTCCAGCTGGTAGGTACCCAGCAGTACCATTGACTATAAGAAGCGTGGAAGAGATGGGCTCTCCCCAGCCTCCTTTGTGTATGGGCACCCCAGCTATAGCTGTATGTGAAGACTGTAATGCAGGTGGGTGCACTGGATGTGTTTGTCATTTATTGAGTGTTTTCCTTTGTGAAACCCATTTAACTACTTTATGACACCACAGGGTCCATAAACACAGCTTGAGAAACAGTGACCTAGTCCAAATTCCTCATTTTTTATATAAGCAAACCAAGAGCCAGAGAGATTTGGCTCCCTTATCAGTAAAATGGTAGAGTTGGGAGAGGGAAGGAGGTCAGATACACTGCCTCCCTGTTTTAACTGTTTCTTAAGACTTGCTCAAACTCACACAGCTACTTTATGATGAGTGTCTGGCACAATACTTAGAATATAGTGGGTGCTTAATAAATATTTGTTGAATAAATAAAAGCATAAATGAAGAACTCAGTAAGCTTTTATTAAAAAGGGTGTTTGCATTCTTACTTTCTTTTTTTTTAGTTAGGCAATTGGGGTTAAGTGACTTGCCCAGGGTCACACAGCTAGTAAATGTTAAGTGTCTGAGGCTGGATTTGAACTCAGGTACTCCTGACTCCAGGGCCGGTGCTCTATCCACTGTGCCACCTAGCTGCCCCTTGCATTCTTTCTTGCTACAATTACTCCATAACAGTCTTACTCTAATGCCTTATTGGGGTGTGGCACTCATGTTGGGTTCTTGAACACTATGGCATTGAAGCATAACCTGGCAGTTTATTCCAGGATGGAAAGGTTTTGACTATTGGCCTGATGGTAAAATGGTGTCTGTTGCATGAGGACTAGCCTAGACAGGTATGGAGAGGCTCTTCACCAGAAGGCTGGCCTTCAAGTGTTAAAGAAAGCCAAGGTCTCCCAGTGCACTCGGGGCCATCTCCAGTCATCCTGATGTATATCTTGCACTGGCCCCATAGGGTCCTGGAGGAGAGAATGAAGCTGGGGACTTTGCACAGCCCTCCCTCACTTAAATCCAATTCACTGATAGTCATGACATCACTGTCCTGATGTCACTGGTCCTTTTTGAGAATAAAGGACAATGAACAAACAGAGATAGGGGACTAGGGCTATGCAACACTGTATGTATTAACAGATTTGGTTGATGTACAGGCTAGTTTTAGTGAACTGCTTTTTTCTTCTTTGTGGGTTACAAGTTACATCATTCCATACCTAATCTCTTCTTTCAATTTTCACCCTCTACACCCTCCCCAACAACAACAACAACAAAAAATTCACCCTTTGGACTGCCAGAACTCACATCCTCAAAGACTTAATTCTCTTAGTTCTAGAACTCCCCCCAGGGACATCAATGTTCTGATTGGTCAGTGAAACAAACAGCCCATTCTATCCAGCCAGCCCTGACCATGATTCACAACACACCCAACTCTGGCACTTTCAGCCTGGTGCCTGCTGTCTCCCATGAGAACTTTCCAGTCATCAAGTAAATATTGCCGTTGCTCAGGAGTAAGCAGGGGTTCATAGAGGACCACCACCTTTGGTGTCTGCCTTTAACCAAACTGTCACCTGTGGCTCCAAGAAGCTCTAGCATATGCAATGGCCATACCCTGGTAAAGAACCTTTTCAGCAGATGGCTAAACCAAGTTGGGGGTAACTGATAGGCCTGATTCCTGTTAGGGGGATGTCCATCCCAAGTATGTGAAGACTTTCCCAGGTGGAATGGGCAGATGAGAACAATTTGTTCCAAGAGTGGCTGAAGTAGGCAAAGTGGAGCTCTTAGAGCTTGGTTACACACCGAAGATGCCAAGGTCATCTACTGCATCCTTGGCCATGGTGAGTTGTCCTGACTTTTGTCCTGCAACTGGACTTCAATGACTCTGGAAGAGTGAGTGAGGCTGATTACTTGGTGCAGCTCTGGCTACTTAAATCCAATTCATGAGCAAGTCAAGATATCATCCTGTGATGTCATTGGCTCTCTGTGAAAAACAAGAATGGACAACAAGAAGAGAGTGTCAGTCAACTCTTCTATGGTTCTACTCACCATCCTAGTGACTTCTCTTTTTTTCTTTTCTTTTCTTTCTTTCTTTATTTTGCTGGGCAACGAGGGTTAAGTGACTTGCCCAGGGTCACACAGCTAGTAAGTGTCAAGTATCTGAGGCTGGATTTGAACTCAGGTCCTCTTGAATCCAGGGCCTGCATCACCTAGCTGCCCCCTTCCTAGTGACTTCCCAAACTAAGACATGCCTCCCTGATCACCACGCTGGTATATCTATTGTCTCCTCGGATTCAAAAGTGGAGCTTTTTATAGGCAGGAACTACATGGCTTTTGTACTTGTATTCTCTGAGTTTAGGATAGTGCTTGTTATACAATAATCCTTAATAGATGTTTTTTTCAAACATGTATTCCTTGGGAGAGATATATTTGGAAATGCAGATGTTGTAAGAACAAATATATTTTAAAACAATTTTAAGAATGTATATGTTGTGATTATACTGCATAACCTATATCAGATTGCTTGCTGTCTCCAGGAGGGGGGAGGGGAAGAAGGGAGGGAGGGAGAAAAATTTGCAACTCAAAATCTTACAAAAATGAATGTAGAAAATGATCTTTACATGTAATTGGGGGGATGACAAAATGCTATTGAAAAAAAATTTTAAAGAATGCATATGCAATGATCCAAGACAATTCCATAGGACGCATGATAGAAAATGCTCTCCACATCCAAGAACAGTGGAATCTGAATACACATTGTTTCTTCTTTTTTGTTTGTTTTTTGAGGTTTTTCTTTTTTGTTTTGATTCTTCTTTTACAACATGACTAATGCAGAAATATGTTTAATGTGATGGTACATATATAACTTATATCAGATTGCTTTCTGTCTTGGGAGGGGGAGGAAAGATAGGGAGGGAGAAAAATTTGGAACTCAAAATCTTATAAAAACAAATGTTGAAAACTATCTTTACATGTAACTGGAAAATAATAAAATACTTCTATGATTAAAAAAAGAATATATACGTTCCTTCTTGCAGGTAGGTAGTGCAGAGTATGAAGTATAGGGCCTGTAGTCAGGAAAACATGAATTCCAATCCAACCTTAGACACTTACTAGCTGTATGACCCTGCACAAGTCACTTCATCCTGTTTGCCCCAGTTTCCTCATCTAGAAAACCAGCCAGAGAAGGACATGGAAAATCATTCCAATATCTCTGCCAAGAAAATCCCCAAATGGGGTCACGAAGAGTCAGGCATGACTGAAATGACCCAACAATAAGAAATGTTCCCTCCTCTGAGAGTTTACTCTGAGGGATACAAAAGATATAGAATGTAGAGTCTCTGTCATCAAACACACTGCTCTCCCCTTGGGGAGGTAAGAGCAACGACAAGATGATGCTGGGGTAGCATATCAGCAAGTGAGAAGTCACAGGCCAGGTAGATGACCTGGGAGAGAGTTTAGAGCAAGAGAAGAAACCTGGGAACTATAGCTAGTGGTTAATCTGGGAATAAACCATGAAGTATCAGGTGGTAAACTGAACCTAGGGAGTAGAATTTGTATTCATGGTGAGGAGGGATGGGGGGGGGGGGCGGGGGAAGACCCAGAGATAAAGCTAAGTCCAGAGAGAACAGCTGATGTCCTTCCTACCAGTCTAGCCACATTCCTAGCCTTTTGCATAGAGATATGGCCAGGTTAAGTCTGAAATGGCTTTGAATTCACCTTTACCACAATAAGTGGTCATTCAAACTTTGCTTGAAGCATTCCAGTGAGGAACTCACAGCTTTCTGAGGCAGCTCCCTCTATTTTTGTTTTTGGTTTTGTTTTTGGTTTGTTTTGGTTTGGTTTTGGTGAGGCAATTGGGGTTAAGTGACTTGCCCAGGATCACACAACTAGTGTCAAGTGTCTGAGGCCAGATTTGAACTCAGGTCCTCCTGAATCCAAGGCCGCTGCTCTATCTACTGTGCCACCTAGCTGCCCCAGCTCCCTCTATTTTTAAAGACCTCTATTTGTTAGGAAGTTCTTCCTAAGGGTGAGCTTAAGATCTGATTCTCTGCAGGATCCAAGCATTCAGTCAGTCAATATATACATTTACAAAGGGCATACTATGTGCCGACACTGTGCTAACTGCTTTACCAAGATAAGTGTTGTTGCTATTATTCCCATTTTACAGTTGAGGAAATTGGGGCAAACAGATGTTAAGTAACATATCCAGGGTTACACTGTTAGTAGAAGGCATGATTTGAACCCAGACCCTCCTAATTCCAGGCCCAGGACACTATCCAACTGGCTGAACAAGTTGTGGTATATGAATGTAGTACCAGCACCTACCTTGCAGGGTTGTTGTGTGGAGATACCAAATGAGATAATATTTGTAAAGGCACAGTGCTTGCCACATAAGTAAGCATATAAATAAATAAATATATATATATATATATATTTATATGCTTACTTATATATATATATAAAATGCTTATTTCCTCCTCCCCCTTCCCTGTGATCATGACTTTCTCCTCTTTAAGTTCCTTATAAGGGCTTTCTCTCCACCAGTTGCCTCCTACCCCAACCTTACCCATCTAAGCTTATCTTCCATTCCTACTCAGTATGAACCCTCTGTGAGAATCAGGTCCATTCAGCTACTCCTACTTTCCTGCTGCTTGTTTATACTTCTGTGCCTCCCTTCATGCTGTTCTTCCTGCTAGTAATGACTTAACCTCTGTTTGCCCCAGTTTCCTCATCTGTTAAATGGGGATAATAATAGCACCTACCTCCCCAGGTTGTCATGAGAATCAAATGAGATAATCTTTGTAAAGCATTTAGCACACTGCCTAGCACATAGTAGGCACCTTATAAATGTTTATTGACTGACTGAATAGTTGGATCTTGTAGAAAATCAGATTTTAGGCTCACCCTTAGGAAGAACTAGAAGTCTTCAAAAATAGGAGGCAGTGAGTTCCTCAATTGAATTTCCCAGTGAAATTCTTTTTGGTTTTTTGGTAAATTTTTTATTCATTTTTAAATTAAATACAAAATGAGAAAAGGAAAAAAAGAACATTTCCACGTACACAGCAAAATATAAGAAAGGATTCAACATTAGACAATAAATTTCCATTTCAAGAAAAACTACATAATAAATACTACACATTGTTTTCAAAGCAACCCAGCTTTTCTTTGCTATGCACTTTTTACTTGATTTCCCCCCTCAGTCCCCCCTCCCCCTGCCCTAAAGACTACAATTAAATGCAAATATATGTATATAAAGACAGTCTAATCTGTCAGCTTCATTTTATAAATGAGACTCAGAGAGGTTAAATGACTTACCCAAAGTCACACTGGTAAGTGGTAGGGATGAGATTTAAAAGCAGACTTTTTGACTTCAAATCTAGCATTCTTTCCACTCTCTCCTACAAGGTTTCCACTTTTATTCAATTTATCACACTGAATCCCATTCCATTAAATGCCTTTGAACTGATTGTGTAATCGGGATGACCATTACAGGTAAACACATTAGTGTGGGCTCATAAGCTGTGGTTCTAGTGAATTCAGACTGTGGAAGGGTTTTGAGGTCTCTTCCATCTCTCAGATTCCGTATTCTTTACAATTGCACTTCCCTTTTTATTTCTGAATCAGAATAAGATGAATTACCTCCATTAGGTTCTACAAGCACTCCAGTATATCACCAAGTTGAAAAAACTCAATTATACTTGACCCTCAGTGCTTGGTCAGGTTAAAATGCAGCTGCTATCATTTCAGAGCAATGCAAGAGATTCCCAGTGGTTAGCTAAGGGAGCTCCCTGCTCATACCACGTGGCAAGGCCATACTGCAGCATCAGGGGTAGTTAGCTCCTGATTGTGTCTGCTAAAATTTGCATTTAAGTGAGGAAAGGAGCAATCCAACCCTCAGTTAACTCACCACCCAAATTTAATTGCTGTCATAATTTCCTGCCACAAGGAGAGGAACTCTCAGCCATTGCTGTGGAGGCCTAATTATTTTTAATTGTCCTTATATTTTATAAAAACAAAATGAAGACCATTAATTTAAAGCTAATAAGAGGAGTGACCCTGGTTAGAACCAGATGACAGAAACAAAGCAAGCTCAGGACTTTTATAGGCACCAGAGGTTTCATGAAACAATGCTGCGTTATATAGCTCTGGTATCCCTTCTCCAGCATGCCATCACTGTTGGCTCTGAATGTTTACAAATAAAATCATTATCCTAGGATTTATCTTTTGAAGCCTCCCAAGCAGCTTCTCATTTAAATGAAGAGTTACTTTCAAAAACCATGAATTGGGAAACTAGGAGTTCACCCAGGGCTCAGAGCCAGGATTTTTAGGTTAATCAGTTAATAAACATTTATTAATCCCCTACTATATGCTTGGTACTGTGGTAGGCATTTTAGGTCTTAGGAGGCTTAGATCTAGGAAAGAATCTATTTATTAAAATATAGTCCTTGGGGCAGCTAGGTGGCGCAGTGGATAAAGCACTAGCCCTGGATTCAGGAGGACCTGAGTTCAAATTTGACCTCAGACACTTGACACTTACTAGCTGTGTGACCCTGGGTAAGTCACTTAACCCTCATTGCCTGGGGAGATATATATATATGTGTGTGTGTGTGTGTGTGTGTGTGTGTGTGTGTGTGTGTGTGTGTGTGTGTGTGTGTGTATTCCTTGTCTCTTACTTTCTTTGCTAGCCACGAGACTGTGGATTTACAAATAAAAAAGACATTTATTAAATGCTTACTATGTACCAAGCACCATGTTAAGCACTAGGGCATACAAATACAAAAGCAGTAAAGTGCCTGCCCTCAGGGAGCCTATATTCTCAACACATAGAGGGAGAAGTTTTGGTTTGGGAAGTCACAGGGATGCTGATACAGCCATAGGGGGGTAGTCCTGGAGCCTCAGTTGCTTCATTTGTAAAATGGGACCTGTTATACTACCTCAGAGGTTGCTCTAAGGATGTAAAGAGATAATATATGTAAAGTGCTTTAACTATTTTTACCATTCCCCTTATACTTCTTACTGGATCTCCCATGAGTGATTTTAAATGACATCCTTGAGCAAAAATTAAAGGAAGAAATTATTTTGCTTAGTGACTAACCCAATATATCTGTTTACAAAGAGCAAACAGAAATCAAAGATGTTGTATATTATTTAACACACAAGAAAATATATGAGTGAATGAGCTCTTTGCTAAGAACAAAATGAAACCTGAGCTTAAACCAAGATAGAAGCCCTGATCTCAACCGAAAGGTAAATGGTGTAAGATATTGATCTATACCTTATTTCTGCCAGACTATTTTCTAGTTTTCCAAGTAGTTTTTGTCAAATAGTGACTCTTTATTCCAATAATTGGGATCTTTGGACTTATCAAATACTAGGCTACTAGGTTCATCTACTTCTGTATTTTGAGAACCTAATCTATACCACTAATCAACCTCTCTATTTTGTTGTTTTTGCTCATTTCAATCATGTCCAACTCTTTGGGACCCCATTTGGGATTTTCTTGGCAAAGATACTTGCATGGCTTACCATTTCCTTCTCAGCTCATTTTAATGATAAGAAAACTAAGGCAAACAGGGTTAAGTGACTTGCCCAAGGTCACATAGCTAGTAAGTGTCTGAGGTCACATTTGAATTCAGGAAGATGTGTCTTCCTAACTCCAGGCTTGGCACTCTATCAACTGGGCAACCTATCTGCCTTCTCCATTTTTAACCAATAACAAATTAATTTTGACCACTAGTGCTTCATAATATAGGTTGAGATCTGATACTGCTAAATCTCCTTCCTTCCCACTTTTTAAATTTTCATTTTCCCCTTGAGATTCTAGACCTTCTACTCCTACAAATGAATTCAATTATTATTTTTTCTAGCTCTATAATCTTTTGATAGTTTAACTGGTATGGCAAGGAGGAAATTGTTGAAACAAGAAATTGTATCTGCTAGAAAGCTGTAGAAAAAAGATATTATAGAATTAGCAAAATTCAATTCAACAAACAATTATTAGGCACACATATGGGCAAAGCACTATCCTAGGAGCCCAGGATGCAAAAATATGAAATCAGATATAGTCCCTGCCCTTAAAAGGCTTATATTCCAGCAGGAAAAAAAAATCAGAAATTTGCACAAAAAAAATGTTATAGGAAATTTTAGTTTATCTTTTCCCTCAAATGGCTCCTGATTGTCTTCTTCTTACTGGTGCTATCATTCTTTTTTTTTTTAATTACATGTAAAGATAGTCTTCAACATTCTTTTTTTTTGTAGGGCAATGAGGGTTAAGTAACTTGCCCAGGGTCACACAGCTAGTAAGTGTCAAGTGTCTGAGGCTGGATTTGAACTCAGGTCCTCCTGAATCCAGGGCAGGTACTTTATCCACTGTGCCACCTAGCTGCCCCCAACATTCATTTTTGTAAGATATTGAGTCCCCAATTTTTCCCCAAACCTCCCTTCCCTTCCCCCTCCCAAAGCCAGCAAGCAATGTGATATAGGTTATACATTACAATCATGTTAAACATATTTCCACATTAGTCATGTTGTAAGAGAAGAATCAGAACAAAAGGAAAAAAACATAAGAAAAAATAAACAACCACCACAAAAGTGAAAATAGTATGCTTCAATCTGCATTCAGACTCCATAGTTCTTTTTCTGGATGTGGAGAGCATTTTCCATCATGAATCTTTTGGCATTGTCTTGGATCACTGTATTGCTGAGAAAAACTCAGTCTATCACAGTTGATCATCACACAATGTTATTGATACTGTGTACAGTGTTCCCTTGGTTCTGCTCATTTCACTCAGCATAAATTCATGTAAGTTTTTCCAGGATTTTCTGAAATCTGCCTGCTCATTATTTATTACAACACAATAGTATTCCATTACATTCATATACCACAACTTGTTGAGTCATTCCCCAATTGATGGGCATCTCCTCTATTTCCAATTCTTTGTCACCACACAAAGAACAGCTATAAACATTTTTGTACATGTGGGTCCTTTTCCCTTTTTTATGATCTCTTTGGGATATAGACCTAGTAGTGGTATTGCTGAGTCAAAGGTATGCCCAGTTTTATAGTCCTTTGGGCATTATTCCAAATTGCTCTCCAGAATGGTTGGATAAGTTCACAACTCCACCAATAGTACATTAGTGTTTCAATTTTCCCACATCTTCTCCAATATTTATCATTTTCCTTTTTTGTCATATTAGCCAATTAGGTATGCAGTGGTACCTCAGAGTAGTTTTAATTTGCATTTCTCTAATCAGTAGTGATTGAGAATATTTTTTCATATGGCTATAGATAGCTTTAATTTCTTCATCTGCAAACTGCCTGTTCATATCCTTTACCCATTTCTCAGTTGGGGAATGACTTGTATTCTTATGGTACTATCTTTCACCCTGTCTCCCATGTTGAAATTCTTAGTGCTCTTCGGAACTTGCCCCTTTTTCTCCCCTCATAAATGCAGTTAGGTCCAAATCCTCAGAAATATCTCTAGCATCTAAAATTTAAGGAGGGAGAAATCACTTCATTGGGGTGTGAGAGGTGGTAGGGCAAAGAATGCAGAAAGAAGCATTAATATTTAAGTTTCTTCTTGTTGTTGCTGTTTCTGTGTGTCCTAGCCAAGGGAAGAGGTAGTATAGGGCTAGTAATGATTCAACATTCTATTGTTGGCCTTGACTTCCAAGAGTGCCCAAAGGTATTGTATAGACAGCTATGAGCACCTACCCTCCATTTCCACACAAGACAAGACAATAAAATGTAGCCTAAATTGTGTCATCAAGATGCTAGGTTAGGTTTAAGGAAGAATAGAGGAGGCATATCTCTTGTCAATCTTTTAACTTAAATATTTCTCATTGCCTCATTGAAAATTGAGTTCTGTTTGCTTCCATCTATTTTTAGAGTGTCAAAAATATCAATAATTCATATATTCATGTTAATATATAGAAGAAAATTAAAAAGCCCAAAAGAGAACACAAGCAGAAGAGCTTGTTACTATATGGTTAAATTGAATATCTATTTCTTTAAAAAATAAACTGTACACAGCAGAAGTTCACAGTTTCTTATACAAACCTTTTTTTTATTCTTTGTATATTGAAATATCTATGCTTGTTGTTGGTTGTTATGCTCACAATAAAAAAAAAATAAATGAATCACAGCATCAGTATAGTGTAGTAGAAAGGAAGGTAGTTCTAGAAACTGAGAATCTTAGTTTAAATCTCCAGCTCTCCTTCACACAACCTGGATGACCATGTGCAAGCTATTTCTCTCATCTATAAAATGAGAGAGTTGAACTAGATGGGATAAGGTATCTTACATACCTAAATAAAGTAGTGGGAATGTTTTCTTTCAAGACATTTTAAATGAAGATGGATTTGTTATTGGTCTATGATGGTTTAAGCAAGGCACGTCCTGAAGTTGGGGAAATAGGCTCTCAAGGCCCCTCTTAACCATAGAAATATCTGTTTGGAAAGAGATTTACAATCTTTGTCTGGTTTGTCCTTATCTCAGTCCTGTGGGGAAAGCAAGTGGATTTTTTTTCCAGAAATAAATCAATAAGAATTCTGGGCCCAAAAGCCTAAAGTGAATGATAGAGAAACCCTAACACTGCAGTTTTAGCCAAACAGAACATGCCCAAAGAGTGGATATCAGAGAACCACATCAACCATAACTATAATTCTGATCCCAGCAAAGTCCCTGGCTTTTTCTTCTTAACACCTTTAAAAAGCAATGTGGTACAGTGAAAAGAATACTGAGTCTGGACCCTGAAGACTTGGGTTCAAAGTCTGCATTTTATGTCACCTTGAACTACCTATGTCATCTTGAACAATTCACTTAATTAACTTCCCAGGACAAAAGTTTCTTCAATTATATAAGGAGTGGAGTGGATGGACTACATGGTCTCTGAGGTGCTACTCAGCTCTAAACCTCGACTCCTTTGGTTAGAAGGCATAAGGAGAGATCCCCATTTGTCACCAGATGCCTTTTCTCTGGTCTGGGATTTTGCCATCCTTGTCTCTTCATTGATGGGCACTGATGCCTATCTGAATCCCGTGGTTTAAATTCCTTTTTGTAATCAAGGCCCCAGCAGGGAAGAAGAAAATGGGAGTGGGAGGAATGGTAGATATAGTCACAGAAAACAAAACCAAATTGTTTCTCATACTGATCGATGTTTCCTTGTCAAGTAAACAAAGAACCCTTAGAAGAAGAGGCAGAGAGATCAGGGTCCAGGAGCCATAATGGCCAATTTGCAGGCAGCACCAAGTTTGCCTGAAAAGAGCAATTCATTAGAAATTCCAGACACAGTCTGAAGTAGGAAACATATATATGATATCACCACCACTTCTGCTTATTTTTGCAAACTGGGATCCAATACACGAGAGATGAGTCAAATAGTTGATTTGCCACAATTGGGTTCCAATGACTGCTACCTCTTCTATCTCCTATGGCCAATTAAAATTCTAGGTTCAGGCTGGCCTACCCATGTCACATGAAGCAGATAGTCAATCAACAAATTGATGGCATAACCAATCAGTTGCTAGCCAGTATGAACTGCTGAAAGATTTGAAACCTTTGAAATTCAAAAGACTATGAGTATTCCTCACCTCATGAAATAGATGTGTTCTATCCAATCAGAGTGACTATAAATGTTGCCAAGCAAATCTTAGTTCCTATTAACTTTTAGTAGAAACCCAGAATTATGTTGCTATGGGGAAAATATTCCTCAATAGACTGAAATGAAAATTTGTCATAAGAAAAATGTTCACCTCTCTGCCATGTTGGGTTTGAAAAGGCAACAAAAGCGTTTTGTCTGCCAGAGGGATTTTTCCATATTTTTAGAAATCTGTTCATTTTATCAGCCCCAAGAATTATTTTATGTCTTTGATGAGTAGAATAAAGCATTTCATGATAACATACCCCATACTCCGGCCTTACATATACAATGATATAATCCTGAGGGATACCCCCCAAATTTTGCCCCTACCTAGAATTTATTCTAGCAAATCTCTAAATATACCTCATGTCCAGGTTCCCACAATGTATAGTTCAAAAGATCTCCAGGACAAGAAATCTAGGCAATAATTCACATATCAAGTAAAAAGTAGTTTTTGTTCCACTCCACAGAAAACGCATAAAACATATAAGTAACCAATAAACAATGTAATAAAGCACACAGCTTCCATAATCAATCAACACACTTCTCCTTTTCTGTGAATTCTACTTTGTACAGGGCTCTAAAGTTTTCCAAGCTCTTTGCATCACCCTGGGGTCTGAAATTCTCCATGGAAGGAAATGAACTTGGTGTTGGTAAGATAGGCAACATTCTGACACCCCAATATGTTTTTTTTGCTTCCATCTCAGAGATGTCTATTGATATCTAGCTTTATAGCTCTCAAAGAGGGCTTGAGCTCCACTGGAAGGGAAATCCCCTTGAGAAACCCTCTTCTGTTAAGCCCAGCACATACCTCAGAGGATTGTTGTGAGGATCAAACAAGACAGTGTTTGTAAAGTGCTTAGCACAGTACCTGGCCCCTTAGTAGGTATTATATAAATGCTAATTGCCTCCTTCTCCCCCTTCCCCTGTACCACATAAATATTTCATGGTAATAGTGGAGTACAAATTCCAAGTCTTTTGTTCACCCATACCCTGGATTTTAGTTCCCTCTTCAGCTTCTCCAACTTAGAGGGCCATATATATAATTGTCTTCTCTTGCCAAAAGCTGTGATGCTCAAGAAATACGCTTCTCTCTGACTGGGTTTGAGGAACCGTCACTATTTGATCCATGCAATTACAACATTTAGCTCCCATAGTTCTTTACACCTGTGCAGCTAGTTGGCTTAGTGGATAGATTGCTAGCCCTAGAGTCAAGAGGACTTGAGCTCAGATCCAGCCTCGGATACTTACTAGTTGTATAACCCTGGGCAAGTCACTTAACCCCATTTGCCTCACTTCCTCATCTATAAAATGAGCTGGAGAAGGAAATGGCAAACCTCTTCAGTATCTTTGCCAAGAAAACCCCAAATGGGGACACAAAGAGTCAGACATGACTGAATCAACTTAACATTTGTTTACCCCAAGACAGGAACTCATAGTTTCTGAGAAGTGGGGAGGGCACAAACACACACACACACACACACACACACACACACACACACACACACACTCTCACACTCTCACACACACACAGACCTGGATCTATTCTGAGCTCTTCCTTCAGGATCTCTTTAGAAGAAAGTCAACAGGAGAAAATGGGCCCAAGTGATCTGTGGCTTTCCTTTTATAAGCAAACACAAAGTATGGCTCTTTCCAACAGTTGGCTCCACAACAATTTAGCTCCTATCAATGAAACATATCCTGTAAGAGGTACCAAGAAGTGTGTTCTTGTCTTTTGTGGGAATATACAATTAAAAACTCAAATGTTTGGCACCCTATAATATCAAATTAATGTGATGATGATGGCTAACATTTATATAGTTGGGTTTTTTGGTTTTGGTTTTTTTTGGGGGGGTTTTGTGAGGCAATTGGGGGTAAGTGACTTGCCCAGGGTCACACAGCTAGTAATTGTTAAGTGTCTGAGGCTAAATTTGAACTCAGGCCCTCATGAATCCAGGGCTGGTGTTCTATCCACTGCGCCACCTAGACACCCCTATATAGTTTTTTCAAAATTTTGCAAAGTACCTATATCATTAAAAAAAAAACAAAAAACAAAAACAAAGTACATATATTATGTCATTTGATCAGGAAACTCTACTGAGCAACCAATAAAATGATTCCCTTTGCTGCCATGAGTGTGTTTGTTTTTAAGTGGATTGTGTTGAGAAGAGGGAAGGGCAGAAAGTTTCTCCTGATGAAGGCCAAGCCTCTAGGTTCTATATTTTCTTCCATGAGGATCACTCTAGTCATATCACTCCCCTACTTTAACTACTTTAGTCTAGCAGTGATCTGCTCAGTTTCCTGCTCCTTGTCAACAAATTAAATCTAGGAATTGTTCACAGGATCAGAGATTGATATATGGAAAGTTTGAAACTATCTAGGCCAACTACTTCATTTTACAGATGAGGAAAGTGAGGCCCAGAAATATTCAATAACTTCTCCAAGGTCACACAGGTATATGGCCTAACTAGCTATGGCCAGGATTTAAACTGTAACGATTGGAATGACACCACCTGCTGAAGACTTTCTGTAGCAAAGCTCCGTCATGAGGAGAAGGCCTCTGAGGGCAAGCCATGTGGTCAAGGTCCTTAGCATCAGGAAGTGACGTTTGCTAGTGGGTACTGTCTATCAAGGCTACCAGCCAATCAACTTGAGGAGCCTCCCATTTCTGGGAGGAGACAGGAAGTAGGAAGTGGATGCTGGCGGAGGGGTTCTGTCTCTTTTTGGTTCCTGACCTCGCCATGGCGGGTTGGATGATGGGGTCTATTAGAAATAGTTAGATTTTTACCTTTCTCTGATTCTAATGCTCTTTAATAAATACTTAAACATTTAAACACTCTTGCTAAAGCTTATAATTTATTGGCGACCACTCATTAGATTTTAGATAGTTTAGCTAAAATTTTAGCCCCTTATAAAACCTAGGTCCTCTAACTCCAAATCCAGTGATTCTCCCTCCCCTACCCCATTTTACAATGCTTCCTCTCAACATGGGACTCAAACTAGGGTCCAAAAAAAAATGGAGGAATCAGTACAAGTAGAGTCACAAATGATAGTTCTGTCAACTGGTCCCTGTTAACAATCAGAATCCTGTATTATACAGAATTCTAACTTTTCCCTGCTTTGACTCAAGTTTTTTGTCTAGGCATATACTGTCAGGTGCTCCCCACCAATGGTCTCCTTTTTTCTAGACTTTGAATGTAGGTTTGGCTATTCAATTTTAAGTTTTGATCATTCAAAAACTACTTACTACGTTTTTGAGTTTTGATAGGTCACATAACCTCTCTTGGCCTCAGTTTCATCATCTGAAAAATTAGGGACTTAGAATAGTTGACATCTGAGGTGCTTTCTGCCTCTAAAGCTATTATACTCTGACTTATGAGACTGTAAAGGCAGAGTTGAGCAATCAGCTTACTATGCATAGAGATGATAGTTGAATTCATGAAAAGAGATGAGATCACTAAATAAAATAGCACAGAGAAGAGAAAAGGACCCAGGACAGAGCACTAACTGTGGGAGATATCCACAGTTAGCAGGCATGAACTGGATGAAGATCCAACAAAGGAGACTGAAAAGGGAGGTCAGACAGGTAGAAAGAGGACAAGGAGAATGCAGTGTCACGAAAACTTAAAGAAAAGACAGTTTCAAAGACATGAGGGTGATCAACAATGTCAAAGGCTACAGAGAGGTTAAGAAGGATAAAGAATAAGGACAGGCCATTAGACTTGTCAATTAAGAGATCAATGGTAACTTTGGAGAGAACAGTTTAAGTTGAATGATGAGGTCAGAAGCCAAATGATAGAGAGTTAAGAAGAGTGAGAAGATAAGAAGAGGAGGCATTGATGTGGTCAGCCATCTCGAGAAGTTAGCCAGAAAAGGGAGAAGAAATGTGATAATATGCAGCAGGGATGTTTAGATAAAGTAAGTGGGGCTTTGGGGGGAAGGTTCTTTTGAGGGGGGTTGAGGTTAAGAGAGACTTGGGCACATTCGTAGGTAGGAAAGAAGGAACCAGTAGACAGGAGGAAACTGAAAAGTGAGAGTGGGATCATAGAGGAGGTGATGTGCTGGGATGGAATGAGATCACTTGTGCATGCTAAGGGATTTTCCTTGGTAAGGAGAAGGGCTGCCTCCTCACATCAGACAGAGGTAAAGGATAGAATGGAAGAAAGCATCTGAGTGATGTGAGATGGGCAGGAAAGGAGAAGTTCTCAGTAAATAATCTCTATTTTTTTTTCAGTGACTTGAAGCACAGTTCTCACCTGGGGAGTAGGGAATCAGTAAGAGGTTAGAGGAGTGATTAAAAAAAGTTTGGGGGGCAGTGGATAAAGCACTGGCCCTGGATTCAGGAAGACCTGAGTTCAAATTCAGCCTCAGACACTTGACACTTACTAGCGGTGTGACCCTGGGCAAGTCACTTAACCCTAATTGCCTCACCCCCCCCCCCCAAAAAAAAATTTTTGGAAAAGCAGCATGATGACTAAAAGACTGAGTCAGTTAGGGCAGTACATAAGGATTGCCTTGCCACAGTGAAGGCCAATTGATATTATGAAATCTAAATATGTAGTGGACCCAACCAACAGGATTTCATGACATAGCTGCCCGTTAGCATCTGTTCTTACATATTGTGCAAGGTTAGGTTCCTCTTTTTGGTTCTGGGAATTCTTCTGGATCCTTTTTCAGTTCCTTCACAACAATGCTCTATACACAGCATGTTCCTGGCTAGATCCCAGACCCAGTATCTGCAGACATCTCTGTATGTCTCCCTATGCTGGACTGGAAACATGGCTTGCTGGTTTTTCCTTGGATCTCCTGATAAGGACTATATCTGGTATGATTTTTAGATATTTCTGTTAGGGAACTCAGCTCAATTTCTTCCTGTAATTCTACTCCCTAAAGTCACAAATCCTTTTTATTATCTTAAGCTTCCCTCATAAATTTTAACTCATTCTGAGCTCTAGTAACATTGACAGATTAAAAACAGGCCTCGGGGCAGCTAGGAGTTGAAGTGGATAGAGCACCAGCCCTGGAGTCAGGAGGACCTGAGTTCAAATCCGACCTCAGACACTTAACACTTACTAGCTTTGTGACCCTGGGCAAGGCACTTAATCCCAATTGCCTCACCAAAAAGAAAAAAAAAAACAGGCCTCATATTCCTTCTATGCCATATACCATTTTTTCCATCTTCTGTAAATATCTTTTAAAAATATTAGTGGGTTGATGAATTCTCAATGCATACACATCAGTCTCTCAGGTAGCTGTCATTTTTCTTCTCATCAAAATCTTTCCCTTTGCGCGTTCAGAATTTCATTCATAAGAGCTCTCTGACCCTCCTGGACTGACTTCCCCTATAAAGTTGTAGTTCATAG
Organism: Dromiciops gliroides; assembly: GCF_019393635.1. Taxonomy (NCBI): domain Eukaryota; kingdom Metazoa; phylum Chordata; class Mammalia; order Microbiotheria; family Microbiotheriidae; genus Dromiciops; species Dromiciops gliroides. The sequence goes on along the minus strand of NC_057861.1, from coordinate 162,539,868 downwards.
GATCTTACTTATTCTTTGAGCCCTTTAAAATATGTTCTCCCAAAATTTAGGTTACACATCAAACTATGCTCAATTTTCCTGACTTTTATCATAAATTCTAGAGGATTATAATTCCCTCCACTTCCTCAGGCTCTTTTCATTTCTAGCCCCAAAACCAATTCATTTTTTTTCCTAAAAATTAGATATAGAAAAGAATTTCCCCTTTGTTGGTTTCTCTATCCTTTGAAGAATGAAATGATAATTATATTAGCTATTCTACTTTTAGCAAAGAGAATGCTCCAGCAAATGTTTAGATAATTAAAGTCCTCCATAGTACCTATATTATGCCTCTGTTCTAGTCTCTGATCTGTTTTCCAGACTCCTCATCTATTTCTTCTTTTTGCCTAGGTGGTCTGTAGTAACATAATTAGAAAAGCATACAAGAGAAAATGACCTGGTATCAGAATAAGTGGCAGTCAGACTTCCCACACTTTTCGAGCTAGCTACAGTTTTCCTGGCCTATATCGCCCTATGACTATTTCCAGGCCAGAAGCCTCACAATGCCACTTCTGGCTCTCTTATAGCCTCCAGAATAAAATGACATTTTCCACTCTAGAATACAACCCTGCTAATAATGTGTGGGTTTGCCCACATGAACTGCCTGGAAATAGATCATTAGTCCATTTTAGAATCCTAGGCCCACTATTTGGGTGGGGGGAGGGGTTGGGCAGGGCAATGAGGATTAAGTGACTTGCCCAGGGTCACACAGCTAGTAAGTATCAAGTGTCAGAGACCAGATTTGAACTCAGGTCCTCCTGAATCCAGGGCATGTGATGGAGGTGACATCACTGCTCAGTCTGCTCACAGAGAATCTTTTTACCCTGTTCACAGAAGCAACTTTCATCTTAGGGATATACAAGATAGAAAACTTAAAGACATAGCAATAGATCAGGATCTCCTGGTCATTTGGATCAAATACTTAAAAAATTTTACAGTTGTCATATACCTTAACTATCTAATTTTTTTTTTTTTTAGTTAGGCAATTGGGGTTAAGTGACTTGCCCAGGGTCACACAGCTAGTAAGTGTTTTAGTGTCTGAGGCCGGATTTGAACTCAGGTACTCCAGACTCCAGGGCCGGTGCTCTATCCACTGTACCACCTAACTGCCCCCTTAGCTATCTAATTTTAACCCTTCATTTTATAAATAGGGAAAATGGATTTTCTGGTTCCAATGATCAAGATGATATATTAGTCACTTCCTGAAAAACCCTTTCAATTTTCAGATCTCCACATAAAGGAATCATACCCTACATACAATGTTATTAGAGCAAAATCCTCAAGATGAGAAGATAAAACAGCTCTAAGGTATAGTAACTTGGAATCTTGTAAACTAACAGTGGAGACTTCTGATATTTAGGGCACCCATTCATTCCCTCTCCCTCCTGCGTCCAACACTTAGCAGCAAGCACAAAATAAACTGAAGACTTGAGGGTCAGGGGGACTCCCCCTACAGTGAGAACCTCCCCTACTAAATAGGTTCTACCTGAATACCCCTGCCACTCTCTTCCATCCCGTAAAGAAGGAGTAGACAGGGGCAGCTATGTGGCACAGTGAATAAAGCACCAGCCCTGGATTCAGGAGTACCTGAGTTCAAATCTGGCCTCAGACACTTGACACTTACTCGCTGTGTGACCTTGGACAAGTCACTTAACCCCCATTGGCCCACAAAACAAAACAAAACAAAACAACAAAAAAGGAGCAGACAATGATTGTGCCCAGCCACATGAACTAATAGAGGATAGAGGAGAAAGAAAATGAACAAGCTGCACAAGAGACTGTTTTGGACCTGAGGGAAAGGTGATTAAAAGTCAAGCTCCATGTATTTATACCCCCAGAGGTTACTCAAGGTATTTTCCATCAGTGGCTCTGCTTGGTTTCTTCTCCTTGAATATCATGCCTCCCCCAGTATTAGCTCTTCACCCGAGATCTCATCACCACTGACTCAGCCTTTGATATCCAGCATCTTGCCAGCTCCCTCCATTGTTCTCCCCTCTGACTTGAGGGCTGGAGCACAGAGCAATAAACTCTTCCCAGAAGGGCTCAGAAAGTTTTAGAACTATTCATTTTCCATCAGTGACTCAGCTTGGTTTTGACTTCGTGGAATAGCATACTCCCTGGTCCCTTCACCCTTCCCAGCTGCCTTTTCTATATTCTTTCACCATTAGGTTGTGAGCTCCTTAAGGTCAGGGATTGTCTTTCTTTTTCTAACTTGGATCCCCAGCACTTAACACATAGAAAGCACTTAATAAATATTTATTGAATTGAATGAATAAGGGATCCAAGTTAAGAAACCCTGTATCTCCTACACACACACACACACACACACACACACACACACACACACACTAAACAAGGGGGGCAACCTTGCAGCTCAGGATTAGGGGGTATGAGGAATGAGTAAAGAGGGCCTAGACAGTGAATGATGAGGAATTCAAGAAAAAGGCCAAAACACCAATACTATCAAGAGAAAAAAAACTCAATAAAATCCCAAAGCAAATATAAACCAACAAAGAAGACCTAAAAATCAGAGGGAAAAAATGGGGTGGGGGGGGAACCAAATAAACCAAAATGACTAGTAAATATGATAATATGAAGTTAAGTGACCAATGGTGCCTGATTAAAGACAAAATTCTTTGAACTTCCAAGAGATTATAGAGAGGGGCAGAGCCCAGATGGTATAGGAAAGGCTGTAACTTTCAGAGCTCCCCACAATCCATCTACATGTCTTCAAAAAATTCCATAAGACAATTTCTGGAGCAGCAGAACCCACAAAAGAACAGAGTAAGATGACTTTCCTGTAAAAAACTTCTTAAAAGAGTGACAGGGAAGGCCTGCTGTACCGGACTGAGAGAGGAGCACAGCACACAGCACAGATCTAGCCCCAGGCAGACCATACCTCCAGAGCCTCGGAATCATTAGCTTCAGTGGCTACTTCTGAAACTCAGCTCATGGGCCAGTGAGGGGGTCCAGTAGTTGGCTGGGGTGGGGTGGGGAGATAGCTGGAGTCTCTGCTGGACCTAAGGTGGAGTGCCCGTATTCTGAACCAGTAAGTAGACTCAAATGGCAATGGCCAAGTCGGGGAGGGGCACAGCATGCCAAGCTTGCAACTACAGAGAATCAGATTTCAATCAGATTTCTGTTTCTGGGTTAAAGAGCAAGCAGGCCCATGGTGACTTACAGGTCAGAGGCACTGAGAACGAGCCTCTCCTTAAATTGTACCACCTGGGACCCCCTGAAGCTTGGGTCAGTGCATGCCGGAAGCAGTACTCCACTTTAAGAAGTAGTTAAAAGTCAAGAAATAGGCAGGCAGAAAAAGCAGCAGACCATTGAAAGTTTCTTTGGTGACAAGGTAGATCAAAATACACCCTCAGAAGAAGATAACAAAGTCAAAGCTCCTATATCCAAAGCTTCCAAGAAAATTATGAATTGGTCTCAGGCCATGGAAACACTCAAAAAGGACTTTGAAGATAAAGTAAGAGAGGTAGAGGGAAAAATGGAAAGAGAAATGAGAGTGATGCAGGAGAGTCATGAAAAAAAAAATGTCAACAGCTTGAAAAGTTAAATTGGCCAAATGGAAAAGGAGGTACAGAAGCTCTCTGAAGAAAGTCATTGCTTAAGAATTAGGCTAGAGCAAATAGAAGCTAATGAGTTTATGAGAAATCAAGACACAATAAAGCAAACCCAAATTAATTGTTTTAAAAGAAATAATATGAAATATCTCCTCAGAAAAACAGCTGACCTAGAAAATAGATCCAGGAGAGATCATTTGAAAATCATTAGACTACCTGAAAACCATGATCAAAAAAAGAGCTTAGACATCATCTTCCAAGAAATTGTCAGGGAAAATTTCCCTGATATTCTAGAAGCAGAAGGTAAAATAGAAATTGAAAGAATCCATTGATCTCCTCCTAAAAGAGATCCCAAAAGGAAAACTTTCAGGAATATTATGGCCAAATCCCAGAGATCCAAGGTCAAGGAGAAAATATTGCAAGTACCTAGAAAGAAACAATGCAAGTACTGTGGAGCTACAGTAAGGATAACACAAGATCTAGCAGCTTCTACATAAAGGATTGGAGGGCATGGAATATTATATTCTGTAGGGCAAAGGAACTGGAAATACAATCAAGAATCACCTACCCAGCAAAACTGAGTATAATCTTTCAGGGGGAAAAATGGGACTTAAATGAAAAAGAGGACTTTCAGGCATTCGTGATGAAAAGACCTGGACTGAATAGAAAATTTGACTTTCAAATACAAGACCCTAGAGAAACATAAAAAGGTAAACAGGAAAAAGAAATCATGAGGGATGTTAAAAAGTTAAACTATTTACATTCCTACATGGGAAGATGATATTTCTAACTCATAAGAACTCTCTCAGTATTAGGGCAGCTGAAAGGAATATACTTAGAGGGCACAGGTGTGAATTGAATATGAAGAGATGATATTTGTAAAGCATTTTTTTTGTTTATCCTTTTTTGTGGGGCAGGCAGGGTATGGTGGCTTATGTCTAGGGCTGGATTTGGGCTTGGGGCCTCCTGGGTCAAGGGTTGGTGCTTTGTCCACTGTATCACCTACCTGACCCATGATAACATCTTTAAAATAAGGTTAAGGGATAAGAGGAATGCACTGAAAGAAAGGGAAAGGGAGAAGTGGAATGGGGTAAAGTAGCCCACATAAAAGAAACAAGAAAAAGCTTATGGAGTAGAGGGGAAGATGGGGAAGGAGTGGGGGGGAGGGTTGAGTGAACCTTACTCTCTCTCATCAGAATTGGCTCAAAGAGGGAATAACATACACACTTAAGTGGGTATAGTAATATATCTTGCCCTGTGGAAAAATGGGAGGGGAAGGGGATAAGGGAGGAGAGGTGAAGGAAGGGAGGGCAGATTGGGGGAAGAGCAGTAAAAAGCAAAACACTTTTGAGGAGGGGTAGGGTGAAAGAAGATAGAAAATAGAGTAAATATCAAGGGAAGGGGATAGGATGGAGGGTAATACAGTTAGCAATAGTAACTGTGAAAGAAATGATAAGCAGGATGCTATCAGAAGGACTTAAGAAAAATGCAATTCATCTACAGAGAAAGAACCAATGGTATCTGAATACAGATTGAAGTAAAATTTTTTTGTTAATTCCTCTTTCTAAAGTTATTTTGTCTGTTTTCTTTTCCAAACTGACTAATGTGGAGATGTTTTGCATGACTTCACGTGTATAACTTATATTGAATTGCTTGATTTCGTAGGGAGAGACAGGAAGGGTGGGAAGAAGAAAATGTGGAACCCAAAGTTTAAAAAAATTAATGTGAAAAAATTAGGGCTTTTTTGCATGTAACTAGGGGAAAATGCTAAATAAATAAATAAAATTTTAAGAAAGATTATAGAAACCTCAGAATCAATAAAACCATCAATAAGCATTATTAAGTTCATACTAGGTGGCTGGCCCTGTGTTGTGTAGGCAATACAAAGCAAAGACAAAAACAGTCCCTGCTCTCAAGAAGCTTACATTCTAAAGGTGGAAGCAAGTACTTGAATAGATAATTAAAAGATATAAAGAAAATAGATACAAAGTAACCATAAAGGGAAATGTACTGGTACTTCAGAGTATTAGGAAAAAACCTATGGCAAAAGGTTTCGTTTGAGCTGAGTTGTGAAGGTAAGATAAAATATAAATTCCTCTATTTAACTTTTAAAGCTCCACACAACCTAACCCCAAGCTATCTTTTCAGGCTCACTGGATATTATTCAATCCTGCTGTACTTCATGATCCAGTCAAGCTAGATCTCTCTAAACTTTACTCAAGATATTCCATGTATCTTCTCAACTGAGCATTCCACATGCCTGAAATGCCTATCATCCTTATCTCTACTTCATAGAATTTCTTCTTTTAAAATGTAGTTCAAACACCATCTTCTACATGGAACTTTTCATAATGTCCCAACCACTAGCACCCTCCCTCCCAAAATTCCTTGTATTTAACATATATGTCATATATATGTATTCATCTTTATATTTGTATAATATATATTTGTATCCATACTTATCTCTCCCATTAGAATGTAAATCCACTGGGAATAGGAATCATTCTTTGAACTTGTAACCCAAGTCCCTAGCACAATAGGCACTTAATAATAGTTGACTGATTGATTAAATGTCAGGATTCTAAGAGTTAGAGTTGAGGAGGAAGAACATTCCAGACATGGAAAAGAGGAAGGACAATAGCATGGGGACAGGAAATGAAGCATCATAGGAGAGAAATAGAATGGGTCAAAAAAGAAATATAATTCATAGAGTAAGAAATTAGGGCATCTACATGGGACAAGAGTCAGGAAGACTAATTTTTCTGTGTTCAAATCTGTGTGACCCTGGGCAAGTCATTTAACCTTTGCCTCTGTTTCCTCATCTGTAAAACAAGTTGGAGAAGGAAATGGCAAATTACTCCAGTTATCTTTGCCAAGAAAATCCCAAACTGGGTCATGAAGAATCAGATACTGCTGAAAACTACTGAACAACAACATATGGTGGATACAGTGGATAGAGCACCAGGCTTTGGAGTCAGGAAGATCTGACATCAAATTTGGACTCAGACACTTACTAGCTGTGTGATCCTGAACAAGTCACTTAACCCCTATGTTCCTCATCTGTAAAATGGGAGCATTCTGGAAAAGCAAATAGCAAACCACTCCAGTATTTCTGCCAAGAAAACCCCATAGACAAAAGTCCATGGTGTCACATAGAGTCAGACACAACTGAATGCTTGAACAGTAACAAAGAAATTAGATATATTTAGATCAGACATTTAATCTCTCAATGCAAAAGAATAGAGGGCTCAACCAAGAACTACAGATCAGACTTAGAAAAATGGAATTCGTGATAGATGATCTCTTTAAAGAAGTAAGAGAGAAAGTTGCAGGTTTGGTACGTAAAAATGCCAAAGAAAAGGCATTTTTTGTCAGAAGAAATAGAGATAGGGAAACTGATTGCCAGGGAGGTTCTTCTGGTGTCAAATATAGCACTCTTTCAAAGATCAGGAGTAGCATGTTTGTTGGTGATTTTTAAAAAAACAATTTACAAAATGACATAGTAATCATTTAATGAATTGCATTTAGAAACTACTATTTAGACTATCCAATTGGGGGGAGGGGGTTAGAAGTAGGTTTTTTGTTTTTGTTTTGTTTTTTGGCGGGGCAATGAGGGTTAAGTGACTTGCCCAGGGTCACACAGCTAGTAAGTGTCAAGTGTCTGAAGCCGGATTTGAACCCAGGTACTCCTGAATCCAGGGCCGGTGCTTTATCACTGCGCCATCTAGCTGCCCCAGAAGTAGTTTTTTGAAAGGGGGGTCGAGCATATTTTCTTCCTTTGCATTAATCCATTCCAGACTGAGAAATCATTGAAAATTGAAAAATAAGAAAACCGACATTCTGCAAATCATTTTAGTTCTCTGGCCCTTGGCTTCCTCATCTGTAAAATAAGGGGGCTAGACTAAACATCCTCTAAAATCCCTTGCAACACTAAATCTGTTATCTTGTGATCATCTCTTTTTCAATAAATAAAATGAAGGCGAGGAGAAAGGTCAGTAACTCAGAATTAAGTGTCTTATGTTGACCGGGCTGGATGAATTTTTCTACTAGAATACATTTCACATTGAACTAACATAATTTTAAAATTAAAAATATATATGCTTGGCCCTGGATTCAGGAGTACCTGAGTTCAAATCCGGCCTCAGACACTTAACACTTACTAGCTGTGTGACCCTGGGCAAGTCACTTAACTCCAACTGCCTTACTAAACAAACAAACAAACAAACAAATATATATATATATATATATATATATATATATATATATATATATATATATATATATATGCTTGTTAGGTGAAGCAGATGTCTCATTGGATAAAGAACTGGACCTAGAGCCAGTAAGATCTGAGTTTAAATCTGGCCTCTGACACTTACTAGTTGTGTGACTTGGGGCAAGCCATTCATTTAACCTCTGTTTGCCTCAGTTTCCTCCTCTCTAAAATTAGTATATAATAGCAGTACTTCTCAGGGTTGTTGTGAGGGTCAAATGAGATAATAATAATAAAGCACTTAGCATAGTTCCTGGCTAATAGTAAGTACTACTCAAGTTAGCTATTATAAATATATATTATGTATTACATATATTATATATATATAAAACAGGTTAGCTATCATTCAAAAAACTACACATCTGTTGTTAAAGAGGAATATCTAAAATGCAAACTTGTTCTTTTCATTAAAAACCAATTTAAATGTCTAAGGTGTGTTTGTTTCCCACCATGTTTCTTCTTACAGTTACAAAAAGAGTCCCTAAATGAACAAAATAGACCTCCTGGATTGAAAAAGAGGCTATCACCATTGCCATTTTAAACCAGACAAACAAGTATTTTCAAGGAATCATTTCCTGGCAGGAGAGAGGCAAGAGAAGTGCAACTGAGCACATTCAGCATCTGTATTGATTAATGACAGAAAAACACCATCCCAGACAGAGTCTGTAATGCACTACACCAAATGCCAACCAAGCGCCATTGCTTTTGAAGCAAGACTATTTAGCACTGATTACATTCCCAAGCAACTCACCAGGGGGAGAATGAGTAGAATTATTTATATCTTTCATTGTATCTTGCAGGGTGTTTCCTAACTTTCTTAGGGAGACATATAGTTGACATTTTAGATATTGGAATTAATGGGCCTGACCCCTAAATTATCCACTAAATAGAATCCCAGACTTATAAAGGAGGGAGAGAAGGAGCTCAGAAGACAACTGGTCCATTCTGTTACCCTTTGGGAAAGCAACAGGGGCTCTGAGGGACTGACTTTCCCAGATAATTCAGACCCCAGTACCCTTTTTCACCTGAATTATCATGTTCATTTTGACCCCCCAGAAAGCAGCTATGTTGTCTGAATTGGGCAGACAAGTCTTTCCTTCCTTTTGCCAGAGAAGCCCTGGTCATTATAAGTCTACTGTGGCCTCCAGGTGGAATTAGTTATCTCCTTCACAATTCCAGGGTATTCTTTTTTTGTGAGACATAATGCTATCCTGAGGGCCCTGAAGAGAGCTATTGATGGACTTATTCCTGCCATCACCCACAAAAGGCAAATTAATGCCTCCAGCTGCCCAACAAATCAATCCACTACTGGAAGATGGTCACTCAGCAGATAATTCTCTGTTCTCTGGAGAGAATTCATCAGCTCCTATAGGCAAACATTTATTCTCTGATTGATCTAAGGGTCAGAGCCACTTACATGCAAACCTGAAGCCAGCCCTTCTATGTGATCAGCACCAAGGTGGGACAAAGTACATTGCAGAATAGGTTTGTCAAATTGCCAGGATACAGAATCACAAAGTATCTAGAGATCATGATGCTATTTTTGCTTCCCCCACCCCTCTTCTGGGTGCCTCTTCCTTCTCCCTTAAGAAAATGTACAGGAAAATATCCAGTTATCTCACTGGCTACTAGGTGAATATGCCAAAGTGTTCTGGACAAGCCTAGCTTTGAATAGATATTGTTTTACAAGGTATACTGATCTCAATGAAGATAGCAATGTAGCTACGCCAGCCCTCTTAGATAATGATGTGGACCAAAAGAAAATCCTTTGGTAAATAGCTAAATTTTTCTCCACCCCAGAAACGTCAGGCATGATCTCTGAGTATCACTAGGGGATGATGGTTTTGTTGGCTGAGTTCAATCCAGTGTTTGTCTTTTGAATGAAGGAGAAATCCACGATCCATCATATTAATTTATATGACAGGAATAATTCTGACTTTAATCAATCTGATAATAGTAACAACAACAATCATACTGACAAAGCACTTTCTTTAAATCAACCCAGTGAGATAGACAGTGAAAGTATTAAACCCATTTTACAGATGAGGAAACAGATTAAGGGGGTTTAAACAGCTCATATAAGGTTATATCGTGAGTATGGGAGCCAGGACTTGATGTCAAGACCAGCAGACTACTATACTATGTGGCTTCCTAGCCCGATTCTCAGATACAGGAACTGGTCAATGAGTGCTTAGGCCTGGGACTGTGTGCATTTAGTGAGCCTACCTCTGGTAGTGTGTGTTATAAGATATAATGGGGGGCAGCTAGGTGGCGCAGTGGATAAAGCACCGGCCCTGGATTCAGGAGTACCTGAGTTCAAATCCGGCCTCAGACACTTGACACTTACTAGCTGTGTGACCTTGGGCAAATCACTTAACCCCCATTGCCCCATAAAAAAAAAAAAAAAAAGAAAAGAAGATATAATGGAGAGATCTGACTCTTCACTTAAGGTCATGTGCAGGTATTTCATGATTATTTGCTATCTGTTTGTTATGTGGTTTTTTTAAAAATAGTCTTTTGGTTGAGCTGGAACTGAGAGCGCATATAAAAGGCCCCAACAGAACTTGTTTGCTCTCCTTCCTGTTGACCATGAAGGTGACTCTCTGAACTGGGAGTGCTGTGGAATTGCTTTTCCCTACCCACTGGGACAGTCCATGAACGCATGGCCTCCTAGACAAGCTTTTATCTAGGTTGGGGCTACCTCTTCTTTGTTTTTTTCCTTTAGTATGGGATCTTCTGAGACTTTGAAGGATTGGAGGAACAGAGATTCAGTAACAAAATACAAGAACTTGCTGGCAGACAAATTCAATATACCACCGCAGCCTTGAGCCTCATCTAGCCCAACAGTGAACCAGACCAGTGGCCAAGATGCTGTGCCCTACAGCAAGGAAGTAATTTGTCCAGTGCCTATGCTTCATTCAGAAGGGAACTTGATGGGAAGAATTTTTGTAGCAACTGAATTAAGTTTGAGCCTATTCTCTCCATGTACTGACTTAGTGAAAGAAAGAATGTTTCCCTAATTTGAGGAGATGCTTTTGTACTTTGACTCTTGCTCTATCTTTCTAATAAATAGTTCTTTGTAAAAAGCTAATTTATGTTAATTGGTTAATCAATATTGAGGAGAAATCAACTAATTAAAATAGTAATGGGGATAACAAAAATAGCAATCATATTGAGGAAATATTAACCAGTGAATGATTTTGAGGGGGAGCACACAGACAATGAGGGCTCAAGCCTATAGGATTAGAAAGATGCTCCAACCCCTCAGAGTTAACCTAAGAATCCTTTTTTTCTTTACCCTAAGAATCCTCCTAATGGGGAGTTGTAGCCACCCTCTGGGAATCCAATTTTCCTGTTCTAATGGGAATTAGGACATGATCTGTCCAGGATCTATCCTCATTATACCAAAATGACATATAAGCTCAGAGGCGTCATAAACAAAGGAAGAGAATCTTCCCCCATCTTACCTACATCTCTCCAACCTTACTGAGATAGGCTGGTATAATAAAAAGAGGACTCAGAGGTGAGCTATAGCCATCTTGGAAGAGACGGTTGCTCAATTTTTGGTGAGAACATTACACTTCAGAAATTGGCAATTGTGACAAATCAGGACTTGATTTATTGTTTTATTGATTGTTGATATTTAAGAAACTGTATTGATGTAGGTTGAACTTAAAAGTGTGAGTGTGCATACTTTTCCCCCCCTGGAGATCCCATTTATTAAACATTTAACAATATAACTGCTACCTGAGAGTACTAGACTAGAAGTGAGAAGACATGAGCTGGATTTATAGCCCCATCCTAACTTACTGGTGGTAGGAACTTAAGCAAATTGATTCATCTCTCTAGACTCCAGTTTCCTCACTTATAAAACAGCGATAGTGATCCCTGCCTTGCCTAACTCACACAGCTCTCATGGAGACCTGCTTAGATAATGTACATGAAGTGCTTCATTGCTATAAAGCATATTTACATATATAATATGTACACATAATACTTTATGGTTATAAAGCACATATATGTGTGTATACATAAATCTATATGTGTGTACACACAAACGCACACATATTCAATTATTCTGTCTCTCACTGAATAGTAATGGTGACAGTTCTGAAAATAGCCAGAATAGATTCTATGTTGCTTGATTTCTAATAAGTAGAAGGGGAAACAGATATAATTATAATGACCAAGCTAAGGCCAAAGAGTTGAGAAACCTGTACCACCCTCCCTTCGTTGCAGAGGTAGGGCGCTATGGGTGTGGGATATACTGTCAGGCCCATTGATAATAGTGCTTGGCTTTGCTGAACTGCTTTTTCCCCCCATTTAAAATCTATTAAAGGGAGGTAGATCCTTGGGTAGGAGGAGAAGGAAGAATAGAATTGAAAATGAATAAAATATAAAAACAAAAGTTTTTATGGGGCAGAGGCAAGATGGTAGAGAAAGCATCTGAGTTCTCCCAACATTCCCCTCCAAACAACTTTGAAAATAATGCCTTAAATTGAGTACTGGAGGGACAGAGTCACCAACATATCAGGTTGAGATATATTACAGTTCAAGACAATTTAGGAGGTCAGAAGGAAAAGTCAATGACACCAAGGTAGGGACTACCCTGAGGTTTTATGGTGGCAACACCAACCAAAGGACTTGGAGGCAGTAACAGCAATAGCAACAACTTTGGGAGCTCTCAAGCCAGAACAAGGGGATCTGGTAACTGGCCAGAAAGAGATTACAGGAGATGCCTGTGCTAACTAGGCATAGAACAGGATACTGTTTGGCAATTCCATTACCTATACTTACTTCCAGGTCACAACTCCAGGGTGGAGAGGCATTTTTGCAGTCCAGGGGTCAATCTCACAGGATCAGGAGGCCTGAGGAGCTATATTACTTTCAGCCCCAAGGGAGCAGTATCACTTGTGGTTGCAAGGGATCAGGGGGCCTCCCTAGGTAAGAACCAGAGTACAGTCCAAGAGAGCAGTAACCACATCCCTTGCCAGATCAGACCAGCTTAGAAACACCAAAAACTTCAAACTCCCAGAACTAGCTCTGAAAACAGAGGGAAAAAATCCCAAAGCTTGGGACAGTCCCCTATCCCAACTCCTAGGTGAGCAGAGCCTAGTTTTAACATAAAGCTTGAAGTCAAGAAATAAGCTGGAAAAAGGAGCAAACAATACAAAAAAGAACCTGACCATAAAAAGCTATTATGGTGACAGAGGCGTAAACTAAGAAGATGACAGCAATAGGTGTAAGCAAAGCCTCAAAGAAAAATGCTAAATTGACACAAGCCCAACAAGAATTTCTGGAAAAATTAAAAATTCTTTTCAAAATTAAATAAGAGTAGTGGAGGAAAAATTGGGGAAAGAAATGAGAACAATGAAATAAAATTATGTAAAGACAATTAACAGCTCAGAAAAAGAGGCAACAAAAATACAAAAGAAAATAACTCCTTAAAAAAAAATAGAATTGACCAAATGAGGGCCCCTCAACTTTCCCTTCTCAGAAATAGATAAATACAACCATAAAATAAATAAGAAAAAATTAAGGAGATGAATAGAATTTTAGAAAAGTTATATTTGATAGACCTCTGGAGAAAATTGAAAGGGAATAGAATCTAGGAGAATACATTTTTTTTATCAGCTACACATGGCATCTTCATAAAAACTGACCATGTATTAGGGCATAAAAATGTCACAACCAAATACAAAAAAGTTCAAATATTGAAGGTACTCTTTTCACACCATGATGCAATAACATTTTTGCTTAATAAAGGACTATGGCAGCATAGATTAAAAGCTAATTGGAAAGGAAATAATCTAATCCTAAAGAATGAGTGGGTCAAAGAAAATAATCACAGCAATAATTAATAATTTCATTAAAGATAATGACAACAATGAGACAGCATACCAAAATTTATGGGATGCAGCCAAAATAGTACTTAGGGGAAAATTATATCTCTAAATACATACATCAATTAAAAAGGAAAAAGAAAAAGAACATGTAAATGAATTGGGCATGCAACTTAAAGAAAAACTAGAAAAACAACAAATTAAAAATTCCCAATTAAACACCAAAATGGAAATCCTGAAAATCAAAGGAGAGATAAATAAAATTGAAAATAAAGAAAAAAACATTGAACTAATAAATAAAATTAAAGGCTGGTTTTATTTTTTAAAAAAACAATAAAATGGTTAACCATTGAATAATTTAATTTTTGAAAAACAGAAAACAAAATTACCAGCATCATAAATGAAAACTCAATTAAAAAGAAATGTTAAAAAGAAGTTTTTCTTTAAAAATTATCAAAAAAAAATATTTATAGCTGCTCTTTTTGTGGTGGCAAGGAATTAGAAGTTGAGGGGATACCTATCAATTGGGGAATGGCTGGACAAGTTGTGGTATATGAATGTAATGGAATACTATTGTGCTGTAAGAAATGATGAGCAGGAGGAGTTCAGAGAAACCTGGAGGGACTTGCATGGATTGATGATGAGTGAGATGAACAGAACCAGGAGAATATTGTGCACAGTATCATCAACATTGTTTGTTGATCAACTGTGATAGACTAAATTCTTCTCACCAATCCAATGGTACAAGAAAGTTCCAAAGGACTCAAGATGGAAAAGGCTCTCCAAATCCAGAAGAAAAAAAAAAGGAACTGTGGAATATGGACACTGATTAGATCATACTATTTCTTTTGTTGTTGGTGCTATTGTTTTTCTTTTTTGAGGTTTTTCCTTTTTGTTCTGATTCTTCTTGTATAACATGACTAATGCAGAAATATGTTTAATGTTATTTTATATATATATATATATATATATATATATATATATAAAACACCTATATCAGATTACCTGCTGTCTAGGGGAGGGAGAAAAATTTGAAATTAGAAATTTTATCTAAACAAATGTTGAAAACCAAAATAAATAAATATCTTGGCAAAAAAATTATCAAAAAAGCAAGATCAAGAAAGAATTTTTTAAAAGGGAAGTAGAAATATGTTTATATCATTACCTAAATGGGATACCCTATAACTGAGCCAGATATCTCCAACTCTGGGCATGTTATATTTCCTTTTGATTGAAGCATGTGGATTCATGCTCTATTAAAAACAAAATTCCATTTCAACTGCAAAGTCCCAAGGAATCATGCACCTAGTCTAGAAATGGAAGGGATCTTAGAACTCACATAGTCTAACCCCTTCACTTCACAAATGAGGAAATTAAGGGCCCAAGAAGGGAAACAGTTTGCCCCAAGTCACAAATGTAATTGACAGCTGACTAATTCATGTTCACACAGAAAATTGAACTAGCTCTGGCAGGCCAATTAGAAGTGGCTCCAGCCACACCTCTGAGTTCTTTTTATTACACCAGCCTACCTTAGTGAGGGGACAGCTAGGTGATGCCATAGCCCACAGAGTGTTAGGCCTGGAATCAGGAAGACCCATTTTCCTGAGTTCAAATCTGGTTTCAGACACTTACTAGCTGTGTGACCCTGAGCAAGTCACTTAACCTTGTTTGCCTCAGTTTTTTCATCTAGAAATGAGCTGGAGGGGGCAGCTAGGTGGCGCAGTGGATAAAGCACCAGCCCTGGATTCAGGACTCCCTGAGTTCAAATCCAGCCTCAGACACTTGACACTTAACTAGCTGTGTAACCCTGGGCAAATCACTTAACCCTCATTGCCCTGAAAAAAAAAAAAAGAAATGAGCTGGAGAAGGAAATGGCAAATTACTTCAGTATCTTCACCAAGAAAACCCCAAATACCTTCTCAAAAAGTTGGATACAACTAAACAACAACAACCACCTTATTGAGGTTGGAGTAGTATAGGTGAAACTGGGGAAAGAATTTTTCTCCTTCTTGGGCATAGAACCCAAGTTTCCTGATTCCCAATTCCGTGCTTTTTTTCACTCTACCTTCTGTAATAACCCCACCTGCTCTTATAATAATAGCTATTAAGTATATGAGGATAAATTTGAACTCAGGTCTTCCTGACTCTGGGCCCAGTGGCCTTATATAGGGAATTTATATGTCTATTGTACCACCTAGCTGGATAACGCAAATAGCAAAGCTAAAAGGTGGAGGTACATACTTCTGAGATACCATTGTAGGACACAGATCCTCAGATCAGAGGACCCAAGATCAAATCCTACCTCTGACAGATACTGTCTGGGCAAGTCAATCTACTTCTTTGGGTCCCATTTTCTTCATTTGTCCTATGGGGGGATTGGACTAGATGACCCTCAGGATCCTTCAAGCTTTGACTTTGTATAAGTAACAGACTAGGTGTGGGATCCTTCCCTCTCTAGGCTTCACTCCTGACTCTCTGGACTTTCTCCACCATTCGTTCCACAGCAGCCTTATCACTGTGGAAGTTCAGTCTTTCTCTGCTCTTCCAGAACCTCCATTTTAAGGACAATACCCAAGCCACTCATTTCTTCATTCTTCTCTGGGCTTCACTCCTGACTCTCTGGAATTTCTCTGCTGGAACCTCCTCCCCTTTCCAGTTTCTTTTTTCTGTATCGTCTTCCTGTTTTAGAATGTAAACTCCTAGAAGGCAGGGACTGTCTTTCTAAATCATTCACGTTACCTTGAGTCATAAGAATGGTCCTTTTTCAGTCAAAGATGCTTCTAATAAGGGGCAGCTAGGTAGCGCAGTGGATAAAGCACTGGCCCTGGATTCAGGAGTACCTGAGTTCAAATCCAGCCTCAGACACTTAACACTTACTAGCTGTGTGACCCTGGGCAAGTCACTTAATCCCAATTGCCTCACTAAAAAAAAAAAAAAAAGATGCTTCTAATAAAGTTAACTCATGAATAAAAGCTCTGTCTTGAATTACTTCAGAGGCATTTGCCCTTTTGGAGATTGGGGGAAGGGGAACAGTTGAGCCCTGGTGTTCACCTCCACATAGTGAGGGATCTATGTAATCTGCACTGTGGAAGAAACCATGGATTTAAATGAGTCATCGGCACATGGACTTTGCTGTGCATTGTACACAGAGTAGGTGATTCCTGGGCCACAATCCAGCCTTTCTTTGTCATTTGGCCTCAGGAAAAGCAATCTGCTCTCAGATAGTCGGCACAGTCCTTCTCTGGCATTGCCTAGCATGCCTTGGTTTGACACAGTAGTTTTCCAACTGTCCTGCTGTGGGGTTTCATTACTTTGGATTGTCAATATTACCTTCAATCTTTTCAACTGCCCAATAGATGCCCATTTACCAACTGTTAGCTCACCATCCAGAAGTGATATGGAAAATAGGAATCATGCATTCACCTAATATGCATTTTCACCTCCAAATGATTCGTCATTCTGGAGAACTTTCCTTTTGCAATATATATTATTGTGTTCTATCATGATGGAGAGGAAATGTGGCATACTTGACCTTTTTTTCTGTTGTGGACTACTTTTTGAAACTAAGGGTCCTTTCTTAGAATACTGTTTTTGAATACATAAAATAAAATTAAAAGAATTATAACAAAAACTAATATGCCAAAATAAAAATGTAATTTTTCTCTATCTGAGGTCAAGGACCCCTTGAAATCTGTATAAGGTTTATGGATTACAGGTTAGGAACCCCTCATGTAGGGGGTAGCTAGGTGGCGCAGTGGATAAAGCATTGGACCTGGATTCAGGAGGACCTGAGTTCAAATCCAACCTCAGACATTGATACTTACTAGCTGTGTGACCCTGGGCAAGTCACTTAACCCTTATTGACCCACAAAAGGAAAGAAAAAGAAAAAAAAGAACCTCTCATGTAGTCATAAAAGTTCTGGGTTTGGGGTGAGAGGACCTGGGTTTAAATCCCTAGTCTGCCATTTACTCCCCATGTGATACAGAGTAAGTCACTTCATCTCCCTACTTCTAAGTTTTCATATTTGTAAAATGAGGTATTTCAACCATAGAATTTCAAAAGACTCTTTTGATTTTAGATCTTAGAATTCTAAATGTACTTGGTGACAATTATGATAGTCTGAATGCTCCAGTCATTTAGCCATTCGCTTTTCCAAAATACTTAAGGCAGTGGTTCTCAAAGAGTATGCTGTAAGTCTCATTAGGGGTGCTGAAACCCCCAAAACTTCCACATTTCCCAGCTGCAGTTTGTTGCCTACTTTTCCAAGTATGACAATAGGAAAGGCATGATAGCAGCTCTGCTGCAAAGCTGCCTCATCTAGTGGGAATCCTGGGGAAGGACATAAAGAAGGGGGGGAGGGGATGAAGAAAGAGGAGAGGCCAAGAAATACCAAGGCCTCAGTAATCCCAAGGTGCAGAGCCTCCATTATAAGGCAAGTGACTAAAGACCATTCCTTGATGCAAACTTAAACTTTTCATGTGTGATGATTTCTCATAATAAAAAGCATTGCGAAAAAAATTTTAATAAAATAAGGAACAGCTAGGTGGCACAGCGGATAAAGCACTGGTCCTGGATTCAAGAGGACCTGAGTTCAAATCCAGCCTCAGACACTTGACACTTACTAGCTGTGTGACCCTGGGCAAGTCACAACCCCAATTGCCTCACCCCCCAAAAAAAAAATAAAATAAAAAATAAAAAGAACTGTGTCCTAACCAACAACAGCAATAACAACAAAGTTTGGGAATCACTGACCACTGTCTTAGGGTTAAAATGGAAAGGAGTTTTCAGCAAGTATATAAGGACCAGTTGTTCCTATTAAGAAAATCATCTTTTAAAAAAAAGAAAATCATCTTGACAAAGTTCCTCTTTTGCTGGAGGTAAAAAAAAAAAAAGTATGTCATATATACCAAGGAAGCCTGAGAAAAGTATCTCAGGAGTTTAGGGTGAGATGGGAAAATGTTACATTAATATATTTTTGTCCTTTCTTCTAAAGTCCTATAAGAATACCTCATCATGGGGTAAAGATGACCCTATGGTCTCAAAAGCTGTGCCAGGGAAACAGAAGTGGCCAAGCGAGAAGGGTTTCAAATGTAGGACCTACAGATTTTTCATCCAAGGGCCTGTTGAGCTAAGTTTGGAGTGGCTCTTCAGGTGGCTGGCTGGCTGGCTGGTTACAGAGTTATAGCTAATATTTATATAGCACCAAATATGTGCCAGGCAATGTGCTCAGTACAATTATTATCTCATTTGATCCTCACAAAAACCTGGAGAGGTAGGTATGATTATCTATATTTTACAGATGAGGAAACTGAGGCAGACAGAGATGAAATGACTTGTATAAGGTCACATGGTCTGGAAGCATCTGAGGCTGGCTTTGATCTCAGGTCTTCTTGACTCCAGGCTTAGATCTCTAGCCACTGTGCCACCTAGATGTCCCTAATGAACTATTGAATCATAGCAACCCTGAAAGACAATCCATTAAGGTGCAGAGGGGTAGCAATCAGTCTTAGTGAAGGGAATACTTACACCATTGAAATCGGAGATCCTCGAAATATTAAAAGACACCTAGGAATGCCTAAGAAGGTGTGAATCAGCTCAGGTCAGAACTTCTATGCCAATCAATAGTAAGCATGGGCACATAAATGGAGGCCAACTCAACACTTCTACTCTGTATGAGATAAGGGGCAGGGAGTCTAGCTGGGGGGAGTACTGATGTGATTCTTCCACCAACCTCCACCTTCTCTCCAAACACACCTAATCCAAATCCTTGTGGCCTCGGTGGTGATAGTAGAAGGCCTAGCAGATGAGAAGCTAGAAGTTGGAAGACATTCTTTTCAACCCATCCTAAGAATTTCCTAGAAACTTGTTTCCTCCCAGATCCATCTCTTCATTATAAGAGAATTCTGACAACCTGCATTTGGTTGTTAATGTTGTCACGGGATGGTGCGTGCACCGCAAGGTCTTCAACAGGTGCTTTCCAGGGGAGATCCCATCTTTAGTATAGAGTAGATAATTCACTTAATATTTTTAGAGCTTTTTTTTACTACTATGTCAGAATGAATAGCCTATTTAATGTTATATTTGACTGCCTGCTAAGTCAGGGCTGTCTTTATGAACAAGTGGAATAATCAACCAATTACTTAGAGTTGATTTGAAGGGCCCCAGGATGGCCAATTTGTTCTAAATTTTTCTCCTCTCTTCTGTCAATAGTACTGGAAACTCTACTGTAGTAGAGACATGACCATTCACCTTACTCACAGGCACAGTGTCATCCCCAGGTATGACTGTTTGGTGTGTTTTTTTGGTGAGGCAATTGGGGTTAAGTGACTTGCTCAGGGTCACACAGCTTGTGTTACGTGTCTGAGGCTGAATTCGAACTCAGGTCCTCCTGAATCCAGGGCCAGTGTTCTATCCACTGCACCACCTAGCTGTCCCAGTATATAATGGGATACCTGCACTCCCCTTCTCTCTGGATGTGCTGGCTCACTTACCTCACACGCATCCATTCTGGCAGGTTGAGGGTTGGGGTTCCCAAAATGGGAAAGTAGTCAGGGTCATGATCATGAGGCTACAACTTACCCTCAGGGACTTAGGATTAACCTTGGTATGGGAAGATGCATTCTAGCTCCTGATCCTGCATCACTGTGCTAGCCATTTGAACAAAACAGCAACAATGATGCCACTAACTCTTAAATGCAAAACACTTATTAAATGGGAAGGCAAAAGCAAGAATAATCATAACAGGGCGCAGTGGATAAAGCGCCAGCCATGGATTCAGGAGGACCTGAGTTCAAATCCAGCCTCAGACACTTGACACTTACTAGCTGTGTGACCCTGGGCAAGTCACTTAACCCTCATTGCCCCACAAAAAAACAATAATCATAACATAGCATTACACAATAACAAAACTCAAAGAATTGACACATCATAGGCCAGTCCATAATCCTGGAATATACTCTCCCACCAATGCACAGTATCTGTGTCAAGGAGGGTTGATGAAGATGAGGTCAAATTTATAAAAACTTAGTAGTGACACCCATGCATGCATCATGTAGCACCTATATATGTATATATATATATATATATATATATACATACATATATACATATATGTGTGTGTGTATTTGGGCCTACATATACACACACACACATATATATATATAATTATATGTATTATATATTTATATATAATATATGTGTATCTATGTGTATAGATAGACAGATAGAGATAAAGGCAAAAATAAAGAGAGAGAGAGAGAGAAAGGAAGGAAGGAAGGAAGGAAGATAGAAGGAAGGAAACAAAGAAACAAAGAAAGAAAAAATGAATGGGTGGATGTTAGAGTTGAGAGGCATCTTAGGATATCTAGAAGCCCTAAACAATTTCTTAGATTTAATCACTTCACCCTTTTCCATTCTGGGACCTAGTCATTCTCCATATGGAGAGCCTGCCCCAGACTTTCTACTGAAATTAACCAAATGTATTGTTCTTCTAATTTCATGTAATAGCATGTTTTGTCCTTTAAGTGTGTCCTCTTTAGACTGTTGTTTAATTTCTTCTTAGGTCTCATTAAGGGTATTCTAGTAATGTCCTTGGCACAAAACCATCCACAAACAGGAGCATCTGAAAGATTGTTCCATCTATAGGCAACCCTCTTCCATTGGGACCCAGTGTCAGTCATTCTCCATGATAAGAACAAAGACCTTTTGCAAGCCATACATCAAGCTGGTTTTGTATTTTGGGGGGAAGGTGGGGAGATGGGAAGATGTAGCTGTGATTTTATTGGAGGGAATGCCTGGTGAGGAAAGTCCCTCTACCAATGTGATTAGCAATTTGTTCTTCAGTTTAGAATATTAGACAGTTGCCTAGAGCCTTGGTAGGTTAACAGACTTGCCCAAGCCCACACAGCCATTCAAACTCTGAATTTGAAATTAAGTCTCTCTGACTCCAGAGTCAGCCCTTTTTGCTACTTCAAGTCACCTCTCATTTTGTGCTTTGCTTATCATTAAAAATCAAGGAATGAGGGGCAGCTAGGTGGCGCAGTGGATAGAACACCGGCCCTGGAGTCAGGAGGACCTGAGTTCAAATCTGGCCTCAGACACTTAACACTTACTAGCTGTGTGACTCTGGGCAAGTCACTTAACCCCAATTGCCTCACTAAAAAAAAAAAAAAATTAAGGAATCAAAGAACAGAATTAACTCTGGCTTCATCTATCAAAAAAGCCCAACATGTACAATCCTAACATGTATATGAGAAACTCCTTCTTAGAGGAGATCCTTAAAGTCTCTATTTTGACCAAGTCAAATTCTTTTTAGTAATCAATAAACAATAAATAAATGTGGATCTTGTGTTCTCTGCACCTTTCAGTCAATTGTGTGTCTGCAATGATGTAATTTACTATAGAAAATCATTTGAAAAAGTCTGCCTGCTCCTATCTCATTATTTTCATCAAGCATACCCCTAAATCATTCTCATAAAGATTTTATAAAGATGCAGAAGTAGGCACATGGGCTGTTAGTTATTGATGTCTTCTCATTTGCCTTTTTGGAGGTCATGATATTGTCCATGAAATTTTCCATTCTTTGGCATCCTACCCTCTCTAAGATATCTTATACTTGGTTTAATCCAGTTGATTTTACTGCCTTCATCTTCTCAGGTGCTGTTTTTGCTTCTTGCATACAGCACATTAGGGCCTACCATTCCTATTTTGATTTTCACCTTGGTTTTAACTAGTCAATTGGTTTGACCGTACACAGATAATGTGATACTGATAGGACTCTCACATCAGGAACTAGTTACTTCCTATCTGTCAAGATATAAATGTCATTTTCTGTAATGTTCAGGGTTTGCCATGCCTAATACCTTCTGACCCTTTTCTTGAAGACAGCATTCATCAGTAAGCATGTAGCTTCTGAGTAATCTACAAGGCTTCGGAGCCTCTTTCTTTCTTTCTTTCTTTCTTTCTTTCTTTCTTTCTTTCTTTCTTTCTTTCTTTCTTTCTTTCTTTCTTTTACAGGGTAATGAGGATTAAGTGACTTTCCCAGGGTCACACAGCTAGTAAGTATCAAGTGTCTGAGGCTGGATTTGAACTTAGGGCCTCCTGAATCCAGGGCCAGTGCTTTATCCACTATGCTACCTAGTTGCCCCAGCCCTTTTATTTCTTAAATGTAAACCATAGTTTTCTTTTTTTTTTTTCCTTTCTATCTTTTTTTTTTTTTTGGCTGGGCAATGAGGGTTAAATGACTTGCCCAGGGTCACACAGCTAGTAAGTGTCAAGTGTCTGAGGCCGGATTTGAACTCAGGTACTCCTGACTCCAGGGCCGGTGCTCTATCCACTGCGCCACCTAGCTGCCCCTAAACCATAGTTTTCAACACACTTTTAACTGTGACTACCTCCCCACTGAAGTCCCTGAGCATTAAAGTAGACATAGAATTGGTTTAAAGGATCTTGTCAACTTCTTCCTAGAATTTCTCTACTTCATCTTCTGCAGCAGATGTTGGCCCTAAAGCTCTAATTATCTTCAAGATGCTCTTTTTGGATATGGTTCTCATGAGCCCTACAACAGGAGATAAAAAGTATTGCATTAAATGATGTCTCTCATTGTCTTTGGACAGATGATGAATACACCACTATCACCTCCTTTGTTTGCCTTTCCAAAGAGTATGTGAGCAATATTTCCATTTAGCTCTAATCTTTTTGTCTTCTGATTTCATCTTAGCACAAGAATATCCATGTTTATTCAGTTTTGTTGTTGTTGAGTTGTTTCAGTCATGTCTGACTCTTTATGACCCCAGCCCAGAGCTCTATCCACCGTACCACATAGCTGCCTCTTATAATGGTTTTAGTATTTCCAATAATCATGTCAATTCATTGGTCATCCTATTAATGTCTCATGTTTAAAGACTCAACAGATACATTAATGTTTGGAGATAATTTTTTTAAAAAGTGATTTTTAGCATCTCCTACAAACTTTTTCTATTACTCCATCATTATCACTTCAGAAACTGAAGGGAACACAAAACTGAGGACTATTTTACATTTTTCTATGTCTTATAGGCATCCACAGGCAAAGAGTTCTTCACCTGAAGTCCAACATACTGCTTCTCCATACTCAATAATTCATTGTCAGTGAATCAGCCAATTAGTATTCTCTCTTTTTCTCTTATTTTCTTTCTTTGAGGGGGCGGGGCAATGAGGGTTAAGTGACTTGTCCAGGGTCACACAGCTAGTAAGTGTCAAGTGTCTGAGGGCAGATTTGAACTCAGGGCCTCTTGAATCCAGAGCTGGTGCTTTATCCACTGTGCGACCTAGCTGCCCCCAGCCAATTAGTGTTTATTAAGCACCTACTGTGTTCCAGGTACTGTGCTAAGCAATGGGGATACAACGAGAGGCAAAAGACAGTTCCTGCTTAAAGTCTAATGGGAGAGGCAACACTCAAACAACCACATGTAAAAAAAGAGATCTACAGTCATCACTTGACATTCACAGGTTTCATATTCATGGTTTTGGTTTTTCCCAGGTTGGCCATTGAGAATTAAATGGGAATTTTTGGAGATTTGCCACAAACTGCAGAAAAATACATATAAAGAAAGCAAAAAAGAAATGTAGTAAGTCATAAATATATAATTATTGCATACTATTAATCTATTTTATAATTTACTACCATAAATATACATACATATTTTGTTAGGTTTCAGTGCACTAAATAACTACAGACCATGTTTCCTCTTTGTCTCTTTACCAGCCAGACTCAATCAGCCATTTTCTCCTTCATGGATCTTCATTATCTTGTGCTTTTCATAGGAGAAGGAAATCCATGGAGTAGGTGCTGCAGCTACATGGGGAGTTGTGAGACTTTGCATAATGTATAATACTAATCTCTCGCTTAGAAACTGCAGCTGTATTATGGATGCAGTGTGGTGCTTTACTTGTTTTTTGTGTTAAATAAATAGGATCAGAATTATTAAAAATAAAGGTGTGGGATGGGGTCTAGAGTTATTCGTGGTTTTTCACATTCAGGGGGTCCTGTGCCCCTAATCCCCAGAATATCAAGGGATGACTGTACAGGATAAATTGGGGATAACCAAGAGAGGTAAAGCATTTAATAATAGCTAGTTTTTACATACCATTTTGAGCTGTGCCAAGTATTTTATAGACATCAATCCATTTGATCCTCACAATAACCCTATGAGGTAGGTGCTATTATTATCCTCATTTTACACATTAGAAAACTGAGGCTGAATGACTTGCCCAGAGTCAACACTACTAAGAAGCATCAGAATCCAGATTTGAATTCATCTCCCTGAATCCAAGTCTAGCCTTCTATGGTTTGTGCCACCTCACTTTATCAGCTAGGTTATTCTTCAGAGAAGTACTCGGTTTCTCTTTTTTAGTTATTTATTTTATTTATAGTTTTCAGTTCCAGTTTCTCTTTTTTTTATTTATAATTTTCGGTTCAAATCTCTATCCCCCCTTCCCTCCCTCCTCTTCCCTCTCCCTGAGGTGGCAAACGATCTGATATGGGTTATACATGTATGATCATGCAAAACATCACCACATTTGTCACTTTTTATAAGCAAATTAAATCATAAAAAATGTAAAAGAAAGTAAGAATGTGAAAAATAGCATGTTTCAGTCTGTTCCAGCAATATCAGTTCTTTCTTTGGAGGTGGATAGTGTGTTTCATCAATCGTCCTTTGGGATTGCCTTGGATCATTGTATTGCTGAGAAAAGTTATTCACAGTTCTTCAAATAATATTGCTGTCTCTGTGTACAGTGTCCTCTTGGATCTACTGACTTCCCATTACATCATTTCATACATGTCTGTCCAAGCTTTTCTAAAGTCATCCTGCTTGTTAGTTTTTATTGTACAATATTCCATCACCATCATATACCACAGTTTGTTTAGTCATTCCCCCAATTGCTGGGCATTCCTTTGATTTCCAATTCTTAGCCACCATGAAAAGAGTTGCTATACATATTTTTGTACAAATAGGTCTTTTTCTCCTTATTGGGATGTCTTTGGGATATAAACCTAGTAGTGGTATTGCTGGATCAAAGGGTATGTACAATTCTATAGCCCTTTGGGCATAATTCCAAATTGCTCTCCAGAATGGTTGGATGTTTTCACAACTCCAACAGTGGATTAGCGTCCCAGGTTTCACACATCCCCTCCAACATCCAATAATTTCTGAGTTTTTTATATTTGTCACTTTGATAGGTGTAAGGTGATACCCAAGAGTTGTTTTAATTTGCATTTCTCTGATCAATAATGATCTAGAACATTTTTTCATGTGATTGATAGCTTTGATTTCTTTGTCTGAAAACTGCCTCTTCAAATCCTTTGACCATTTATCAATTTGAGAATAACTTGTATTTTTATAAATTTGATGCAGTTCTTTAAATATTTGAGAAATGAGGCCTTTATCAGAGATATTTGTTTCAAAATTTCTTTCCCATTTTTCTACTTCCCTTGTAATCTTGGTTACATTAGTTTTGTTTTTGCAAAAGCTTTTTAATTTTATATAATCAAAGTGATCTATTTTGCATTTAATTTTATTCTCTATATCTTCTTTGGTCTTAAATTCTTCCCCTGTCCATAAGTCTAACAGATAAATAATTCCATAATCCCTTAATTTTCTTATGGTATCATCCTTTATGTGTAAATCATGTATCCATTTTGACTTTATTTTTGTATACAGTGTGAGATGTTGGTCTGTACCTAGTTTCTGCCATATTGTTTTTCATTTTTCCCAGCAGATTTTGTTAAATAATGAGTTTTTGTTCCAAAAGCTTGGATCTTTGGGTTTATCATGTCATAAACTATAGTGTAGTTTCTATCTATTCCATTCCACTGATCTACTTTATTTCTTAGCTAGTACCAGATTGTTTTGATAATTACTGCTTTATAGTACAGTTTGAAATCTGGTACTGCTAAACCACTTTCTTTTGTATTTTTTTCATTGTTTCCCAAGATATCCTTGAACTTTTGTTTTCCCAGATGAATTTTATTATTTTTTCTAGATCTATAAATTTGTTGATAGTTTAATTGGTATCACACTAAATAAATTAACTTAGGTAGGATTGCCATTTTTATTATATTGGCTCTGCCTACCCATGAGCAATTAATATTTTTCCAATTGTTTGGATCTGACTTAATTTTTGTGAAAAGTGTTTTGTAGTTCTGGTAATATAGTTGCTGTATTTGTCTTGGGAGGTAGACTTCTAAGTATTTTATATTGGCCACAGTTATTTTAAATGGAATTCCTCTTTCTATCTGTTATTGCTGGACTTTATTGGTAATATATAGAAATGCTGACGATTTATGTGGATTTATTTTGTATCCTGCAACTCTGCTAAAGTTGTTAATAATTTCAAGTAGCTTTTTAGTTAATTCTCTATAATTTTCTAAGTATAACATCATATCATCTGCAAAGAGTGATAGTTTTATCATCTTCTCACTAGGATCATCCTCAGAACCTTCCCATCTTGCTAGAACTCTCCAGAGTTTATGTTCTTCTAGCTTAGCACTTAGGAGCCCAGGGTTACCTCTATGCTTCCATAAGTCATTACAGTAAGGCTCTTTGTTAAGAAGGAGAGTCCCATAGAAAAGTATAAGACACAGTGGGAGGGACAACAGCATGTAGAGCCCTTATGGTCGGACACCTTAACAGATTAGTTAATGGCCAACTGAAAGAAAGCTCCTGTAGAAATGACATATTGGGTAGCCATCATTTCCAGAAGAAAGGTATCAAAAGGAAGAAGTAGGGAAGACCAAAAGAGGAGAGGCTATAGTTAGAAAGATGGGGAGGGAGAAACATTGCTATGGTCTAGGTTAAGGGTTCTTAACTGGGGGTCTGTGAACTTATTTTTTTAAATATATTTTGATGACTGCTTTTCAATGTAATTGGTTTCCTTTGTAATCCTACACATTCTGTTTCAGGCATTTAAAAATATTATTCTGAGAAGAGATCCTAGGGGATCATGATACAAAAAAGGTTAAGAACTGCTGGTCTCAGATGAGGTCTGTTCTGATTGTTGTTTGGTCACTTTTCATTTGTGTTTGACTATGTGACCCCATTTGGGGTTTTCTTGGCAAAGATCCCAGAGTGGTTTGCCATTTCCTTCTCCAGCTCATTTTATAGATGAGTAAAAACAGAGGCAAACAGGGTTAAGTGACTTGTGCAGGGTCACAAAGCTAGTCAATGTCCGAGGCCAGATGTGAACTCAGGTCCCACACTCTATCCACTGTGACACCTAGATGCCATAGCAGTTCATATTACAAACCTGTAAGATGTCCAGAGCACAGCTTTGGGGAATTCCTATATACTAAAGCCTCAAACTAGAGTCAATCTTCTTGTTACAGGCCAAAGGGCTAGGGGCTAGTTTGATACACTGCTTTCCCTTAGGACAAAAATTAAGGTGGCCACCAAAGACAGCTAGTATAGCAATGGATAAGAGTGCTGGGCCCCAAAGGAAGACCTGAGTTCAAATGTGGTCTCTGACGATTACTAGGTGTATGACCCTAGTAAGTCATTTTAACCTCTGCTTGCCTCAGTTTTCCCAACTGCAAAATGGGGACAATAATAACACCTACCTCCAGTATTTTTGTTAGGATCAAATGAGATAATAATTGTAAAGTGCTTAGCACAGTGTCTGGCTCAAAGTAGGTGCTATGCAAATACTTATTCCCTTCCCCTTAACAGTATACATGCTCATGTAAACTTGCTGATCCCAATAAACTTATTAATTCTAAATACAAGTAAGGAGCTTTCAGAGAACACTGGAAATCTCAGGACTTAAGTAGCCCGAGATTCACAAGATTTCAGCAATAGGTGGTGGAGGTAGAGGGGTTGTTTCCTGTTAATTTTCTTTTTCCCACATGGTTCATCAAGGAATGAACTAAGATGAACTTCTTGTCTGAGTCAGGGGGAAATACTCGATATAGAGACTGACAGGCTGGAAGTCCCCCCTGAAATTTTAATTACACATGAAAGTCAGAAGGGTCATATTGAAAAAATAAATAAATTAAAATAAAAATAAATTAAAAAGAACGGTCATGTTGACAGTTGTTGCCTCACTCATCAGTCTGTGATGTTGAAGGACTTAAGGATGAGGAAGAACTGGGGGGCTTTTGTATTCTGCTTGCCATTAAGAGGGGATGGGAAGGAGAACTCCTGGAGAACCAAGCCTGAGAGAAAATCGATCAATCAATAAGTTAATTGTAAGCACCTGTTAAAATAGCTTATAATAGTTAACTTTTATGTGGGTTATGTGGCATTTTATTTTCAATGGACTTGCACCTCAGAAATCATCAATTAGCTACAAGTCAGGACTTAATTTATTGTTTAATTGATTATCTACACTTAAGAAAGTTATGGAAAAAATATTAATAATGCAAATTAAACGTAAAAGTGTGTCTTGCATTTTCAGGAAGCAGGTTGTTAAACATTTACTAGCATATTCCTGCCTAAGAAAACTACAACTTTCCAAGGACCCCATTTGATTTTGGGGTAGCTCTAATTGTTAGGAAATTTATTCTTATGGTGATTACAAAATTATATATACAACATCTCCCCACTGTTCCTAGTTCTGTGTAGAAACCCTAGATTTTTAGTCTTAAGGTCTGGGTTTGAATCTGGCTCAGCTACTTGCTATCTCTGAGTCCTAAGTAAGCCACTTCTCTTCTTGATGTGTCTCAGTTTCAGAATCACAGATTCTTAGCATTTCAGATATGAAAGGACCTTAGAGTCCCTTCCTAAACAGGATTCTCTTCTACATTCTTTAGTATCATAGGTGTAGAGCTGGAAAGGATCTTAGGGAACATCTGGGACAATCCTTTCATCTTAAAAATAAGACAACAGAGGCCCAGTTAAGTGTCTTGTCTTGACTGAGCTTATACAGATAATATCACAGGTGGGATTTGAACCCAGGACCTTTAACTTCAGAACCAGCTCTAATTCTACTCTACCTTGAGAGAAAATCTGGGTTCAAATTCCACCTCTGACTTTGGGTAAGTAGTTTCATTTTGCTTATCCTCAATTTCCCTTTCTGAACCTCATAATCTATAGCTCAAAAATTATTCTCATCTGATAAAGGTGTCAGGACATAGAAAACATCTTGTTAGTTATATTACTCAGGACCCTTCTGCAAAAAAATAAAGATGAGACAGAGAGAAGATAAATGATGTATCTCGGGTCACACAAATAATATGTAGCAGATACAGAATTTGAACTCAGTCCCTCTGGCTCTAAATCCAATGTTCTTTTCACTGCCATGCTGTTGGCAGATCCCTTGAGAACCCACTGTCATCTCTATGGCATGATAAACCTCTGGAATAGATCCCCTGTATATTTTCCAGGACTTAGTTTTAAAAGATATATTTTTCTTTAAAAAAAAAAAACAGGGAAGATAAATCTTATCCTGGCTAATTGCACAACTTTGGAGTGATACCACAGACCTCAACTGTGGCTCTGAGAGATTATGTGTGTGTTTGTGTGTGTGTTTTTACTTATTACATGTTTGAGTATTGACTTCCCTTTTTGTTTTAGATTGGATTATTGCCTGGCACAGCCAAGGGAGCATTCAAACAAGACATGGCCCATTATGATGTCCAAGACAATGAGTCCTTTCCTTCCCCTCCACCATAAAAGTGGACATATAATAACAATGTTTGGTTGAAGCTAGCAATTAGACAGTGAGACTAAACCTTAAATCAAATAACCCAAACCCTGAAGGTGTGGGCAGATATTCATCATCCCTTCTCCAAACTATATGTTCTCTGCAACATTTTGGGTTTGACAACTAGGTGTTCTTTGCTTCTATTTCCCAAACCACTCAGCTCCACAGAGTTATATTCTGCTTTTCCTGAATGGTGCTGGAGAGATTTTGTTGTTCAGTCCTGTCTGACTCTTCATGTCCCCATTTGGAGTTTTCTTGGCAAAGATACTGGAGTGGTTTGGCATTTCCTTCTCCAGCTCATTTTACAGATAAAGAAATTGAGGCAAACAGAGCTAAGTGACTTGCCCAGGGTCACACAGCTATAAAGTGTCTGAGGCTGGATTTCAACTCAGGAAGATATGTCTTCCTGACTCCAGTCCTGGCACTCTATCTACTGCACCACCTCACTGTTTAAGAGCTATAAAAGGTTTTTAAATGGGAGGAGAAGGGAAAGGTAGTGGTTAAAATGGAATCTAGAGTTATAAAAACAGACCAGAGATCCCACAATATTGCCTCATGTATTTTTTTGGTGCTCAGAACTAAGCTCATAAAAAGACTTCGTAAGAAAGGTCTATTTAGCCCACTGAAGGAGTTCAGATTTTGAAGGTTGGCTTATGATACTGTGGATGGGGGGCAGCTAGGTGGCACAGTGGACAAAGCACCGGCCCTGGATTCAGGAGGACCTGAGTTCAAATCTGGCCTCAGCCACTTCACACTTACTAGCTGTGTGACCCTGGGCAAGTCACCTTACCCTCATTGAACTGAAAAACAAAACAAAACAAAATGATACTGTGGATGGTGTCTGACAGAAGGAACCAAAAAAGCCTCTGTGAATGAATGATCTTTGGAGATTTCAAGTCAAAGAACTCTGGACAAATCTCCTCAGTCTCCTCTAACTTCTAAAGTATTTCCATTTTACAATGTATAACCCCATGATTGAGGATGCCCTCAATAATTCCCAGCATTTTGCACTTCTTCCTTCCCTTTACCCTTCCAGCTCTAGCAAGCAGGTTTTGTTCTGGAGAATCTTTGCAATCTTTGTAATTCGTTGTAACCTCATCGGTTAGGTCAGTGCTAGAGCAGCTCTGCCATCATCAATAATGGCATTATTATTCATTATGATTTATTAATAATAAATTTTCTGAGCACAAAGCACTCTACCAGAAGTCTCCCATTACAATACTCACCAGCCTTTGATTCTGTTCTATAAGCATGGAATAGCCAGTCTCTTTTCCAAGTCATAGGTAGAAAAAAAAAAGAGGCACAGAAATGATCAGTTGCTTACTCAGTCACCCTTAGTCAACAGCCAAAGTGTTCAAGTTCAGGTTTCCAAAATCTTCAGGCTATATTATTCTTCACAATAAAACCATACCACATTCCTCTATGGGTGGAGTTCATCAAGTCAAGGAAACCTGAAGCAGTAGCTTGGAATGTTTATTCTAATAACTCACGTCTTTTGGTTATATAACCCATGCTCTTAGACAATCACACCAGCTCCCACACGTACTGACTAGTCAGGTTCCCATACTGAGTCTGGACCCCATTACATTAGAATTGCAAACTAGTTTGTTTTTTGGGGGAGAGAGTGGGTTTTTTTACTTTGTTGTGTTGCGTTTAAGATTTCTGTTATACCCCTTTAGCCTCAACATAGTTCAACTCCTGGAAAACAATTCCAGGCATCACTGAAAATGCCACCTCTTCCATGAAGACTTCCTGGATCGAATTCCAGCCTAGAGTGTTTTGTCTTCATCCAAACTCTCATGGCATCTTGTCTACAACGGTCATGCTATTTGCATTTGGAAGTGAGGTGAATTCCTGACTCCCCCCCCCCACACTCCACCCAACTTTCCTCTACCTTCACCCTGGCAAAGTAAAGAAGGCTGGACAACCTTTTACTCCTCAGACCTCACATAGTACTTTGTTTTTGCACATTTCTTAGTGTTTACTGTGTATTTTAGTTATCTATGTATCTGTAAACTACTAGACTGCACATTCCATGAGGTCAAAAATCATGTCTTTATTTCTTTCCTAGCATTGGGCATAAGTGCGCTACACAGAGTATATTTTTAACATATGTGTGTTGAATTAAAAATCGCATTGAATTATAGGGGCAGCTAGGTGGCACAACAGAGTGCCAGGCCTGGAGTCAGAAGGACTCATCTTCTGAGTTCACATCTGGCTTCAGACATCGATTCACTTTGTGACCCCAGACAAATCACTTAACCCTGTTTGCCTCAGTTTCCTCATTTGTAAAATAAGCTGGAGAAAGAAATGGCAAACCACTCTAGTATCTTCGCCAAGAAAACCCCAAATAGCATCAAGAAGTGTGAGACATGACTGAAATGACTGAACAAAAATAATTGAATTATGATTACCTGCATGTACTTCCCATCTCTTCTACTAGATAAATTACTTTAAAATGGAACTTACCTTTGAAATTCCCCAGAATCTAACATAGTGGCTATTCAGTGAAGTAGATCATAGATATGAGCTGGAAAGAAAATGCCATCTACTTCTGTGTCCCCATTTTATACATCTCCTAATCAGTAAATAGAGCTGAGATACAAACCCAGGCTCCCTGATTCCAAATCCCTCCCTCTTCCCACTATACTACACTTACTCTAATATGGAGCCCCTAGCTGATAAGTCCTTTCATTTCATTGACCTACAAAGGAGGAATCCTGTGGTTAGGATTCAATTGGTATCATTGCTACCATTTTGAATTCTATGCAACATAGTCTTTAAGGAACTGAATTTGCTGACAAACACTGAGGGGAATACCATTCCGATGCCTACTGGTCAGTACCTTCTTCTGATAGTTGATGGCTATGACTCGACAAATGAGCAAAACCAGCTGAGGAAAGGTATTTAATGGAGTACTAGGTAACATCAGTATGGCATTATTGGACCTCCCCTTTATTATTCCCTCTCCCCCCCCTTTCTTCCTCTCTCCCCCTGCCTCTCCTCCCAAAGCCAGCTGACCTTTGTCCTAGTTGGAAAGCCTTTAGAGTGACTCAGGGCTTAGCACAAAAATGAAGGTATGGACCTCAGCCTAAAAGATTATTAAGAGGCTGTTGTGAAGGAAGACCAGCATTAATTAATGTCTCCTTCTCTGAGCCTGGCTCGCACATGTTCACACAAGCTTCATTTCTTTCTCATTTATACCCCTGAGTGAGGAATGCTGCTTAATCACTGAAGGTAAACCGGCCAGCCTTGCTTGACACGCCTGGACTGCCTCAGCTGTTGATCCCAACACCCACAGGCCAGAAGCTCTTCCACTCTTTGCTAACCCAGCCAGACTTTCTCTTTATCCCTCCCTCCCAATGGAATCTTCCATGAGCTCTTTCCTCCTCTGCTTGTGCATTCACTGCCACTCCTACCTAGGTCATGAATCTGGATGATTGTGACTTAGAGACTTGAAAGGACATATCCAGCCCTCAAGTGCAACATGGGGAGGGGACATGAGACCAATCAGATGGTATCAGCTTCTATGATTCCCTGCTATGTCAGCACTGAAAAATATCTTCACTAAGTAGTCTTGTGGCTTGTCTGACCTGAGTGGGAACTTGTGGGTATGCTATAATAAGACAATTATATCATAGTACATAACAAGACTTCCTTTAAAGCCCAGATCCAATGCCTTATTATGGCTCAAAGGTGACCCTAAGTTCTAAGTGGAGCACATGCTCTGGTTAAGTCCCACCAAGGTAAGATTATGTCTGGCAAAGGCTAGGGAACTACCATGTGGCAGCCTAGCTACGCACAGAGAAATGCTTTCCAAAGTCATCAGTCATATGGTGATGAACTTGTTTTTTTGGCCATAACTATTCATGAATACTATCTACTAAGGCATGGGAGGAAATGCATATCCATGCCAATGAAAATATATATCCATTGAAAGTGGCATAGATATTATTTTTATTGTTAATTTATAGAATAAAACAAGCATTTCTATAACATAATACAATAAAAAGATGATTGTACATGAAACTACAAATCTACTGTGCACAACTTGCTATTTCTTTCAAATATATAAGAAAATTTTCATGTAAATTTCTTTGTTTTCTTTCCTCCCCCTGCCCTAGAGATGGCTACCATTAGACATAAATATATGTATGTGTGTGTGTGTGTGTATATATATATATATATGTGTGTGTGTGTGTGTATGTGTGTGTGTGTGTGTGTGAGAGAGAGAGAGAGAGAGAGAGAGTGTGTGTATGCATACACAATATATGTTCTTTCTCTGGATGCAGATAGAATCTTTCTTTGTATGTCCTTTAGAGCTAATCTGGGAATTTATAAGTCAAAAGGACTTATTCTCTCAAAGTCACTCTTTTTTTTTTTTTTTTAGTGAGGCAATTGGAGTTAAGTGACTTGCCCAGAGTCACACAGCTAGTAAGTGTTAAGTGTCTGAGGCCGGATTTGAACTCAGGTACTCCTGACTCCAGGGCCAGTGCTCTATCCACTTCGCCACCTAGCTGCCCCTCTCAAAGTCACTCTTTTTTTTTTTTAATTACTTTTTTTTTTTTTTTTTTTTAGTGAGGCAGTTGGGGTTAAGTGACTTGCCTAGGGTCACACAGCTAGTAAGTGTTAAGTGTCTGAGGCCGGATTTGAACTCAGGTACTCCTGACTCCAGGGCCAGTGCTCTATCCACTTCGCCACCTAGCTGCCCCTCTCAAAGTCACTCTTTTTTTTTTTTTTCCTTATTTTTTTTTTTTTTTTTTTTTAGTGAGGCAGTTGGGGTTAAGTGACTTGCCTAGGGTCACACAGCTAGTAAGTGTTAAGTGTCTGAGGCCGGATTTGAACTCAGGTACTCCTGGCTCCAGGACCGGTGCTCTATCCACTGTGCCATCTAGCTGCCCCCAAAGTCACTCTTAAAACAACATTACTGTTACATACTGTATACAATGTTCTCTTGGTTCTGCTCATTTTGCTTTTCCTTATTTCATGGAAGTCTTTAGATCTTTTTCTAAAATCACTAAGCTCATTTCTTCTAGCGCAGTAGTATTCCAATGCATTCTAAAATGTTTATAGCAGACATAGATATTCAAGAAGTTGCCTGCCTCAGGCACAGTCAAGGAGAAGAGGGTGTAGATTTAGCTACCAAAGGCACAGATTGGTACCAACAACAACAACAACCATGAAAATAATTGCAAACCTTGAAATAAGATGACTTTTTATTTATCTTTTCAAAGTGTGGTTGGCTTTCTTAAATTAAAAAAAAAAACACCTTAGGGGTGCAGAATGGATACAAATGAATACTAATTTGGAGCATTTCCCAAGCTTGTAGAATCAAAGAATTTTACAAGTGGAAAGGATATCAGAGATTATTTTATATAAACTCTTAATCTCACAGGTGGAACAACTGAGACCCAAAGGGGATAAGTAAGTTATCCAAGGTCACACAAGTAAGCTGGTAGCAGAAACACAACTAAAACACAGGTTCATCCCTCTAGCCATGCTCTTTTTTTTCTTTTTCTTTTCTTTTCTTTTTTCTTTCTTTCTTTTTTTTTTTTTTTGCGGGGCAATGAGGGTTAAGTGACTTGCTCAGGGTCACACAGCTAGTAAGACTCAAGTATCTGAGGCCAAATTTGAACTCACCTCCTCCTGAATCCAGGGCCAGTGCTTTATCCACTGCACCACCTAGCTGCCCCCCAGCCATGCTCTTTTGAAGCAAAACCTTTATGTGGGTAGTCATTATTCCTGAAACAAACGTCATTGTTTAAGCAGTGTGTCCTCTCCTACTTACTAATTAACTTATCTCCCCAGGACTACCATCTATGATTGGGGCAAGGGGTGGAAATATATGTTGGGAATGGGGTAAGGAATGTACTGAAACCTAAAGACCATAGTCTAAGCCTAGGGAAGTTCAGGGTAAGACTAGGATAATAGAAAAGGATAGACTAGGATAGGACATAGTAATAGGAGGATTCCCTGGGAATTATACAGGATTAGAAGCTTGACAGTCTTCACTGTTATTATTCAGTGGCAGAAGGCAGATAAAAGGTTCCTTACATGGAAAGTTTTGAACAGTAACAATCAGTTTAGTCTAGTATTCTGCATCTTTGGACTGTTATGAAATAGTGGAATTTGACAACCTCACTTTCAGAATTTTTAGTGATTTTTTCAATTTTGCTCACACTTAACCTATACTTTTAAATTTTCTAGATGGACTTTCTTTTGTCCTGTAATGTCTCGGCATATAAAACTAGGGAATTGCTTTCCCCCTCTAGGTCTGATTTGGCTTTCTTTTCAGGGATGTCTTAGTCCTTCAGAAAGACCTCTTTTGATAGAGCTGTATTTTGGGGTATCCAGAGAATGACAATCCCTCTTAAGAAGAGAGGGGAAAATGTCAAATACAGTTATCCTTTCCACATCACAACTTTCTCCTTTGCAGTTTTGATATATCAAGAGTCAAAATAAGAAATTAAATGGGAATTTGGGGTGAGTTTGCAGAAGCTGTAGATAACATGCAAAGACCAGCAGACAAAACAGAAAAAGTTTAGAAACTCAAAAATAAAATATATGCATAGTATTATATAATATCAACCCAAATTAGTACTATAAACACCCCATCAAAGAAAAAATTCAGTCTTCTGTGGTACGAAGGGAGGGCCAAAAAAATTTACACAGATTTGCATGATGCCCCTAACTCCCATGATATGGAAGGGATATATATATATATATATATATATATATATATATATATATATATATACATACACACACACATATACATATATTAGGGTAGGTAATTAAGAAAGGCTTTAGATAAGCAAGGTTCAGTCAACAAAAAGCTCACAATAAAAATTTCAAGAGACTTATATAGAGATATGCCAAAGCTCAATAGTCACTTGATGAAAACAGTGAGCAGAAGTTTGGAATTTGAAGGGAGAGGAAGAAGATGCCTAAAATAAAGACAGTGACAAATCATCTTCCATGCTCAAGTGAGTGTACATAAAATTCATGAACATAGTTGTTTATTCCCCCTTATCCTAGCCTATTACTCAGGAGAGATGCCAAAGTCTGTTGAAGGGAATATAAGCATATTTTGTTTTATTGCACTTCACAGACATTGTGTTTTTTATAAATGGAAGGTTTATGGCAACCCTCCATTAAGCAAGTCCATTGGCACCATTTTCCCAACAGCATGTGGTCACATCATGTCTTGGTGTCATATTTTGATAATTCTTGAAATATTTCAAAATTTTTCATTATTATTAATATATCTGTTATGTTGGTCTGTGATTGATGTTACTATTTTAATTGTTTTGAGGTGCCACAAACCATACCCATATAACACAGCAAATTTAATCAATAAATGTT
This sequence comes from Dromiciops gliroides, assembly GCF_019393635.1. Lineage (NCBI taxonomy): Eukaryota > Metazoa > Chordata > Mammalia > Microbiotheria > Microbiotheriidae > Dromiciops > Dromiciops gliroides. Next base: position 162,502,101 of record NC_057861.1, on the reverse strand, counting down.
GTATATGCTCTGACTACTCCACAGATTAGCCATTCCCCAGTCTTTCTCCCTCTCCTGGAACTTTTGTATTCTCTGAGACACAAAAATATTGAAAAATATTACATCAACTTACTTGATAAAGCAACAACAGAGTTTAAGAAGATTGATTCCAATTTTGAAGGAAGTTCTACTGTGAGTAAAATGCAATCAAACAATACCACATGCTACACAGAAATCTTCAATGAAAGGAAGAGTCAATCAATGCAACAAACTTCATTGTTGTCTTCTTTTAAGAAATTGTTAAAATATAAAAAAAGAATTTAAAGGGAAAAAAAGAAATTGCCACAGCCACCCCAATCTTCAGCAATCACCACACTGATTAGTCAGCAGCTATCAACATTGAGGCAAGACTCTCCACTAGAAAAAAAAAAAAAAAGATTATATTCACTGAAAGATCAGGAAATGGTTAGCATTTTTCTTAGCAACAAAGTATTTTCCTTTTTTCCTTTTTTTAGGGGGGGGGGCAATGGGGGTTAAGTGACTTGCCCAGGGTCACACAGCTAGTAAGTGTCAAGTGTCTGAGGCCAGATTTGAACTCAGGTCCTCCTGAATCCAGGGCCAGTGCTTTAACCACTGTGCCACCTAGCTGCCCCTACAACAAAGTATTTTAAAATTAAGATACATACATTGGTTTTCTTAGATAAAATACTATCTTACACTTAATAGACTACAGCAGAGTGCAAATATAACTTTAGGCAAGTTTATTGAAGGTCATCTGGAGATGACAGCTACTGGAACTGGAGACTAGAAATATGAGCATCCACGACAAGTACCACTAAATGGGTCCTCAAGTCAACTTTGTAACTTATAATGTGGAAATAAAGCAAGAAGTAATTAAGATAAATTCAGTCAAGTGGAAGGGAGCAACAGTCCTTTAAGGAAAGGTCCCTGTGAGGAGAAATCCTAAGACACCTCAAGGTCACTGCATTGGGAGGTCACTATTCAAAGGGTGAGAGTATTGGGAACAGGGAAGGACCAACCTAGAAACAAGGTCACCTGGTATGCCACAGCTGGGGATAAGGGAAGGAAGAATGAGATCTGGTAGCTTCCTAGCAGATAATTATTCTAAGTAGGTGCTAAGCTCATTTGTTTCTGTCCTGCTGAATAAGTAGAAGTGTTGCCAAAATGTAAATGTTACCAGTTTCTAAATTGTATACTTTTAAAATCATTATTTTAATATTTTTGCACCCTCTACCTTTCAGTGCCTTTGGGCAAAACCCCCCATTTGCCCAACACTAGTTATGGCTCTGCTGGTTACTCTGCACATGAAAAATTCCATCAAGAAGTAGACCTCAGTAACAAGGCTGGAAGGTTATTAGTAGAAGAGTGATTGTTCCTTGTCTCTTCATCCTAACAAAGAGCACACGTTTACTACTCAGTGACGTAGGCTAAAGAACATTGCCTGCCAGAGCTGGCAAGAATGCCAGATGCCAAATCACCTGTCCTTCTAGCCAAGCTGCATACATTCATCTCAGGCCCTCTAGGGAGAAGCCTCGAATTCTCAGGTCTAAGGCAGACTTCTAAAAAAGGAAAAAAAAAATCCATTGTACTTAATATTGGTTTCTGTGTTGCTCTTGTTTCCTTATCTCAGGACCTGAGGTGGGGGAAAAAAAAAAAGAAACCCACTTCCATTTCTCCAGAAGGAAATATGGATTGGTAAAAATAGGACAATACTACTATAAAGCTAGTGTCAGGGTCCAAAGGGAAAAAAACAGTCATGGCATAGACTTTCTCAATTCGAAAGGTAAATATTCACTGGTTGCTGTACACAGAGCAGACAGAATTCGACTTTTCATTATCATTAAATCCATAGTACCACAAGGCCAACTTTATTAGATCCCCTTGATTTGGAGTCAGAGGACCTGAATGTGAAAACTGGCTCAGCTATTGGGTCCCTGTATCCTTCTGACTTTCAGTATCTTCATCTGTAACATGACAGGGGGTCAAGCTAGGTGACAGCCAACATCTCTTCTAGTGGATCCTATGACTCTAAGAGGGGATATTATTAGAGGGCTGTTTGGTGATGCAATAGAAAGAGTGATGGACCTGGAGTAGAGAGACCTGAGTTCAAATCCTTTCTCATATACTTACTAGCTATGTGATTGTGGGTAAGTCACTTCACTAGTCTGTCTCAGTTTCCTTATCTGTGAAATGGGGATAATAAAAGAACCTACCTCCCAGGGTTGTTGTGAGGATAAAATGACATAAATATTTGTAAAGCTTTTTGTATTCCTTAAATGCTATGTAAATGCTAGCTATAATTAGTATATCCCTATAACTTATCTCCCAGGTTCTTGAAGATACTTAGAAGCTTTGATTTTTGTCTCAGCGATTCTGTCCTGTTCTTCCTCCCTGCTCCAACTTCTTAATTGCTCCGTGTTTATTTGACAAAGATCACGTTTACTAAACCAATCTTTCCTTTGTTACTGATACTTTCTCTTCCTTCAGATACAGGGGGTTTATTTGTCTCCACTTTGAAAATGGATTCTTTTCTGGAACATGCAATGAGTTCTGTGTGTGTAAACTCCTCTCCACAGGCCCCTGATGGCTTTGTTCCCCTGCCAACAAATATATTTTTCTCAGTGCTCCCGAGTTTCAATACAGCTCTTCATATTTGCAAAGTGCTCTTATGGTTACGGCAATTATCAATCATTTCTCATACACCAACCTCCTTTAGGTAGATTGTTGCAGGTAGTTGGATGAGAATCCATCTTGATTCAGAGGCTACAATGCAGCATGAGTCATTGAAGATAATCATAATAAAAAGCAGCCTACATTTACAACAGAACAGTTTACAAAGAACTTTATGTGCAATGCCTTTTTCAGTTCTCACAACTTTTTCTCACAACAGCACTAAAGCAAGTAACATTAACCCCAATTCACAGAAGGGGAAACACAAGTTAAATTACTTACCCAAGGTCACACAGCTGGCAAGTATCAAAGCCAGGACTTGAATCCAAATTTTCTGATTCCAAGTCCACTGATACTCCTGTGTAATTTAAAATTCTAAATGTGGGTTCTAATCTGTCCCCCCAGTTTTTGGGGGAAACTGACTAAAATCACTGACAAACGAGTTTAGGTTTTTTAAGGGTTTATTGAAAGATAGTAAAAGAAAGAGAAAGATTGAGAACAGATTTCTTATAGGCTGGAAATCCTCACCATCCTAAACCTCCCACTTCTGAAGTCCTCTGCCACCAAGCCGATGTCTTGGACCAAAAGAGCAAGAACTCTCTCGCCAGCATCCAATGTCTGCTTCCTCCTCCATGTTCCCCTCCCAGAAATGGGAGGTTCTTCAAGCTGATTGGCTAGCATCATTCAAATTCATTGGTTCACTGGACCTGAAGGTGGTCTCGATGTAAAGTTCAAAGATTTTAGCTTCTGAGAACAATACCCTCTTAAGTACCAGCCAGATGTGCTTACAATCCAGTTAACTGGAAGTAAGCCAGTCAGCAGTCAGTCACTCTCCCCCAATTCAATAAATTTAGATCAATCTCCAGGTGGGCCCCTGAGTATCTGCTAAATCTCCTCATCTACCACATCCCATTATCTTGATACATTCTTACCATACTAGGATGCCTCCCTAGACAAGAAAAGGAATTCCTTGAGTTACTTTTTGGTTGTATAGCCCAGGACTAATAATTGTTTTGTACTTTATAGAATGTTTTCATAAACATTTCATTTTATCTTCATAACCACACTATGGGAAGTTAGGTCAAATATTATTAATCCTATTTACACATAGGGCAACCAAGGCTCAAAGTTCCTTTCAAGTAGGGATCGTTTTGTTCTTTGTGCTTATGCCCCCAGAGTGGTATCTGGCACAGAATAGACACTTACTAAATCCTTGTTGATTACTAGACTTCAGTAGAATCCTGTCTTCTGAGTTCTAGATCAGTGGTTTAATTTCCACTATACCACATGACCCCAGCATTTTCACAGAGTTCTGATTGGCTAAATGGAAGAAGGTATGGGAGGTAAAACCAAATTCCAGGTGGCAAGCAATACTGCAAAAGCTGATCTGCTCCACAGGAATGGGGGTTGGGCAAAAGTCATCCTGTACTCCCAGAATACTGGTAATAGGTGCTAAATAAGGCTGATGGATTAATCCCTCTCCCCATAGCTTCTGGATAATAAGTTGGAAGGTAAGCTCAAGTTGATAGTGAGTTAAATTGTGCAGGAACTCAGATGATATAACTTCTATTGTTTCTTCTCAGGAAAAAAAAATGGTACATCCCATGAATACTTATGAGACTCAATGAGCTCTTCTATCCACAGAATGTCTGTAGTTGTGCCCCCTTGGGAATTTAGTCTCCTAGGCAGCCATGATAAAAGATGTAAATTCAGTTACTCCATGTCAAACCTGCAACTTTTTACTGCAAAAAAGTCCTTGGAAAATGACATTATTGTCTTCCAAATAAATACCAAGACCTTTTTTTAAAGAGCCACTGTGGAATGTTCTTTATTTAGTTGTGGTTCCATAATTCAACAAACCCCATTAAGACCACAGTTTGTCAAGGAGGATGCAACTTTCTTTCATTTCTCTCTTCCTTTTCCTCTCTCCTTCTTTTGTAAAGGGTGCTTTAACTTCCTGTTGTTTCCCTCCCTATGGAAGGCAGGTGTGTGGGGGGGGGCAGATTTTTCTTTAAATGTTTTACTTTCATTGTCCCTCTTATCTAAAAATATGTATATAAATCCTAATGGTAATTAATACTCATTTTAGTTGGCTATTGTGTGCACAGCTTGTAAAAAAGAAGGAAAGAATTCTATCTTTTGGGCAGCTAGGTGGCACAGTAGATAAAGCACTGGCCCTGGATTCAGGAGGAGCTGAGTTCAAATCCAGCCTCAGACACTTGACACTTACTAGCTGTGTGACCCTGGGCAAGTCACTTAACCCTCATTGCCCTGAAAAAAAATAATTCTATCTTTCAAAAATGGAAGATATTTCTTTACTAAGCAGAAAGAACTGAGGGAGCTAAAGCCAAAGAAGCAAGCAGAGGTCCACTGATAATTTCCCATAAACCCTTGCAAACTTCACACACATCCCAAATATAGAAGGATAGAACCCTAGACCTAATCTTCTTCTCTTTTATAAAAGAACAGAACACCAGAAAGAAATGGGTTATAGGGAAAAGGAGAAAGGGGGAACAGTGAGAAGCTTAGGACATTCTGGTTTGTACATTTCAAAAGCATAATGGGGGCGGGGCAGTTAGGTGGCACAGTGGATAAAGCACCAACCCTGGATTCAGGAGAACCTGAGTTCAAATCCAGCCTCAGACACTTGACACTTACTAGCTATATGACTCTGGGCAAGTCATTTAACTCTCACTGCCCAACCCCCCCAAAAAAAGCATAATGGGGACTGGGAGGAGTGAAGATGACTGCAGGATTTAAATGGACTGACAATATTTTTCATGTATTGTAGTGGTGGGTATGGTCTATCATGGATAATTAGAATGGAAAGGCATCACCAGAAGTTATCTACACCAGTTTCTTGCTTCCAGGTTAGAATTTTTAGGTATTTAAAGGATCCCTCTAGGTGCCTTCCACCCTCATGATTTAATAAAACAATAACCTAATATCAAAATACTTTTATTAAAAAAAGACATGTTAATCCAGTTTGTCTCTCTACCTTTGTAAGTCTGTGGGGAAAGGACTGTGGTTTTAATATAGTTTGCAATCCAGTGTAGACAAAGAGAGAAAAAGAATAGCAAAATGAAGAAGCAATAATCCACCCTTGGCAGCTGATCTCAGATCAGGTACTTACTACCTTTTCGACCTTGAGCCAGGAGACAGCAAAGTACAATGGGAATGAGTTTTGGATTTTAATCTCAGGACTAAAATTTAAACCGCAGCTCTGCTTACTGAAAGGATAGATTACCTAATTTTCCCTGGGACTTATTTTTCTCATCACTAAAATGAAAGAGTTGGACTATATGACCTCTAAGGTTCCTTTCAGCTCTTAATCTTAGGTTTCTATAGATGAAAATTTCTTGCCTCACAGGCTTTCCATGTTTCCCATTTACCTGGCTAGCACAGTTCCTCCTAGACCTAGGCAATCTCAAATGGTACCCAGGCTTCCTCAAACCCAGGAGGTCAAAGAAAGGCCCAGTTCTATTTTTTTTTTTAGTTCCCCAGTACCATTACTCTTATTAAAAGGTTAAAGGGGTTAGGAAACACAACACAGAACTTAACTAATGTTTGACTCATACTTCTAGTAGGTAGAGAATTTAGATGAAGACTCAAGTACTTTGAACCTGTATCTAAACTCCTCATGGCATAGGGCATAGACTTGGAATCTCTCACTCTCTAAGACCACTGCAGCTGATACTTTTCTGTTCAATGACCAGTTGCTGTCAGAGACCTCTGACTTCTTTTCACCTCAGCTAGCTCTGGTAAGCTGCTTACTGAACAGGGAGAGTAAATTCATTGGCCAAGGTAAGGAGAAGTCTACTGCTGTTGTGTTGTCATGGAATCTCCCTGACCTTCAGATCAAATTTCTAGTGGCCGAGGGGTATGTCATATACCCTCTATCTAAGTCATATACCTCTTCTGAGGTGCCTCCCCCTGACCACCATATTTCATAACCCACTTGTATATTCCTCTATTGCTCCCCACCTGCTAACTGAAGTCTAATCCCCTTTTGCAGAGGAGAGAAGCAGGAAGAGGGAAAGGGATTGCACATCCTTTCCTTTAAACAAACAAACAAACAAACACAATTTGGGAAAATGAAGACTCTCCCATCTGAAACATGAGGGACAAACCCTTTGTCTTATAGTTCCTTATTTTTTATTTGTTTGTTTATTTGTTTATCTATTTATTTATTCATTCATTCATTCATTTGTGGGGCAATGAGGGTTAAGTGATTTGCACAGGGTCACACAGCTAGTAAGTGTCAAGTGTCTGAGGCCAGATTTGAACTCAGGTCCTCCTGAATTCAGGGCCAGTGCTTTATTCACCGTACCACCTAGTTGCCCCCTTATACTTCCTTATACTCTGTATGTAGCATCACCAAATACTTGACAAATTATGGAAGAATGAAGAAACTGATGCCATGATCTATTCCATCACTGTAAGTAGTTGCAACGGTCCCTTTAGGTTCTTTTTTTCCCTTTTTTTTTTTTTACAAAATTGATTTGTTCTCCCCAACACTAATCTAGTTTTTAAAAAATAACAGTAATCTATACAAGGTTATTCCAGATCTAAATGATGCCCAGTGTTTCTTTCTAGAGTCACGTAGGGTAGGTAGTTAATTACCCCCTGGATATGTTGCACATTTCCTTTCAATATGTCAGCTTCTAGCTTAGTGATATTCAAGGAATTAGAGGTTTTGATTTCTCCCATGAGGAAAAGGTCTCCATTAGGTATGACTGCTCATAGCAGAGTCAGAATCAGGAAAAAGGGAAAGCAAATATCTCCCATGTAAATAAAATCTTCAATTAGATGCTCTTTTACAATTAAATTTGTGAGCTTAGTGCTCTGGTTACAGAACATGGTGATTAATACATCTAGCCAATTAAACTTTAAGTCATTCCTTACATTTGTTTGCATTTTCTCTTTTCTTTTTGGTAGTACACATACAGAATTAGTCTGAACCAAAGGTGTAATTTATCTGTCTGCAGTCTGAGTCACTTATTTCCCAGAGGGTATTCACCAACTAATTCTCTTTCTAATCCCTGTGGAATATACTACAGATCTTCCCATTTATTTACTTAGCAGCACTTCTCCACCTTCCCCAATCTCCACCCCACCCCCACTTTCTCTTCCCCTTTTCTACCACTAAACAACTACTAGGCACAAAAGAGTTCTAGTTGATGTCTAATATTCTAGAATTTTCTCGGGTAATCTTTAAAAAAATAAAAGATAAGAAAATATTTTCCCATGATCCCAAACCAGTATATACTATGGAATACAGTCACTATATTTGCATGACCCCTAAAACATAAAAGGACATTATAGAAATAGACCTGACAATATTGAAAAGATGCAGAGGAAGGAGGCACAGGTGGGGAGCCTTGTTTATTGCCTTAAAAATCCATGAAACTTGAACTAAGTTTCTGAGATGACAGAATCAGGAAAACATTTGACCCAAAACCCCAGGGGAATTTTTTTTCCTAAACGCTTCTCTTGATTTCACTATAGCATTGAAAGAAAAGTAGATGCACCAAAGGTCACATAATAACTCAAAACAAATTAAAACTGAAGCCCCCCCAAAAAAGGAAAAAATTTTCCAGACCCACAATGATTGAGCAAATTCAAGAAACAGAATAGGGCATTACAGATTACTGGAGATGTGGATTCTAGTATCTACTCTGTTACTAACTTACTTGGATACCTCGATGAACATCTCTGAGCCTCGGTTTCTTCATCTAGAAAATGGGAGTCAATGATATCTACCCTTCTTAACTCATAGAGCTGTTATGAAAATCAATCGAGATAATGTAATTGACAAAAATTGTGAAATATATAAGGCTACACAAAGGTAAAATACAATGTTTTGTAATTATTAATATTATTCATCTGATTCTCTAGCTTCCTTCATGTCTTTCACAATCTACCTTAATTCTAGATCTCCAATTGATCCTGTATATAGCTTGTTTATACATTAGTTGTTTACATGTGGGCGGAGCCAAGATGGCAGAGGAAAGATATTAAACGCACAGAGCTCCTGACTCAATTACCCCAAAAACAGCAATAAAAGAACCCCTGGAGCAGCAAAACCCACAAAAAAGACAGGCTGAGATTATTTTCCAGCAAAAGACAGCTTAGAGGGGCCCTTGCTGGACTTCAAGAAGAGTCCAACCCCACTATGGTGCCAACACAGTCCCCAGGCAGACTGTGCCAGAGAAATTTACTCCTAAACCTCTGAATCAGCTGCAGCACTGGCATCTTCTGGAACTAAGCTTACAGTTGGTTTAGAGGACTGAATGGCTGGCTGGGGGGGGGTGGAAAATACAGGGGTGTCTGCAGGATCTAAGGAGGAATTCAGCTATCCCACCCTAGCAGGGAACCAGAAAGAAATCTTGAAAGGCTGTAGGTCCAGGTGGGGGAGGGGCACAGGCTCATCAGAGCCAAGAACCACAGCACAAAAAGTTTTGTTGGCTGGTTAATTAGCAAGTTGGCTTGAGGTTATCTTCAGAAGAGAGAACAGGCCAGGCAAGAGAAAAACCTGCCTCTCCTCAAACTGGAACACCTGGAATCATCTGAAGCTTGGGACAGTGTAGCTTGGAAGTAGGGCCCCACTGTAAGAGGGAGTTAAAAGTCAAGTAAAAGATAGCAAGATGAGCACGCAAGAAAAGTTGAGGACTATCAAAAGTTTCTTTAGCGACAAGGAAGATCAAGGTACACCCTCAGAAGAGGAGAACAACATCAGGGCCCCTACATGCGAAGCTTCCAAGAAAAATATGAATTGGTCTCAGTTCATGGAAGTGCTCAAAAGGGACTTCGAAGAGAAAGTAGGAGAGATAGAAGGAAGATTTAGAGAGGTGGAGGAAAGAATGGAAAGAGAAATGAGAGCGATGCAGGAGAGTCATGAGAAAAAAGTTAACAGCTTGAAAAGCCAAATGGAAAAGGAGATACAAAAGCTCTCAGAAGTTGTTTGCATGTGGTCTCCTCCATTAGACTATGTGCCTCCTGGGAGAAGGGAGTACCTTTTACCTTTCTTGTGTCTATACCCCCACTTCATACAGTTCTTGGCACATAGTAGAAGTTTAATAAATGTTTATTGACTGACTGATATAGTAGGAAAGGCACAGGACTTGGTGGCAGGAGATCTTGGTTCAAGACCTGGCTCCAACACTTAATAGCTGTTTGACCTCATAAAATCTAAGAGTTGGAAGGGATCTCAAAGTCCATCAAATTCCAAAAATATCTAAACAGGAATCCTTTCTACAACACATAGATCAAGGTATCATCCAGCCTTTGCTTGAAGATCTTTGGTGAGGGGGAACCCATTACATCCCAAGGTAGTCCATTCCACTTTTAGATACCTCTAAAATTTAGGATGTTTTTCCTTATATCAAGTTTAAATGTCTCTTTTCCAGTTTCCACCTATTGTTCTTATTTCTGCCTTATGAGGCCAAGCAAAACCAATTTAACCCCTCTTCTATGATACAACCATTCAAATACTTGAAGACATCTCTCATGGTCCCCCTAAGTCTTCCCCTTTTCAGGTTAAACATGCCCAGGTCTTTCAATTAATTATATAGCACAGTCTTCCTATAGCATAACCCTTCAGTAGGTTAGGTTGTACTACTCCAAATGTTCTCCAATTTATCCATGTCTTGCCTAAAATGCATCACCCAGAATTGAACATAATACCCCAGATGTGATCTGACCAGAGCAGAGTATAGCAGGATCATCAACCCTGTAGTTCTAGACACTGTACTGAAAGGTCTAAATGCCACCTCAAAGCTCATTTGTTTTCTTGGCTACCATATTACACTGCTAACTCATATTGAGCTTGCAATTCACTCAAAGTCCCAAATTTTTGTCAAAGTACTCTCTAGTCACATCTTTCCCAAGGTGTGCTTGTAAAGCAAATTTTGAACCCCCAAATAGGACTTTACATTAATCCCTATTAAATCCTATCTTCTTAGATTCGGTCCAGTGTTCTTCAAGAATCAGCTAACTACAGCTCAAGGATCAAATCTGGCCAGCCTCCTGTTTTTGTACATCCCATCATCTAAGAATAGTTTTCAAATTTTTAAATGCAATAAATCTTTATTTTAAAAGTGTAAAACCATTCTGAGTTTCATAGTTTGCCGACCCCTGTTAGCTTGTTATGATCTTTTGCGTCTTCACCTCCTAGCTTTGTGTCATCTGTAAGTCTGATAAGCATTCCTTCAGCAAAGTCACAGATAAAAACATTAAACAACACAAGACCAAGAACAGATCCCCGGGCCATTCTAGAGATGTCCTTCTAACCTGTCATTGAACCATTAATGACTACTCTTTTAATCCAACCATTCAACGAGTTCATGCCTAACTATGCTATTTATTGTCTAGCCCACATCTCTCCATCTTTTCCACAAGAATAACATAAAAGATATTTATCAAATGCTTAGCTAATCCCTGAGTAAACGCTGCACCATTTTCTTGTTCTACCTGTCTAGTGACTCTGTCACAAGAGATAAAGTGTTTTTTTAACCTGATACAGCCTGTTCTTGATGGAACTTCCTTTCTAGATGTTCCCTAATCATCCCTTTAATAAGATCTTCTATAATTTTATCAGGAATCAAAGTCAAGTTCATTGGCCTATAGTTTGCAGCTGCCTCTATCTTCTATTTTTTTTTTTTAAATCAAGGCATTGGTCCTTCTGCAATCATAAGGTGTGTAATCTCTCTGATCTTTGGTTTCCTCATAAGCAAATAATACCTGTTCTGCCTAACTTTCAGAGTCATTGTGAAGAAAGGGCTTTGCAAATCATAAAGAACTATACAAATGTGAACTATTAATATTGTCATCAGGACTACAGTGTAATCATGGGTGTCTTAGTAGCCTAAAAAGTTTTGAAGTGGCTCCTTAAAAACCCTACTGTATACTAGAAAATGACCTAAGAATTGGTAGGAAAATTCAGTTGACATTTCTATCTCCATCATATCTCATGTCTATGTCTCCTTTGTTCTTCCTATGACTCCAAATAGTCACCACCCTGATTCAGGCCCTCCTCACCTCTCACCTAGGCTATTGCAATAACCTTTTAATTGATATTCCTGCTTCAAGTCTCTCCCCATTCCAATCCATCATCTGTTTATCTCCCAAAATGATTTTCCTAAAGGTTAGGCCTGACTCCAGTGACTCCCTATTATCTCAAGGATCAAATAAAAAAAGTCTACATTAGTCACTTAAAGCCATTCACAACCTGTACACTTCATGTCCACTTCCTACCTTTCCAGCCTTCTTATACTTCATGGTCTACTATTCCACTATGCTGGTCTACTTGCTGTACCTCACACACCATACTGAATGGTCTGACTGTATCTTTGCACTGATCTTCAATGCTCTCCCTTCTCACCCCTCCCTCCTAGTCCCCCTGAATTCTATCAAGGCATTTCAACTCTCACCTTCTGTAGTAGACCTTTCACAACCCAACTACCTCTACCCCTTTTCTTCCTTTGTTCTAATATTACATTCCATTTATGTACACGGTTTATATCTTGTGTAAACATATTTGCATATTTTCTTCCTCATTAGAATGTGAGATCCTTGGAACTTTTTTTATCCCTAGTTATTAGTACAGTACACAGTATATAGTAAATGCTTAATAATTGCTTATTCACCGATTGATTTACTGACCAATTAACTAATGTATTATAACATGATCTTCAGTCATCATTTTGGCCATGTATGATCCATCATAAAAGACCTTAATTCCCTTCAAAGTTCAAACAGTTTTCATATCTGAATCTTTGCAACATCCCTTACAAGTAATCAACCAATACCGAGAGGAAAACTCCTAGACAAAGGATAGAAATAATCACAAGAGGTAAAATAGATCATTTTGATTACATGAAATTTAAAATGTTTTTCATAAACAAAAGCAATGCATCAAGGACAAGCAGAGAGAATATCAAGTAGAAAAATATTGCACCAAAAATGGTCTGATATTCAATATATGTAGGGATTAACACAACTATATAAAATCAAGAGTCTTTTGCCAGTGGATAAGTAGTCAAAAGATTTTCAAAAGAAGAATTACAAACTATTAACAGCTATATGAACATTTTTCTGAATCACCAAAAATAAGATCAATGCACATCAAAATAATTCCAAGGTTTTACTTTCAAACCTAGCAAATTGACAAAGATAATAAAAACAGTGTAAGAGGGGCTACAAACATATAAATATACTAGTACACATTGGTAGAGCTATATTGGTACAACCATTCTAGAAATTGATTTGGAATTATGCTTTTAAAAGTATCTAAAAATAGCCATACCTTTTAATCTAGAGATCCCACTATTAGAATATGTATCCCAAGGAGGTCAAAGACAGAAACATTCATGGTAGCATTTTTTTTTTTTTGGTAGCAAAGAACTAGAAACAAAGCTGATGCCATCAAGTAGGAAATGACTAAACAAGCTATGGTGCATGAATGGAATGAAATGGAATCATAGGATCCTCTCTTGGATTAGCTACCCTATGCCAAAAGAATTGTTGAAAATTATGAATTCAGGAGCAGCTAGCTGGTGCAGTGGATAGAGCACTGACTCTGGAATCAGGAGTACCTGAGTTCAAATTCGGCCTCAGACACTTAACACTTACTAGCTGTGTGACCCTGGGCAAGTCACTTAACCCCAATTGCAAGAAAGAAAGAAAGAAAGAAAGAAAGAAAGAAAGAAAGAAAGAAAGAAAGAAAGAAGGAAGGAAGGAAGGAAGGAAGGAAGGAAGGAAGGAAGGAAGGAAGGAAGGAAGGAAGGAAGGAAGGAAGGAAGGAAGGAAGGAAGGAAGGAAGGAAGGAAGGAAGGAAGGAAGGAAGGAAAGAAAGAAAAAAGAAAATGAAGAATTCAAAGAAGTTCGGAAGTCATATAAACTAATGCACAAAGAACTAAGCAGAACCAGGAAAACAATATACACAATGACCATGGTTTGCTTACTGGGGAAAAGATGAGAGAGGGATATTTTTGGAAATGATGGTAATATAAAACAAATATCAAACTTAAACATTTAAAAGACAAACAAGCCCACATTTTAATATTTGCCCTTCATCACTAGAAAAACTTAGACACAAAGGACCTAAGGAACTTGTCCTATTTTACACTGGAAATTAGCACCGGAGTCAGGAAATACATTTATCAATAATTTCTATGCACTTCCCAGTGGGGCTTCAGACCCCTGGAAAGGTGTAAAGTTATCACATAGGATAAAGGATCCACAAATACAAACTCTAATCCTTTACCCTAAACAAAAAATACCATCAGTAGAGTGAGCACATCCAAACTGGGGTTTTTTTTGTCTTCCTATTCTCACTAGTCAGTATCGTGCTTGACTTATGGTAAGCATTTATGAAATACCTGATGATTGATTACATATTTCACATATACATATATATACACATATATATATAAATATATATTATTATTATTTCTCAGATTATATATTGTTGGGGTTGATGAAATACAAGTTAATGTAAAAGTAATATACCTACTATCATTTTGATGGGGAGGAAATTACTGAAATCTGGTCATTGAAAAAGGGTCCTCATGCACTAAAAAAGTCAGGAACCATTGCATCACCTATGCTGGTGCCTCCTTCCTTAGAAACAGAGATGTGAATCCAGTGCCATCCATGTTTTATCCCTCCCTCCTTTCTCTTGCTGTCTTCACTGCCCTTTTTCTTTCTACCACTCAAATCCTAGGTAGTGAGATATAGCTATGGTTTATATTGAAAACCTTAAGTACACAGACCTACATTAGGGTTTAGTTCCCAAGAAAGCAATTTAATATTTTGGAAGAGTATTTAGCCTACTTACAAGTTTGAGGGGAGGGGTACTTAGCATATTGCATAGGAAAGGAGTTGCTAATGGCAAATTAATTTTATACAATAAAGTCCATGAGGTCCACTAACTGGGAAAAACTGCTGATCATTAGGTATTGGGGAATTTGAAAGTATGGCAACTGCATTTCTTAAAGAAGATTCTATATTGGTAGATTCTACAGTAGTATAATGGAAAAGTTGAATTTAGGGTCTAAAGGACTTGGACTTATATCCTGGCTATGCCTCTTATTATTTCTGTGACCCAAGGTAAATCATTAGATCTAGGCCTCAACTTCATCTATAAGATGTGGGGGGTTGAGACAGATAGTTTGTATGATTCCTCCAAGTTCTATATCTAGAAAATTATAATCAAGGGGTTCTTAGCCTTTTTTGTGTGTCATGGACCCCTTCTTAGAATAATGTTTTCAAATTCAGAAAATATAATGCATAGAATGGCAAAGGAAATGAAGATATAATTTTTTTCTCATCCAAGTTCACAGACTTCCTAAAATCAATGCATGGACCCCAAGTCAAGAACCCTCCTCTATCATTCGTGCTTTTAACAAATTCAGACTGGTCTCATTAGAATGAACTGGTAAGATTTTCCTTGATTGCTCTTTTTAAAAGTGTATCCCTTAGCCCTTTGTATGTGAATATGGTTCTGCTAACCACAGCTAACTGCATTCTCAATCTGATCGTGAGCATTCTAAGGAAAGAACAGATGAACAAAGAAGGCAAGAGTATAATTTGATTATTTTCCCTTTTTTGCATCCACTCTTCTTCCTCAAATTCTGTATTTACTTATTTATTGAAAAAAACTTCATCCACCAGTCCCCAGCAACACAGGACTTTTCTGTATATTTATCCTTAATGCTTCCAAATGAGACATCTCAAATTACACAGGGTCCATCCTCTCTGCCAGCTTTGTTCTTAGGCCAGCTGATCTTCCTGGAGGGCCTCAAATTCCTTCCCTGAGTTCATGCCCTTTGTGTGTCAGTTTTCATGATAGACTCTCCAAGCTCACTAATGTGCAATGAGAATTCCACTGTATAAATTTGTCTTCTTGCATGAATGCAACTGTGATTTTTTAAAAAAAACCCCATTAACAACAACAACAAAAACTCAAATCCTTGATAAACCATCCTGCACACTGTCTCCTCACTCCTGTAGCTTTCTGACCTGCTTAAGTTAAGTTTTGAGCTCTCAGCTCAGTTCCCTTGGAGGTCCTGAAACAACTAATAGCAGGAGTCTAATGTTTAATTAATTTTGAAATAAATAATAATTAAGTTTTCCTACTGCTTCCATGAAAGAAGATATAAAACATTTTAGAAATAAATTAGACTAAGCCAAAATTTTGTATTTAGTTTTCACTGTCCAATTATGCCAGAGTCATCTCTCTTCTCTCCTCCAAAAATACCAATAGAGTTTTACTTGTAAATGTTGGATTTTTTACAAGCATACTTTGAATAAAAAAAACCAAAGTGACCTAGGGTCACTAGGGTGAGGCAACTAGAGTTTTTCTCCACAGTGCTGACATCTGGGGAGGTCCTTTCCTCCCAAATGGGTTTAACTTGCACTCTGTAGCAGTCTCCCCATTCCTTGGGTCCTCTTCCAGACTTGATCACACAAGGCAACTCCATCCATTGCCAACTGGGTGTAACTCCAGGCTACCATTCCCAATGCCATGGTACCCCTTTTCCAAGATATGTCTTTACTTCAAACCCCAATTCAGATATATGCAGACTTTTTATGGGATGACCTCCCCTGCATCTCTTTGCACAACTCACCCTAGCTTGGACTGTCCTCTCAGTAGCTGGCCTCCTCCCTCAAATCATCTGACTTTCTTCATTATCCCCATCAACTGTTTTTGCCCCCACTGAAAGAATTTCTAATTATGAGTCTGTCAGCAATACAAAAGAAACAAGCCCCAGATTCATTCTATGAAGATAAATGATTCGAGTACCAATATGCCTCAAATACCAATCTCTCAAGTCCAGAGAATTTCTTACATTCATTAAGATTCAGAGGTAGTGATCTGAACATGCCTAGCCTGAAGGAAATTTCCCAGAGTCCAGCTAATAGATCTCTCTGGCTTCTCAATCTCCTTTAGCTAGATTTCCCTTGGAGGGCAGAGGGAAAGCAGTGGCAGGTTGTAGATGCCCACTGCTTTCTCCATTGCAGCACCAGCCAACCAGTACTACAGGGATGAACCTTTTGAATCCAATCCTTTTCTCCGGAGGACTCTGCAGCTGCTCAGTACATACTGAAGAAATTTCCCCAGCCTTTTTCAAGGTCAGACATAACAAGCCTTTCCTTCACCATGTAAAATGCTCTATAAAATTATTTTTATTTGGTTTTCTAGATATGCTTTCCTTTTTCATGTCTTTATCCTAACCCCATTCTTAAACTATAAACTCTTCCAAGACACAGGCATTGTCTTCTACTGCTGATGTGCCTCCAAAGGGCCTTGTACAATGCCCTGTACACACACAACAGACACTCCACTAACTTTGTTACTTGACAGTTTTTCAGGGTTATCTGGTATAACTATTGTGACTTCATGGGACTTAGAAATCAGCTAAAGTGGTACAGATAAGGCAAAATGACTTACCCAGGGTCGCGTGATAATAAGTAGCAGAACTAGGATTTGTACCTATCTATTCTGACTATAAATCCACTGATCTTTCCATTGCATCAAACTGCTAGGTATGCACAAATTCATCCTTCCATCTTTGCCTTTTCCCCTCCC
The DNA here is from genome assembly GCF_019393635.1 of Dromiciops gliroides. Lineage (NCBI taxonomy): Eukaryota > Metazoa > Chordata > Mammalia > Microbiotheria > Microbiotheriidae > Dromiciops > Dromiciops gliroides. The sequence continues at coordinate 162,484,838 of NC_057861.1, read as the reverse complement.
CTCAGATTAAGGATAATTTCTTGTTAAGTAGAAGGAGGACAGAAGTCCCCATTTACTCCACACTATGTTTGATCTTCTACCTAAGGGTTGAAAGCCTGGCAATTTGGACCCTGTTTCCTGATTCACTGCCAAGTCCTACTTAGCTGCAAAGTAGGGAGAGGGAGGTCAAGGAGAAGAGAAATAAGGCCTTTATCAGTCATTTTTCTCTAAGAAAGCAAGAGATCCAACCACTAAACAAGTAGTGATATTCCTTTAACCCTTCATACTCCTGTAGCATGTTCTGTGTGACTTGTTCAGATACATTGATGAATCCATTTTTTTATTTTAAGGTTTTATCTTTCCAGGTAGAAGCTCCTGTCACCTCAATGAGTTCTAGGTGTAGGGAATAAATGTATGGAGACCAAATAACTTGTATGTTTTCAAAGGTCTATAAGTTGTTCAGTTTGGCTGGAGTACAGATTACATAATTTGAAGTAGTGATACAAAAGGCTGGAAAGGTATGTAAGAATCAGATTGTGATAGGCCTTGCATTTGAGACTTTTAAAAAATTGAACCTTATTTAGTTATCAGTAAGAAGGAATTGAAGGCTTTGAAGAATGGGGTAAACAATTTCAGAACAATTCATTAGAAAGACTAATCTGAAAGGAGTAGGTGAGTGATCTTAAAGTCATATATATATATATATATATGGGTATTTATTATAGAATAGATCATTATAATTATAGATTAGATCAATAAAGAGATGGTGAATCTTTTTAAAAAGGAAGCAAGAATTACAAAGAGTTAAAATGGTTGCATCAAAAGCAGGTTATGTGAGGGATATTGAAGTTTCCTGTCACTATTGTGCTACAATCTCTAACTTCTGGTAGTTCAGTTAATGCTTCCTTTATGAATTTGAATGCTAAGGCATTTGGAGTATAAAAGTTTATGACTGATATTGGTTTGAGGTCTATGGTTCCTTTTAGCATAATGGGATTTCCTTGTTTATCCTTTTTAATTTTTTGAATGTTTGTTATTGCTTTGTTAAATGCCAAATCCTATTTTTTTAATTCACTTGATGCATAGTAATTTCTTCCATCCCCCCAATTTTATTTTGCATTTGTCTTTGTTTTGTAAATGTGTACATATGTGTGTGTAGGTGAGGGGGTTGTAAGCAATGGTTTATAGGGTTTTGTTTTCTTATTTTGCCACTCATTTTTATCTTGTTGGATTATTTAATACATTCACATTTAAAGTTATTAGAGTTGGGTTTGCATTTTCTGTGATTTGTCTCTAATATTTTTTTCAAGTTATGATTTCCCCCTCTTCTGCTGTAAATACAGTACTATATTTCTTCAATTACTTTAGCCTAATCTTTTTAAAAGTAGTTCTATCACTGTGGAGTATAGATGCTGATTGAACCATATTATTTCTTTTGTTTTGGGTGCTGTTGTTTTTTTTTCTATTTTGAGGTTTTGCATCACTGCTCTGATTCTTTCTCTTGTAACAGGATTAATGCAGAAATAGGATTAATGTTATTATGTGTATATATATATATGTGTGTGTATATATATATCTATATGTATATGTATAGAGATATATAGATATAACCTATATCAGATTACCTGCTGTCTAGGGGAGGGAGGAGGGAGGGGAGGGAGGGAGAAAAATCTGAAATTGTAAAGCATGTATAAACAAAAGTTGAGAACTATCTTTACATGTAACGGAAAAAATAAAATATCTCATAAAAAAAAAAAGTAGTTCTATTCCCACTGGCTCTCTTCCCCCCTCACCCCTGATCCCCTCCTCCTGGTTTTTTATCCCTTTCCCTTTGGGGTTTGGTTATTACTTTTTTTTCCCACTCCTGAATCTTCCCATCTTTTCTCCCTCTTGATCAAGATGATTCTCTGGCCCTCTCCTCTTCTTCAACTAGTCCTGTTCATTAGGGGTTTTTTTCTCATTTCATTTTTATGACCCTTTCCAGAGAAGATTTCTGTCACTCTCTTCATTATCCATCCTCTCTTTCTTCCTATTCAAGATTCTCACTCTATGATTCATGATGCCTAGAATTATCCAGTCTCTCTATTCTCTGTATCCCTCCTGCAATCAGAATTTCTAAGGCATCCATTATGGGATCTTTAGACAGTTTCTGCCATTGCCTTGTAGAGCTTGCCCCTTTTCTGTCTTGCCTCACTCTCAAAACAATGCCACTTTCTACAGGTGAGAGAACACTAACCAATGGTAGTTTACCCTCACACCATGTCCCTGATTATGCAGTCCACTACTCATCTGTACTTTTTCTCTTTTGCCTCAACATTTCTTCCCTGGGTCCGTGTCTTCCCACTCTCTCAGGTGCCAGTTGCTCCCAGGGGTTCTAATTCACCCACTTCAGGTGTAGGACAAGTAGTCTTTTCAAGCAACCAATCCCCCTGGCCACACCCAAGACAAGGTCCCTATTTCCTTTCACAGAACATCTCTCTTCATTCATACTGAGTATTTATCAATAGAGCCCCCTCCCACCACCAAAGCAATGTCTTCTTTTCCTTTCTCCTTTTCAATTTAACCCCCCCCCTTCTCTTCATCCACTCTTCTGTAGGCACTTTCCTTCCTGAGACCACAGATGTCATATTCCCTTCATTGCTAATCCTCAATTTAATTCAGGTACATCACATACCACCTTCTATTGCCTTAGTTCCCTCCTCCCGTTCCTTCATTATATAATGTCCCCCTCAAAAAAATGATTCATCTGTAAGACAAGGTATTATAAGATGCTGTCCATGGTATTCTAGGCCCATCTCCTCACTGTTACCTACACATGACTTCCACCTCTACCTCTGTCTGCTTCTGTAAGAGAATATTGGTCTTTTTGTTGTCACTTTATTTGGCTATTGATATCCTTGGTTGATGCGTTTGTTCACTCCTAAATTTTTGCTATTTAGGGTATTTGAGAAGCAAAGAATCTTTTCCTGTCTGACTTTAAGAAGGTTTCGAATACATCTTTATTAATCTATTTACTATTGAATGTACATCTTTTTTCATTTGTGGTCAAGCTCAGATTTCCAGGGTAGTTCATCCGGGGTTATATACTGAGCTCCATTGCTCTTCAGAATAAATTATCCCATTCCTTCCTGCATTTTCTGATGGGTACAGAATAGTCTTGCGTTTTCAAATTTTTTCTTTCTTTTGTTTTTAAAGGTTTTTCTCCTGATTGCTTATAGAACTTATTGTTTCTGAAGTCAATTATTAAACTTAACCACTTTGTGTCTTTGAGTTTGCCACCTTAGATTGTGTTTTTTTTTCCTAGAGATGATCTATGAATTCTCTCAATTGGCCTTTCATTTTCTCTTTTCAGAAATTCTGGGTAATTCTCTTGTATTATTTCTTGTTGTTCAGGATTTTTGTCTTGTCATATTCCACTCATGGGTTTTTTTAAAACCTTTTGTGGGTTCTAGATGTCCTACACCATAGAGATAATTGAAGGTGCTTTATCTTTGGTGAATAATTTCTGTTTTGCAGAGGTTTGAGGAAGCTAGGTGATACAGTGGATAGAGTATTAGACCTAAAGTCAGGAAAATTCATCTTCTTGAGTTCAACACTGGCCTCTATTCCCACCTGTGTAACTCTGGGCAAGTCACTTAGCCCTGTTTGCCTCAGTTCCTTATCTGTTAAAAAATGAGCTGGAGAAGGAAATGGAAAATCACTGTAGTATCTTTGCCAAGAAAATCCCAAAAGAGATCACAAAGAGTTGGACAAAACTGAAATGCATGAACAAGAAAGAGGTTTGAGGGATCATGGGAGCAGACTAAATATTTAGTCTCTATCTTATTGGTCACTTTACCTAGAACTCTCCAATTCCCCTTATAACCTTTAAATCTAAGATTTTCATTAATCCATCCACAATCTGTCACACAGTTTCCCTCTGTGATGAAGATCATTCATTGGTGAAATGGTTGGCCAGGTTGAAAGACCACAGAATTAAACAGAGAGACAATGCAACTTATTAGCACTATGCTCTAACCCAGGGTTCAGTAAACTATAGTTCATAAGTCAAATGGAGCACCTGTTTTGTTAGGGTCTTTTTTTTTAATCCCAACTAAGAATAGTTTTTAAATGAAAAAAAAAGTTGAATTGTAATTTAAAATGAAATAATAACCAAAAATTCCAGCTTAAGAAATTTGGCCCAAGGGCCATAGTTTATTTGCTCTTGCTTTAATCAACTCAACTAAGCAGGTAGAGACTATATATTTCAGTACACCACTGTTATTTTGGTGGTCTGAAAGAACAATTTCCAAAGTTGTCCTCAGTTTTCCAAAATGGTGTTTCTTGAGAGAGAGCTGGGGCAGCTAGGTGGCGCAGTGAATAGAGTACCAGCCCTGGATTCAGGAGGACCTGAGTTCAAATCCGGCCTCAGACACTTAACACTTACTAGCTGTGTGACCCTGGGCAAGTCACTTAACCCCAATTGCCTCACTAAAGAGAGAGAGAGAGAGAGAGAGAGAGAGAGAGAGAGAGAGAGAGAGAGAGAGAGAGAGCTGTGCTCAGTATAACAACAATAGGGTATCAATAGCAGTATATCTGAAAAAACCAATCCAATCAATAGATAAACTATTTTTCCTCAATGAAATTAAATTCAAATCAGCAAACGTAAATTAAGTAACTATTATATGTAAGGCACTGCACTAGGCAATAGGAATACAAAAGCAAAAGTGAAAAATAATTCTTCTCTTGAAGGAACTTACCTTCTATTGAAGCACAGGTGTCCATGTATTCATGACTGACTATCATATCTAAGCCAGAGGAGTGACTCTAACAATTGAATTCTCAGGCCTTGTAGTAGAAGGGTAGGGTGAAATTTAGGGCCTGGACAACGTTGGTGTTCCCCCAGTTACACCAGGAAGAAATCTCCTACATCTCCTACTTGTGGGACCAGCAACATAGAAACACAAGGTGAGCTGAAGTATTGGCCTGTCAACCAGTCAATAGTCCCAGAGACTATTCTTCTTTCCCATTTGTGTTTACCCTTACTTTTCTGCAGATGAGGGGAAACTATAGTGAAAACATCAAAAGTAACTAAAAGTCCTTCATGACCACTTTTTGGGGGTATCAGAGTACAGTATTCCTTCTTTGATGGATGTGCTAGGCTATCCCTATCCCACATGAAGGTGGATAAGCAAGCTAGATCCAGGAATCATCAGTAAAAGCAATAGAGTTGGGGGTAGCCAGGTGGCACAGTGGATAAAGCACCAGCCCTGGATTCAGGAAGACCTGAGTTCAAATCCAGCCTCAGATATTTGACACTTACTAACTGTATGATCCTGGGCAAGTCACTTAACCCTCATTGCCCCGCAAAACAATGACAACAAACAAACAAAAGCAATAGTTTGGGAGTAACGGCTGTCTATAAGTCAGTCAATAAATATTTGTTAAGCGCCTCCTATGAGCTAGGCATAGTGCTAAGCTCTGGGGATACAGAGAAAGCTAAAAGACAATCCCTCCTCTCAAGGAACTCACAGTCTGATAGAGGACAAGAACATAATAGTAGGTTGCCTAAATATTGGCTTCTCCTGGTGTGAAAAATAAAAAAACCTGTTTGGTATATTTTATTATTAATTATAATAATTATCATATCATTAATTGTAATTATTATTACAGTATAATATAATAATGATAGTTAGAATTTATGTGGTGCTTTAAGATTTGTAAAGTGCTTTACATAAGTTATTTGATTTGAAGAAATGATGAAATATTCCATTTGAAGATGAAGAAAATTATTTTGTTTGATGAAAGAGCCTTGGAGTATCCATAGATCACCTAACATGAGAGCACCCTGCTTCCCTGCAGTCCCCTTCATTGTGGCTGTGAATAACCTCCTTCGATTGGCTGGGCAGCCAGAACAGACTACATCTTTAAAACTGCCAGACTGGACTGTCTCATTAGCTTCTGCACACTCTTTCCTGTCGCCTCCAAAGGGTAAAGATCTCAGTTCACTCGCAGCACAGGTGCCATGACCTAAACTGGGATGGATGCAGGGGTACAGATGAGGCAGGGGGGTTTGGGGGGATAATTTCTCATTGCTTGGGGTCTTTGTTTGTTTTGCTTCATTTGTTCTCAGTTTCACATGCTGATCACAATTCTCACTGGAGCCAGAGACCCTGAAGCCAGGATTCTAGGTGAGACCTTCCCGTTGGAAAAACCCAGAGAAGCCAGCCAGAGTGCCTGAGACTTGGGCCCAGGTGGGCTTCTGGCTTGGAACTTGGGACTGAGCTCTATAGGAACCTAGCTAAACTGGGAACCTAATTCCCTTCCCCTCCTTAGAAACCAAGTTGGGGAGGGGTGGAATTATAACCCTCACATATGGTGTGGAGTATGTTTGTATATTTGTGATTATACTTTTGAAGTAAATATTTCATTGCACAAGCTAACCCCACTGGAAGTAGTTAAATGGAACTGGAGTGTGGGAAACCCACCACTACAATTAGGGGACCACTATTACTTGTGGCTGGATCCATTTGCAGAGAACCTAGACACATATCCCAAACCCCCTTAAGGGGAGATTTAACGTACCTGGCCTTCAGGCAGTAGGAGCCAGGGTAGTCAGTGTTACAATGAGATATATAGATCTACCCATTTCATTGTTCTGCTCAAAAATCTTAAGTGATTTTCTATTATCTGTTGACTTTAGTGCTGTTGAACTGAATTACTGATCTAAGGAGAGATTCATCAGACGACTGCTGCCTTACTTAATGGGTTTCAGAAACTGGGGATATCATCTGATGATTAGCTGACTGAGACTTGGGGGCCAGACTCTTACAAGAAGAGTCTTTCCTGTCTCTCCCCACCCCTATGTTGTAGAAAATAAAGAACAACTCGACATTTTTACATGTTCTCTCCCTTGAACTTCCAGACCAGATTTTAGCAAAAGAGCAAGGGAGAAGAATTCTCCTTCATCTTACTCTTAATCCAGGAGCTGTTAATGACAATTGGGAGGAAATTCACCTGGTAAGCTGCCTGTGCTTGCATATAAGTCCTAAGAGTGGCCTTTGCCAACCTTGGAGGTTACCTTGAAGATAATAACCAACATCAAAGGTTCTGAAGAAATAGTGATAATAATAGAATTTATATAACACTTAAAGGTTTGCAAAACACTTTAGAAATAACATATCATACAATCCCCACAGCAACTTTGTAAGGTATATGTGGAACTGAGGCTGAGTGATGAAGTGATTTGCCCAGAGCTACCAAGTTAGTAAATGTTCCAAGGCAGGTTTTGAACTTAATGTTTCTGACTTCAAAGCCAGCTTTTTATCCACTATACCAGGCTTCTCAAAATTTTTCCACTTGTGACCCCTTTTTACCTGAGAAATTTTTATGCAACGCCATGTATATAAGTGTATAAAATAGGTATATGAATCAAACATTTACTGCCAAATTTTTCACAGCCCCCACATTTAGTTGTGACTCCATATGGGGTCTCAAACCCATAAGTTCAAGAAGTTTTGCACCATACCACCTATCTGCCCAAGATCAAAATATCCTGAATTCAAGAGTTGGTCACCAGCCTTCTAGAGGGAACAGATTTTTCTCAATAGCTCCAAATCTTAGAGAAGAAAAGAGGATCACCTGTAGCTAGAGAATGAAAGTTTCACTACTCTTTTATCTAGTGTGTATGTTTATTTTTACACCTATTTGTGTAAGTACTTTCTGTTAGATATAAGCTCCATGAGGGGAGGCATTGCGTTTACTTTTTTGTTGTATCTCTAACACCTGGCATAGCTCCTAGGCCATAGCTCAGTGCTTAATAATTGGGTTTTTTATTTATTGATTGATTGATTGACACATGACCAGGAAAGGAAGTGGATTGGTAATATAGAAAATAAAAACATATGGATAACCTGAGTGTGGATCTAATATCAAAGACATCTTAAAGATTCAGTAGAAGACTTCCAGTTTAATGAAAGTGGACAAGAATCTTACAATATGAGGCTTTAAAAAAGTATTTATACTAATAGAATACCCATATTAATTAGATCAAAGTACTATCTCAGAGTATAAGTTCCTTAAAGAAAAGGTTGGTAGAAACATCACATGAAGGATGAAATACCTTATGATATGGGAGACAAATGAATGCATTCTTCTGTAATGTATCCAAATGCATAGTACAAAGGACCCAGGAACACTTTGGTTGATTTTATCACTCTCTTGGCTCATTGACTCCATCCAAGAAAGTCAGGAGAATACCTACATGGTAAATGTCTCTACCTCCCTTCCCTCAGTGTATTGAAGTGAAATTCTTACTTTTAAGTTCTTAGTTCACAATATTATACATTAAATTTTTTTGTCAAAAGCTAAAAAAGGAAAGCTCACAATGGAGCACTTTCAAAATAAAGACTCCCTCCAATACATAACCATCTCCCAAAGATTAATCTAGCACCCTAGTCATTTGAAAGCATAACGAAAAATGCAAGCTATCAACAACCATAGCTTGCATTTTCCCCCGTGACCATTTATCTATTGGGGAATGGCTCTAGTTCTTACTATATTTTATCAGTTCCCTTTTATCAGAAATTTGCTGCAAATTTTTCTCAGGAAATTATTTCCCCTCTAAATCTAACTATGGTAATTTTGCTTATGCAAAAGCTTTTCAATTTTATATAATAAATATTGTACATTTTTATGATCATCTCTATTCATTGTTGAATTAAGAATTACTCCTTCTCCATAGTTGTGAGAGGTATCATTTTCCCTTTTCCCCTAATTTGTTGATGATGATATGACCTTAATATTTAAATCATTTTGACTTCCCTTTTTCATGCAAGAAATCTCAACCCAAACTAGTAAAAAAATATCCTATTTGATGTTACTAGCTATGTGACTTTAGGCAAGTAATTCATGAGCTATGTGTTTGAGGCAGCTAGGTAGTCTAGTAGATAGAGAATGGTCTTGTATTGAGGAAGGTTTGAGTTTAAATCTTGCCTCAGACAGTTATTAGTAATGGGACCCTAGGAAAGTCACTTAACCTAAGTTTGCCTCAGTTTTCTGATCTACAAAATAAGGATAATAATAGGACCTACCTCCCAAGGGTATGGTGAGAATAAAACAAAATAATATTTGTGAAAAATTTTTCAAATTTTAAAGCATTATATAAATCCTTGCTATTATTTAGGCTTCCTAATTCTTAGTTTCCTTATCTGTAAAATGAGGATGAAATTTGTAACACCATAAAGGGTTGTTGTGAAGATTGTTGTCATTGAGTTGTTTTCGTGATATCCGACTCTGTGATCCCATTTGGGGTTTTCTTTTCTTTTCCTTTTTTTTTTTTTTTTTTTAGGCAACTGGGGTTAAGTGACTTGCCCAGGGTCACACAGCTAGTAAGTGTCAAGTGTCTGAGGCTGGATTTGAACTCAGGTCTTCCTGACTCCAGGGCCAGTACTCTATCCACTGTGTCACCTAGCTGCCCCTTTATTTGGGGTTTTCTTGACAGAGATACTAGAGTGTTTTGTCATTTCCTTCTCCAACTCATTTTACAAATGAGGAAACTGAGGCAAACAGGGTTAAGTGACTTGCCAGGGTCTAGTAAACTAGTAAGTATCTGAGGCTAGCTTTGAACTCAAGAAGATGAATCTTCCTGACTGCAGGCCCAACACTCTATCCACTGTGCCACTTAGCTGCCTGTGGTGAAGATAGCACCATGTAAATAAAGTGATATGTAAATGTAAATGTAAATTATTATTATTATCTTTTTACTTACACTAAGAACTGACAAATTTTCATAAAATACTGAGAATGTATCTTTTTAAATTATTCAAATTCTACAAAAAGGTTTATACTCCACATCTATTTCCATTTATGAGCTACTGTGATTACAGTGAGTAATATATGTGGATCACCTCTGCCTGGGCAGGGATTACCTTTTGCCTCTTTTTGTATCCCCAGAATTAAGCATAGTGCCTGGCAAAGATAATGTACTTAATAAATGCTTATTGACTGACTGACAACAAAGGTGTTACAGATATAGATAGCAATGGCTATTATTGTCATGTCACCAGATATTAGTAAGCCTATCATCCTCCATATTGGTCAACAATTTCTCATTAGATGAAGAAATTTCTGGTTTGGGCCTATTTGAGTTCTGAACCACATGGCTAATTTCTTATCCAATTTTTGACTTCTGAATTTAAAATAAATGCCATAGACTTTAAAAGGGAAAAAAAAAAACCATGAGTACATTCTAATTTGTGCAAGGAGCATGTGATTATTTGTTGAATACTATCTCAGCAAATTGAGTCAGTAACAAAACTTGCCCCTCCCAATGCTAAAAAGCTGTTTTTAATTCTTCTTGTTCCATTAATCCTCAATTTCTCACTATTGTAAAAGAAATATCTCCAGAAATTTCCAACCAAGTGATGACATTGTCCATGACTGTGATTCCTTTCATTGTGAAAAATAATTTCTAAAATTCAGTAACAATCATAACAGCCTTGGAATTTCTTTCAGTTCTTGCAGAAGTAATCATAACAGCTGATAAAAAAGGATTTGTTTTTGTAGATTTGTTATTGAGCTAACTTCTACAACCTTGGGCAATGGGGTGGGAAGAAAGAAAGAACAAATGATAGATAAGACCCTCAAAAAAAAAGCCAATGAATGAAAAAGGTGGAAAACTTGTTTTCAGGCCTTCTTGATTGAAGGCCAGAAAATGGCCTGATAAGATTATAGCATAAGATTTGCTTTCAAGTCTGTGACTTTATAAAAAGACACATTGAACTAAACTGTTCTTGGTTATCTTGGTGCACTGCTATTTGATGAAATGCCTTGAACTTTTCTTAAGTTAAGTGGAGGTTTGGTAGCATGGCCAGTTAATGCATTGTCTTCTGGAGAATAGCTATTTACAGGTCTCAACCTCCTTGTCATTTCATTTATCAACAACCTCAAAATACCACATTGCTTTAGTAGAATTGCTACATAAGGTTAACTAGAGATGAAGGGAGCAGGCTACCAAGCTCCATCAAGTTGGTTTTCACTTACCCAAGAATTCTACCCCCAACCCAAATCAGAATCACTTTCCCTAAAAGCACTAGATTAACATTATTTCTACATCCCATGGTGTCCCTTACTTCTATCCCCATTCTTTCATCAGCCAACGGAAGAAGAAACATGATCAGTGAGTCATTTTTTATTTTAAAATATTGGGGTTTGGATTTATATTTACATTACACTTCTCACCTTGCTGAGTACTTTTGCTTTGTCTCATTTTAGCATTTTAATCCTGTTGCTGAAGGAGAAGAATAGGGCTAAACTTTCTTTGATTACACCTCTTGCCAGCACCCTCTAGTAAGAATCACAGAGACCAGCTTGAAAGTTTCTAAGTTAGTGCTGAGTCACAGAGGATTATTGCATTGTTTGTGTCCAATAGCCACATGAATAAATGTCTGCCAAATTATTCCCTACAGGATATAAGGAGGTTTTTCCCAGATTTAAAGTGCTCAAGGATGATTGAAACAGACTTAGAAACATTAAGCAGGGCTGTGAGATACAGTGTCAGCCCTGGATCCAGCCTAGCTTTTCTGGCATATTTTGCCACAAGACAAATGAGTGTGTTCAAGGATGGTGGCAACAAAGAATCCAGGGTTCAACGTGAAATCTTTGACTACTGAATCATTTTCATTTTAATTTAAAGGTTTCTTTAGCAAATTGGATCCAGGAGTTAGTAACATAATAAAAGACAGATAACCTAATACTTTAGTCTTTCTTAGCATTTCATAAGTGAAGAAGGGATGGGCATTTCCATTAAAACCATAGTCAAAAGTGAGCCCCCAATGGTAAAATACATTGTATTAGTAAGAATTTACAATATGTAGTAAGAACAATCAGAATGTGCTACCCTTATAATTTTATTCCCAATGGCTGGTTAGCTCAACTGGACAAAGCTAATGAGGCCAAAGTCATTCATTGGATTGAGTCCCACACAAGCTCCCTAGTTTTGTTCTATATTCACTAGCCAAAGCCTCCATAGTCTCACTACTTTATGTTATTTGTACAAGTGGGATGGGATAAAAGAATGTGAATGGATAAATACAAATCCATCATCTAAGATGAAGGGGGGTTCACAAATATTACTACATTAGGTTGACATTTTTTTATACTTACATAAAATGAGAGGTAGCATGGCATAACAGATAGCACACTGGATTGGGCATCGGGAAGGCCAGGGTTAAGATCCTTCCTCATCACCGGCCCTGGAATCAGGAGGACCTGAGTTCAAATCCAGCCTCAGACACTTGACACTTACTAGCTGTGTGGCCCTGGGCAAGTCACTTAAAGCCAATTGCCTCAAAACAAACAAAAAAACACACTAAAAGATCCTTCCTCAGACTCTTACTACCTGTGTGATCCTGGCAAGTCATTTAATCTGAGCCTCAGTTTCCTCATCTGTAAAATAGAGATGGTGATTGAACCCACCTTACAAGATTGTTGTAAAGTGCTTTGCAAACCTTAAGTATCTTTAGAAATATATTCTATTATTATTACCTTGGAAAATTCAGTTTCCAGTAAAGCCCGAACATCAGATAATGATGTCACAAAGAATCTTCAGAAAGAGAGAGCATTTTCTTCCCTGGAAAATAATCATTAAAAAAGGTTAAGTGATACACAAAGGAAAACTCAGCAGTCACAAGCTTTTTCCCTTCTTCGTATTTATATTTAACAACTCTCTCTCACTAGAGATTGGTAGAATTATGAATGAAAAGAGCTTTCTTTTCTTCTTGTCTGGATTGATGGGTAGGTGGCCATCTACTTAAAGCCACTTAAAGGAGTTAGGTATGATCACATTCACTTTTGCATTCAAATGGCATGTCTTACAGAGGTGCCAGTGACTCCAAACCAAATGGAGATATCCCAAAGAAATCATAAAAAAGGGAAAATGCCCCACATATACAAAAATATTTCTAGCAGCTCTCTTTGTGGTAGCAAAGAATTGGAAATTGAGGGGATGCCCATCAATAGGGGAATGGCTGAACAAGTTGTGGTATATGAATATAATGGAATATTATTGTGTTGTAAGAAATTATTTCAGAAAAATCTGGAAAGCTTTAAGTGGACTGATGCTGAGTGAAGTGAGCAGAACCAGGAAAACATTATACACAGTAACAGCAACATTGTGTAATGATCAGCTGTGATAGCCTTAGCTCTTCTCAGCAGTGCAATCATCCAAAACAATTCCAAAGGACTCATGATGGAAAATGCTCTCCACATCCAGAAAAAAGAACTGTGGAATCTGAATGCAGATTGAACCACACTATTTCTACTTTTGTTGTTGTTGTTTTCTTTTTTGAGGTTTTCCCTTTTGTTCTGATTCTTCTTTCACAACTTGACTAATACAGAAATATGTTTAATGTAATTGTACATATATAACCTATATCAGATTACTTTCTGCCTTGGGGAGGGGGTAGGGAAGGGAGGGAGGGAGAAAAATTTGGAACTCAAAATTCTTATGAAAACTATCTTTACATGTAACTGGAAAATAATAAAATACTTTTAAGATTAAAAAATAAATGGAGAAACCTAGAATTGGGGTCAAAATTAGAGCTTGGAAAAAAGGTCAGAAATATATGGGGGGGGGCCACTAAAGGCTAAGGCAGGAAGTGGATCAGGAAACACCCGAATTGTTTGCCCCAAGTAGCTAGTTCCCACCCTAGCTTAGAGTTATTGCTGTGATTAGCAAGCAAGCTATTTATTAAGAACGATTTTTATAGAAAACTTTATAGAATCAAGAGTAGCAAGAGGGGCAGCTAGGTGGCACAGTGAAGAGAACACTGGACCTGGATTCAGGAGGACCTGAGTTCAAATCCGGCCTCAGACCCTTGACACTTACTAGCTGTGTGACCCTGGAGAAGTCACTTAACCCCAATTGCCTCACCAAAAAAAAAAATAGTAGCAATAGGTTTCACATTCTTAGGTCTTGTTAGGTGTGATAATGAACAAGATGATGCTTAGATAGATAGATAGATAGATAGATAGATAGATAGATAGATAGATAGATAGATAGATAGATAGATAGATAGATAACAGACACACAGAGACAGACAGACATAGATGATAGACACACAGATAGATATAGATAGGTGATAATTCAAAAGACAAAAAGAAAACAAGTGAAGATATAGAGAAACCAGGAAAGGGTCTCTGGACATAATAATTTTATTTTACACTATTTTATCTCCATGAGAGGTGGTATGGCCTAGTCGATAGAGATCCAGCCTCAAAGCCAAGACCTGGATTCAAACTATGTCCTCTACCACCCTGCCTCCATAATCATTATTGACCCTGGTTGACCCTGAGCAAGTTTCCTAACCTCTCAAGTACTTTGCAACTTTCCAAGACAATAAGTTGTAGAGAAAGTTCTAACTTGCATTGACAGAGGGGGCTTTCCTTAACCATTAGTTCTCTGTACCAGTAAAATTACAAGTCCAATTCCTCTGCCTAATTTATTTCTGGATTGTATTTTCATGTTAATCCTGTCAAAGAAAATTTGTTAAAACCTGATCTTGGTATAGAACATATAAGGTGAAACAATGACTTATTTTACTTAGAGGCATGATTTCAGCAAGTCCCCTATGCCTAGAATGCTCTCCCTCCTCACCTCTGCCTCTTAGAATCCCTGGCCTCCTTCAAGGGCCCACTTAAATTCCACCTTCTTCAGGAGGCTGACTTTGTAGTAGGCTGCTTCTGCTGTGGACCCAATCCTTTGTTCTGCTTCAAAACCCCCAGCCCATTCTATTCTGGAAACTTCTACATCCCATATTTGTATAGCCAAGACCTCACTGATAAACTCTAGCATCTCCATGCCTATGACATTAGAAATAAGAAACTAATCAGACACATCCTAATGAGAACTCTTCCTCCTCGTACATCATCAATTTTACCTGGTATAGAGCAGATGAAGGACCAAGGTATCATACATATTAACTAGGAAGAGAGGTAGACAGCTAATGAAAACTTGGTTTGGAAAATCCTAGGGCAACCCCTCCTGAGGATCTTTCTTGACCTCATCCCTTTTCCATATGGGTTCAAAGACCATTTCATCTAAGACCCAGTAACACAAACACACACGCAAACATGCACATACATATATAGATCCCTTCCTCTTTTCTCCATGTTTTCCTCTTCCTCCTTCATTGACTGAAACCAATTGTATCCACCTTCTTCTGGTCACTGAAATCTACTAGGTTCCTCTGCTAAGAAGGCTTCTTCCCTCCCCCAACATCTCTGCCTTTTGGTGTCTCATTCTAAACCTTGACTCTTCCATCATACAGGCTAAAATATCCCATAGTAGAGTCTTTTTTTTGTTTGTTTGTTTTTTGTTTTTTTGTTTTTTGCAGGGCAATGAGGGTTAAGTGACTTGCCCAGGGTCACACAGCTAGTAAGTGTCAAGTGTCTGAGGCCGGATTTGAACTCAGGTCCTCCTGAATCCAGGGCCGGTGCTTTACCACTGCGCTATCTAGCTGCCCCCATAGTAGAGTCTTAAAACTTAGCTCATTACTGGCTGATCTGAGTCTTTTGTTGGTTTCCTCCAAGTCCAAAACACCTAAAGAGGATAGAACAGGATGATATTGTCACCAAATTATGGTGGGGGAAGATGATCTCTCAAGGCATCAAAATAAAAGAAAGACTTCTATGAGTAGTTACCTTTACTTTGAAAGATACAAGTGACATCAAATCAATAACAATTTTAATTTTATCAACAAATTCCTCAGTGTCATAGAGGGGAAACAAATGTTTTGGGGTGAGCAAAGGAATCAGAAGAGAAATACTTTGATGCTGGGTATCACAGATGAAAAAGGGAAGAGAAAGGAAGAAGAAGGCAATTCCAAAATGATATTCCCATTTATAGATGTGACAAGTAAAAGAAAAAGATAAACATTAAAGAAGTTATATAGGCTTGAATAAAATACTCAAAATTGGATTTGTTAACCTATATGAAAAGAATTAAATGGAAATATTGAGGAATTCGCTTTTATTCTAAAATTGTCTATCATTTGCAAACAATAATTGTACTCTAAGGCATAAGTGACATAGACACAAAATACAGAAGGGCAGAAACTTTAAGTGTATTTTATATACCATAACACTATAAAATCATAATCAAATGTTATCAAAAGATTCAGAGCCAAGTAGAGACATTTACTAAGTAATACTTGGGTCAAAACCAAATTGTAGAAATAATAAGACATATTAAAGATAATGATGATAGCAATAAAGCATAACAACATTAATGAGACAGAACCAAGAGAAATGTGTATCCCTGAACTTTTATATTAGCAATAACCAATGAAAATCTGACATCTAAAATTCTATAAACTAAATTAAAAGAGTAAGAGCCATTTTATAGTAAGTAATAGGTCAAAGAGTCTTCTCAGCTGAAGAAATAAAAACTATTAATGTCCATTTGAAAAGGACTCAAATACACTAATATCAAAGAAATGCAGATTAAGACAACTCTTAAATATCACCTAACACCCTTTAAATTTGTCAAGATAGTGAAAGAAGATAAATCCAAAACTAGTGTGGTTCTGGAAAAACTGGCAGTCAAATTTGCATCTGGAAGTGCTATGAATTGTTTCAGTCCTTTTATAAAATAATATTAAATTATACAGTAAAATTTTAAAAACTGTTTATAAACTTTAATCCAATTATCTCACAACTGTGTTTATATACTAAGGAATTTATTGACAGGGAAAAAAAGATGTACAAGAATATTCATAATTTCACAAGTTGGAAATAAACTTTTATCCCAATGACTGGGGAATAGTTGAATAAATTTTGTATACCAATGTAATAAAATGTTATTGTATGTTAGGAAATGATGAATATGAAAAATTCAGAGAAATAAGGAAAGACATATGATGTGATAAAAAATGAAGGTAGTTAGAACCACAAAAACCAATATGCATGCTGACTACAGTATTAACAGCAACAAATTTCACATTTAATATATAGACAACTTTGTTGCCATCTTGTTAAAGCCAATATACTCAGCTTTTTACATTTAAATGATCATTAAAAAACAGCAGGATATGATTACATATCTAATCACCTAAATAATTTTTGTTTTATTTTTAATTCCTTTCTTTTTTTATTCTACACACAGATGGACATCACCTCTCACCTAACATCCACCTTCTCTGAATGGAAGAAAGGAAAGAAGGAAGGAAGAAAAAAAAGAAAGAGAGACAGAGAGAGAGAAACTCTGTCTAGACTTATCCCACTCTCCCGGTCTAAGAGTCTCTCTGTATAAGGATTTCCTAAAGAAGAAAACCACTATGTCCTTCCCCTGCTGACTCATTAAACTAGCTTCCTGACATTTGCTAACTCTTGACTATGTCAGTGAGAACTTGGAGATCCTCAGATGAAAGGTGGCATATTTCCTTAAAATGTTTAACCAACAAGTAATGTGCATTCTTTTGATATAGCTGAGCTTTGGGGAGATCCCAGGGAGTACATCTGGGAAAAAAAGAGACTAGGATTTTAAACTCTGGGACTTATGTTCTTATCATACTTCATGGCACTCCCTCATGATCTCCTTGATGATGAAGATGATAATCAAGTGAAATACTGAAGTATCTAAATGAACATAAAAGTAATAAGGAGATTGGTCAATGAAGGTCCAGTCCTTTGAACATCAACTGTGTTCTCCACCTGCTACCAATCTATTTGGGAGGCTTGGTGAACATACTTATGGATATGTGGTGAACACACATTTGATAAACTAATCTTATCCCTCCCAGCTAAAGCACAAGCAGGTATTCTCTTGCTGTGACCTATCATCAGGGATTATTAATGCTTTTTAATTTGGCTAGAACTGTGTGCATACAAAGGCTCAAACAAATGAAATCTCCCTCTCTTCCCTGGTGATGGAAATCCACATGGGGAAGGAGCCTGAAACACTCTCTTCCCACCTGGAAGCCATGTAGCCATGAATACATAGCACCAATTTTTCTTCTGTGTCTGTTGTGTTTCTTCCTTTCTATTCTTAAGTGAATAAGTCCTGAAGATAGAATGAACCAGATTTCAATCTTATGAACTTCTCTGGTTCATTCTATCTCTGATAGTCATTCCACCAGGATTAGGAAAGAATAAATCCAATAAGCCAAAAAAATAGAAATAACATGCATTCATAGTGAAATGGAAGTCAAATAGGGAACTAAGGCAGCTGTGGCACTAAGCAGCACTACAATTGCTACCTTTCTCCCCTCCCCCACCTGAAGGCTTATAGGTATTCTTGTCTTGCTTGTGTGCAAGCAAAAGGGATCTTGCCTGTTCAGTCTTTTTGTATGTATGCTGAGTTCCAACTCAGCAACAAATTAAATGTTTTTCATCATCACACAGCAAGCTGACAAGTAATAGTCAGAGAATACTCATACATGTTCTTGGAGGAAAAGGCCTTTTCATCATTCATTTCTGCAAGCAGGCTTACCAAATCTTTATGGTAACAGACAAAAGATATTACATATGCTTCAAGGACTGGGCTCTGAATGATGAGTCCCCCTATTACAAATAGACTTATTAAATGTGATCCAATTGTGTTTTCTGAATACAGGTTGATTCTGAATTTACCTCCAGATTGGAAATAACTTGCAAGAACTTTCAAAAGATAAACTAGTCTCTAAGTTATGTCAGAATATGCTGATTTGTTGAAATATGAAATTATAGTAATAAGATAGAGCTCTTTGGGGCCAAGTCCTCTTCATTTCTCTGATGAATGTAATGTGTTATGAGTCAATACACATCATTGGTACTTAATAAATGCTTGTTCAATTGAATGAGGAGTTACTTTGATTTACATCAAATCACAAAACTCAAGGAAGAAAAGGGAAATTCCACCAAGAGTGCAAGTATTGGTTGAGAGTGAAGAGGGTAGGTGCCTAACCCCACTGTTCTCCCCACCGGTTATTCTCCTGTAAGTCATAGGGAAAGGAGTATGTTGGTTGTGGTAGAATTCAAGATTAACACAACAGCTCTCAAGATTAAATGGCAGAGGGTCAGCTAGGTGGCACAGTGGATAAAGCACCCACCCTGGATTCAGGAGGACCTGAATTCAAATCCAGCCTCAGATACTTGACACTTACTAGCTGTGTGACCCTGGGCAAGTCACTTAACCCTCATTGCCTTGCCAAAAAAAGAAAAAAAAGATTGAATGGTAGATCACAATTGACCTGTTAAGATCACAATTAACCGATTGACCAATTAAGGATACTTGCTTTAATGAACTTTCTCATCTAATTTTTGATATGACATTGTCATACTGACTGATGATTATTTTAATAGGATTGTGCAGTGGGGAAATTAGAAGACGTGGGCACTATTGACATATTCCTGTTCAATAATTTTAAAAAATCAAGTGCTTATAGTAATATACTCATACCCAGCACATAAGCTCTTAACCCTATACCAAGATCTGCTTTAAGATAGTCTCAATTTCTCTTTGGCTCTCAGGGAATTGGATATCCATCTACCCTAGTTCCAAACCTTTTGTGGGTAGCAGGGCTTAGATCATTGAGTTAAGGGTTTAGTAGATATGGATTTAGCCAATCTGACTTAGCTCCCATTCCTACTATAGGAGAATTTCTTATCAGTCGTCTCAATGCATTTACTCACACAAGTATGGAAGAATTGTAGTTATTTAATCATAGTATTCAAAAAGAAATACAAACAAATACATTAACCTCTCAGCATAAACTTGGTGCCCTGAAGGTCCTCCCCAGACCAGACAACCTATATCCTTCATCTATAGGCAAGCAAAAACCAGAACTCCATTCCTACTAAGAAGTTATAAGCATATACCCCACATCCGTTCCACTCGCAGAGGCCCACAGTTAGGTTAGGCACTACATATCAAAGCTCAGCTCCTACTGAATCACCTGGTCCCTGTTTCTCCTCTAAGGGCAACTCAGTTCCTAGACTTTGCCTGTAATGTGGAATGGATAGTTCTCCTACCTTCAAGCAATCTCATCTCAATGTGCTACAGGCTGACAATCCTCTGCTTTTGTGTGTGTGTGTGTGTGTGTGTGTGTGTGTGTGTGTGAGTGAAGCGATTGAGGTTAAGTGACTTGCCCAGGGTCACACAGTTAGTAAGTTTTAAGTGTCTGAGGCCAGATTTGAACTCAGGTCCTCCTGAATCCAGGGCTGGTGCTCTATCCACTGCACCACCTAGCCACCCCAACAATCCTCTACTTTGACCATCTCACATTTATTTTTGCCACATAAACTTTCAAAAGTTTCATTAAGTCTGCTCATGCCCAAGGGAAACAGCATTACTCTTAAAGTCTTATTATAAGAAAATACCTGCAGGACAAGAAAGCGATATCTGAACCAAAGGGAATTTTGCCTCTCTCTCATCCCTTTGAAAAGCCCCAGATGTGAGCAGAGGAGCTGGGAGGACATTGTGCATAGTGACAGCAGTATTGTTCAATGAGCAATTGTGAATGACTTAACTACTCTCAGCAGTGCAATGATCCAAGACAATCCCAAGGAACTAATGAGGAAGCTTACTATGAACCCCTATAGAAAGAATTGATAAAAAGAACACTTGTGGATTGTACATATATAACCTGATTGCGATCTTGTGGAGGGGGGAGGAAAGGGAAGGAGGGAGAAAAATTTTGAACTCTAAATCTTACGAAAATGAATGTTGAAAACTACCCTTACATGTAACTGGAAAATAAAAAATAAATGTTTGTTGCAAAAAAAAAAAAAAGCCCCAAATGTTTCCTCTTACAACCACTTCATCACTACCTCTGGCAATTTTGTGGGGAGGACCAAAGGGATAGGGAAACTTCAACTGATGGTAAGGAGGGAATGGAAGCAGATCCACGTGTCTCACCACATCTTGAACACAGAAAGCTACCTTCTCCTTGCCTCTGTTTATCTCATAATTTGATCAAGGACTACTGGAAGCACAGAAGACATGGTTTGACAATGTTAAGAGAATTCTTTTTTTACTTTTACTTTTCATTTTGTTTTGTTTTCAATCTGAATAAACTTCTTGTTTGTCTATAGAATTAATGAGAAGATTTAAAAGAATGGAATGACAACTTGAATTCCACCTACATTTCTTGTTCTCCTTTAAACTCTTCCTGCCTGGTATCCAGATGTATATTCAATCAATATAGTCAGACACAATAACATTATTAGGGAGTTGTATCTTACATGAGAATTTCTAAAGTGATTTGATGCCAGTCATTGACTGAGGACTTGAAGTTTTTATTCTTTGGCCTTGGAAAGTAGGCATTCATAATGTACTGAATTCAGATGATATAATAAGTCATATTTATAGCTTACCTTTCATGCAAATAGCGCAGTGCACTTCCTATGGGCATTTTAAGTATAGCACAGAGTTTAAGTAACTTAGAGTCAGTGTTGCTTTTGTGCTTAATGGAGCTAAGTAATTTATCTACTGTGGGATTCTACAAAGATACAAGATCCATTTTTGGTATGGTTGGGAATTTAGATCGCTGCTACTCTTTTAGAGGAAGCCAAGCTAACATTTGTATGGAAAAACCCATGCTTGTATATGCTACTTAGCTTGTTTCTTTTGTTATTCTTATAAGGGATTTCTAGTGAGGATAATAACACTGTAGTCCAACAAGTTATTTCCTAAATTTTTCTTGCTGGATTAGTGTAGCAATGGACTCTAGCCTCTTTGAGGATGAGGCTGGCTACATCACCTCCCTCATGGTTCTAGGGGGACCTTGGGAGTGTTATTCTCTAGTGAATTCCCATTAGAGTGCATTCTTTCCACTGTCAGTTGCCAATGGCTAGCACCCCAGTTCCATTTAAGCAATTAGTGTATTTAGCTTTTACAAAGGGATATTTGCTTCAAAAGTACAGCAAGAGGGACAGCTAGGTGGTGCAGTGGATAAAGCACTGGCCCTGGATTCAGGAGGACCTGAGTTCAAATTCGGGCTCAGACTCTTGATGCTTACTAGCTTTATGACCCTGGGCAAGTCACTTAACCCTCAGTGCCCCACACACACAAAAAAAATTAAAGCAAGAACAGAATCATGCACACTGTCTCCCAATACTGGGAAGCGTACTGTCCATATTCCACCTTGATCTCTTGGAAAAGTAGTCTTAGAAATAATTTCTTTTCTTTTTTTTCAATATAATTTCTATAAAGCATTGGTTCAACCAGGCTTATATTCAAATACATCATAACTACTGGATGAGTCTGCATCTTAGTCACCACTGGCCTGATCCCAGAAGGTCATTCCTAAAAGCCTTAGTGCTGAATTGGCTGGTCATAAAAAATGCCATTCCTGGAACTCCATCCCCAAAACCTCTATTATTTCTTCTCCTTCTCCCTCTCCCTCTCCCTCTCCCTCTCCCTCTCCCTCTCCCTCTCCCTCTCCCTCTCCTTCTTCTTCTTCTTCTTCTTCTTCTTCTTCTTCTTCTTCTTCTTCTTCTTCTTCTTCTTCTTCTTCTTCTTCTTCTTCTTCTTCTCTCTTCTTTTTAGTGAGGCAGTTGGGGTTAAGTGACTTGCCCAGGGTCACACAGCTAGTAAGTGTTAAGTGTCTGAGGCCAGATTTGAACTCAGGTACTCCTGACTCCAGGGCCGGTGCTCTATCCACTGCGCCATCTAGCTGCCCCCAAACCTCTATTTCTTGAATTCCTAGTGGCTTACTCTCCTGACCTTTCAACATTTCCAAGTTCATCTCCATTTCCTTCACCTAAAATAGGAAAGAATGAATACAAGGAGGGAAGAAACAGAGGCCCATATTCACTCATGAGGAAGACCTAAGGCCTCTCTTCTTATAGCATTATCTTGCTAGATTCAGACAGGAAGGAAAAAGACTGACCATGGTTCAGACCCTGATTGGCTAGTGCCTTTTTAATGTACCCCAGTTTTTGCTCCATAAGCCAATCGAAAAAGAGTCTCTTCACTGCATGGTAAACAAACTAGGATCAGTTATAAAAATGTCTGCACATACTCCAAAATACATGTGGAAGATTACATCAGCCCAGTATACTGAATATGCCCATAAGAACTGGGCTAATTGGCTAGACCTTTATTATATTAGCACATATGTGGCTGATAAGCTGTCTAAAATAAAATCATCTTTCAATTACTCACAGGTAGATAATTCAGTTTATGGATAACTACAATCCTTCCCTACATAGCTTTCAGTAGATTACCTTCGCTATTGTCAATAGGTACATCATTTAGAAATAAAATATCATTTTAATATCTGAATATATTTTCCTCTTTGGAGAAAAGCCTTTAAGTACTGTGAGATTTAAAATTGGATATTAGATCATAAATCTCCCCTACTTAACCCTTCCCTTAATTTATCTCCCAGACTAGTAAATGGAAGAAGCTTCTGGTTTTCTAGATAGAGCCTTTATTGTATACAAGGTGTTGTTGATTAGAAGGATAGGAAAATAGAAATACAGTACAAATCGTCTTAAATCTAGGCTTAGTCTATATTCCTTATAAAAACTCACCAAACCGATTTAGGCCACCTTTGGAGTGAGTCAGACCGTCTGTGCCGCGCTACCAGGAGTCCCGCCAAGCCGGTAAAAAAAAGGCTACTCCTTCCCAAGCTGTTTTTGGAAGCTTATTTATAGATCTGGAACAGAGGCGGTCCTTACACACTGCTTCAAGGTTATTGGTTGGCATCATCCAAATCCATTGTCTTTGAAGGTGTTCTCAAGTTGAGTTCACAGTCTAGTTTCTGAGAATTACACCTTCTTAAGGGATAGCCAGGTATGATCACAATCCAATTAACTTGATACAATCCAATTAACTTGAAGTAGGCTTAATCAGCAGTCAATTACTCTCACTTGATTTAATCAGTCTTGATTAATCTCCAGGTGGGTCTTTGAGTATCTGCTAAATCCCATTATTTCATCACATTCCCCCCTTTGTTTCTTCTAGGAACAGGTGTTCCTTGATGAAACAGTAAAAAATAATTAAGTCTTTGGAAGTCTTTTCTCAGTTCTCTTGTCTTCTTGGAGTGGTAAGATGTCATCAGGAGGAAGCTGGATTCTGGTCTGGAAAGCTGGATTCTTCTTCTTTAACTGAATTGCTGGATTTTTTACTAAACCTTAGCATAGCGTTGTCAATGATCAAATTTAGTACATTCCATTACATTCCCTCCTTTATATAATAGAGAGTTGAGGTAGTTATGCAATCTATAACACTTCTTACCACCATGTGTCTGGATCAAAGCCAAATTTAGTAACGTGTTTATGTCACCTGAAAATGTTATGGAAAGGTTATCATACCACATCTCATGGTTTCGAGACATCCAGTAGGCCATAGGTGGATGGATTCTGACTATGCCATCAGACTTAGTGAAAGAAAAAGAAAACTTTTAGAAGGGAGAGAGGAAGAAACTGGACTGTGTCCAGCAATTGTGGTCTATATAGTTGCCATCATAAGCAAACCATACACTTACATGTACCTGTCTCTCCTCCTGTTGTACATATATTCTCTACAGGGCCTATATCAAACTCATTGTAAGAGCAGTTAGTCTCTGAGATGATAAGTTTCCATAATTTATAAATCTCATATTAATTTCACCAAAGACAGTATGATGGTAAAAATGCATGTTATGCTGCATAACTGATGATGTACTTGTAATATATACAATAATTCCAAACCATACCCACAATGTACATAGTGACAATGACATGTAAATGATATATGAATGTAAATGACTGATAATATTAGACATTATTACATAATCTTTTAGCAAGTAAACACATTATCTTATACATGAATTCTCTATCTAGTATGACAGTAACAGATACTTAAAGTGATAAACAATTTCATCAAAAAGAAATGAGTCAATATTCAATATGTCCATTGATAAATCAAGCAATAGGTTTTAAACATAATACCATAAACAGACTCATTAAACTCATGGTTCAAAAAACAAACAAACAAAAAAGCAGTTTACCTGCAGAAGGAAAAGCTTGTTAAGGTTAAAGTATTTAAGCAGTCAGAATTTGGGGTATGCCACATTGTTTCAACTGGTTCTCCAATTCTGTGCATGTCAAAGTGGCAGGGGTTTCTGAATTGTCATTAATTTTTCTAATGCTATCATAATGTTCTTTATGGTAGAAAATGTGGAGTTCTGTAGCATCAGTTTTGTCTGTGCCACTGATTTTCAATAAAGGCTGATTTAATTGATGAACCACAACATTCAGCTGATGCTGCTTAGCAAATGCTACAATTGTATCATTTCCTCCCCACTTTCCAAATTTCTTTAATTCATCAACATATTCTTCAAAAGGGGAGTCATTTACTATAAAAGACTCAAACTCTTGTCTATGGTTAATCATATAAGAAGCAGCTTCTTGTCTGTGTCTGAGATGATTTCTACAGTGACCTTCTAGCTGGTCTGCTAAAGCCCTAAAAAGGCAATTTCCGTCTCCTGATACTTTACGAAGACTGAGTCCCAAAGCATTTAACTGATCAGTGGGATTATTAAATGGGAACTGCCTTTTTCCTCTGAACTCTCTTTGCTCTTTAACAGTTGCTATCTTTAGGGTTTTTACCTCTTTAGCGTCTACCTCAGGTCTATCTGAAATCTCTTCACCTATGAATGGTGCAGGCTTTATATGAGAGCAATGAATCCATGAGTCTTTTTCACCAATTTTAATGGCAGTAGGAGTTGTCAATAATACCTGAAAAGGTCCTTCCCAGGCAGGTTGAGTTCCACTGGTTTTCTGAAAATTCTTTACATATATTTTATCTCCTGGGTTGAAGTTATGCAATGAAAAGTCTAATGGTCCTGCCTGGACCACAGCTCCTGCCTCATGGAGTTCACGTAGCCTGGTCTGTAATTCCTGTATATAGGAAGCAACAGAAGTATCACCTCCCACCAGTGATGTATAAACTGGGGAAAAAGTTTTAGCTTGGATAGGAGGGTGACCAAAAAGCATTTCATAAGGAGATATATGAAGTTCTCCTCTTGGTCTACTTCGTAGATAGAATAATGCCAATGGTAGAACATCAGGCCATTTCAAATGGGTTTCAGTACATAATTTGCCAATCATACTCTTAAGCTCTTTATTCATACGTTCGACTTGGCCTGAACTTTGTGGATGGTAGGGCGTGTGGAATTTTGGAGTCACTCCCAAGAAAGAGTAGATTTGGGATAAAATCGAATCAGTGAAATGTGTGCCTTTGTCAGAATCGATGCGGGCTGGTGGGCCAAAACGAGGTACTATCTCTTTAAGAAGAATTTTGGCAACAAAGGCAGCTGTGGCTCGGGGGCTGGGAAAGGCCTCCACCCACCTAGTGAGCTGATCAACTATAACAAGGCAAAATTTATAATGTCCTGCTTTTGGCATAGTAATATAATCAATTTGTAAGTGCTCAAAAGGTGTATATGCTAGAGGACGCCCTCCATAAGCTTTGGCCTTAAAAGCATACTGATTATAAGACTGACATGTGGAGCAGCCCGAGCAGATTCGAGATGCTGTATTAGTCACACCTGGTGCTATCCAGGTTCTCTTAATAGAGTCTACAATGCCTTGTGTACCAAAATGGCCTTTTCTGTGAACAGAGAGGCATACCTGGTGGTAGAATTTCCGGGGAAGAAATGGCTTACCTTCCGGAGACACCCAGATGCCATTGATCTGTTTCGCCTTAAATTTCTTTTTCCACTTTTCTACTTCAGAATCGTCATAGGTTAGGTTAGAAGGAATATCCTCAGAAGGTGAAAGGTTAAATACATGTTCAGGAGCTTCTAATGCAGCTAGCTTGGCTGCAGAATCGGCTCGTGCATTTCCCTTTGAAACAGGATCACTATTCCCTGTGTGGGCAGGGCAATGTACAACGGCTAGGGAAGAAGGCAGTTTTAGGGCATCTAAGAGGTCCTTGATAAGGTCCCCATTGGCAATAGCCTTGCCCGAGGATGTTAGAAAGCCTCGTTGACGCCAAATCATACCAATAAAGTGGCATATGCCAAAGCCATATTTCGAGTCAGTAAAAATGGTGGCACTCTTATCTTTAGCTATATTACAGGCCTGTGTAAGAGCCACAAGTTCAGCAGCCTGTGCACTAAAATGGGAAGGCAGAGAAGCTGCCCAGAGGGTGTCATAATCAGAAACTACAGCAGCTCCAGTAAAACGGGTTCCCTCTCTCATAAATGAGGAACCATCTGTATAGAGGACAAGATCAGGATTTTCTAAAGGTGTATCAAAAAGATCATCACGGGGTTTTTCAGCCATATCAACTAAAGAAGCACAGTCATGTAACGGTTCCCCCGAGAATGGTAAGTTAGGGAGTAGTGTTGCTGGATTAAGAACTGTGCAGCGTTTTAAAGTGATATTCTCATTACCTAACAGGGTTATTTCATACTTAGCCAGCCTTTGATCTGAAAAGGCTTGTGTCCTGTGACGTAGTAAGAGAGCCTCCACTTCGTGAGGGCATTGCACAGTTAGAGGGTTACCTAGGACCAAATCAGAGGCTTTTTCTACCAAAAGCGCTGTGGCCGCCACTGCTCTAAGGCAAGGTGGCGCTCCAGCCGCTACAGGGTCCAGCTGAATTGAATAGTAGGCTATAGGACGTTGGTTAGGCCCCAGTGACTGAGTCAGGACTCCAGAAGCCACCCCCCTTTGTTCATGCACAAAGAGAGTGAAAGGCTTACTATAATCTGGCAGTCCTAGGGCAGGTGCTGATAACAAGGCCCGTTTTAATTCTTTTATGGCTGAGAGATGCTGGGGATCCAACTGTAAAATGTCTGGAACAGAACTTTTTGTAAGAGCTATGAGGGGTTTAGTAATTTCACCAAAAGAGGGTATCCATTGTCTACAGTACCCAGCTGCTCCCAGAATGGCTCTCAACTGCCTCTTAGTAGTGGGGGCAGAGAGTTGTTGAATGGCCTGGACTCGCTTAGAAGAGACAGAGCGAGTTCCAGCAGCCAAAATAAATCCTAAATATTCTACCTGGGGCAAACACCATTGTACCTTTGTCTTGGAAACCTTGTGTCCTCTCTTGTGCAGCTCCAGCAGTAAGTGACGGCTATCTTCCTGACAAATTTCAGCATTAGGAGAGGCCAAAAGTAAGTCATCAACATATTGTACTAGTATGGAGCCCTTAAAGGTAATAGAGGCCAGATCCTGCTGTAAAATTTGGGAAAATAATGTGGGACTGTCTACAAATCCCTGTGGGAGTCTAGTCCAGGTCCACTGTCTATTTTTCCAGGTAAAAGCAAATAAATATTGGAAGTCCTCATGTACTGGTATGGAGAAAAAGGCAGAGCAAAGGTCTACCACTGTGAAACATGTAGATTCATAGGGAATCGATGAAATTATCGTAGCCGGGTTTGGAACTATGGAATGTCTAGGAATAACATAATTATTAATCGCTCTAAGATCTTGCACAAAACGATAAACAGGTTTACCATCTGGCCCAGGCTTGGGTTTTTTAACTGGCAAAATGGGAGTATTGCATGGAGAGTGATGACATGGAATAATAATACCCTGGCTTTTCAAAGCCTCAGTCTTGATTAATCTCCAGGTGGGTCTTTGAGTATCTGCTAAATCCCATTATTTCATCACATTCCCCCCTTTGTTTCTTCTAGGAACAGGTGTTCCTTGATGAAACAGTAAAAAATAATTAAGTCTTTGGAAGTCTTTTCTCAGTTCTCTTGTCTTCTTGGAGTGGTAAGATGTCATCAGGAGGAAGCTGGATTCTGGTCTGGAAAGCTGGATTCTTCTTCTTTAACTGAATTGCTGGATTTTTTACTAAACCTTAGCATAGCGTTGTCAATGATCAAATTTAGTACATTTCATCACAGTACCAAATCAAGTACTTTTTTTTACAGTAAATAAAATGTTCTAGCAGCACACATATATCTTGGACAGACACTGCAGATGAACAAAGACTAAAGTCCAGAACTGAATAGGGGGAAGAGAGCAGGATGGATTGCATCTGGGAGATGTTATGATGCTTCAATAATTCCAAGTTTTTCCCTCAAACAATCCACCTTCTTTTAAATACCAATATTCTTCTGTTTATGTCATATGGTCATGAAATATGTAATTTCATCTTTTGAGGTTCCAAATCATAGGCACTGGAAAGATACATGGTTGGCCTAAGTAGGTTGGATTATATTACCAATGACAAATTGTGTACAAGGTGCATAAAAAAAAGATATCATCAGAGAGAGATATGACTGGAAAAGCAGATGGGTTTCTCATGTAGCAGGTGAGTGGGATAACATATGGACAGCCTATATGCTGTGTTGGCAACCTTATAACTTTAAGAG
Source organism: Dromiciops gliroides (assembly GCF_019393635.1). NCBI lineage: Eukaryota > Metazoa > Chordata > Mammalia > Microbiotheria > Microbiotheriidae > Dromiciops > Dromiciops gliroides. The sequence goes on along the minus strand of NC_057861.1, from coordinate 162,455,580 downwards.
ATTAGAACAAGAGTTTTGGACATTTTGTTGTAGCATGGATCCCCTTCTGAGAACAATGTTTTTAAATGAATAAAATAAAATCCATAAGATTCCAAATGGAACCGATTTTACTGAAATATATTTGTCAACATATTTTTAGGCTCGTGTGGTGGCAGCACCAGTAGCAGGCCTTGGAGGCAGCCTTGAGAATGTCAGCAGCTTTGGGAGCTCTCAGCTCGAAGATAATAAGGGGGGAGGATGGCTGTTCAGAAGGAGCTTCAAGGGGATCCTTTGCTGGCACTGGGTGTAGTTGGAATTGACTGGAAGCTTTACTGCCCATAAACAGTTATGGGTCACAGTGCTAGGGCTGAGAGGAGCACTTGTGATAAGTCACAAGCAAGTAGGAGCCCTGATCACAGTTTCAAGGGAGAGAGGAACACTAGTGCTTATGGCTGAGGAGATCATGGGATGTGGCCACAGTTCCAGAGTGAAAAGGAACACTAGAACTTGTAATTGCAGGGGAACAGGGACCCTTCCTGGGTAAAGATTGGATCACAAACCAAGAAAGCAGTGATAGGGGCAGCAAGGTGGCACAGTGGATAAAGCACCAGCCCTGGATTAAGGAGGACCTGAGTTCAAATCTAGCCTCAGACACTTGACACTTACTAGCTGTGTGACTCTGGGCAAGTCACTTAACCCTCATTGCCCAAACACCCCCCCAAAAAAAGCAGTGACCACCATACCTCTCCTCAGATCATATTACCTTGTAAGAACTGAAAACTTGCAAACCTACAAAACTACCTCTGAAAACAAGAGCATAAAAAAGCTTGGGACAATGCCTCCTCGCTCCCATGTCATCAGAGCCCAATTTTAACATAAAGTTTGAAGTCAAGAAATAGGCTAGAAAAATAAGCAAACAACAAAAAAAATAGAATGAGACCATAACAATTTACTATGGTGGCAGGAAAGATGAAGACACAAAGTCAGAAGAAGACAATATACAAATAATTACAAGCAAAGCCACAAAGAAAAATTCTCATGGGACCCAAGCCCAATAAGAATTCTGGAAAGGTTAAAGAAAGGAATAAGAATGGTAGAGAAAAAATGGTGAAACAAATAATAATGACGCAAGAAAATTATGAAAAGAAACTTAAGAGTTTGGTAAAAGAGACACAAAAATTTACTGATGAAAAGAATTCTTTAAATAGAAGAATTAGCCTAATGATAAAAGAGGCACAAAGGTTCACCAAAGAAAATAATTCCTTAGAAATTAGAATTAGGCAAATGGAAGCTAATAATTCCATGAGACATTAAGAAACAACCCAAAAAGAAGTCAAAGTAAAGAAAAAATAGAAGAAAATGCAAAATATCTCATTGGAAAAACAACTTACCTGGAAAATAGATCCAGGAGAGATAATTTAAGAATTATTAGATTATCAGAAGGCCATAATTTTTAAAAAGAGCCTAGACATTATATTTCAAGAAATTGTGAAAGAAAACTGCCCCAATATTTTAGGTCCAGAGTGTAAAATAGAAATGGAAAGAATCCACTGAGCACCTTCTCAAAGAGATCCCCAAATGAAAACTCTCAGGAATATTATAGCCAAATTCCAGAGCTCCCAGGTCAAGGAGAAAATATTGCAAGCAGCCAGAAAGAAACCATTCAAATATCATGGAGCCACATTCAGGATCACATAACTTTCAGCAACTTTCATATCAAAGGATTGGAGGGCTTGGAATATGATATTCCAGAAGACAAGGGAGCTAGGAGCATAACCAATACCCACCTACCCAGCAAAACTGAGTATAATCCTTCAGGGGGAAAAAATGGATATTTAATGAAATAGAAGATGTTCAAGCATTCCTGATGAAAAGACTAGAGCTAAATAAAAAATTAGACTTTCAAATATAAGACTCAAGAAAAGCATTAAAAAGGGGTAGCTAGGTGATACAGTGGATAAAGCACCAGCCCTGGATTCAGGAGGGCCTGAGTTCAAATCCAGCCTCAGACACTTGACACTTACTAGCTGTGTGATCCTGGGGAAGTCACTTAACCCTCATTGCCCTGCAAAAAACCAAATAGATAGATGGATGGATAGATAGATAGATAGATAGATAGATAGATAGATAGATAGATAGATAGATAGATAGATAGATAGATGATAGATAAGTGAATAAATAATAAGTAGAAACAAACCTTAAAGTGCCATATAAATGCCAATTATTTAAAGAAGGAAAGGCATAAAAAGGGAAACATGAAAGAGTAATCATAAGAGACTCAATAAAGTTAAACTGTTCACATTCCTATATAGAAAGATGATATATGTATCTCCTAAGAAATTTATCATTATTGGGGCAGTTAGAAGGAGTCTATACAGACAGAGGACATGAGTGCAAATTGATTATGTTGGAATGATCTAAAACAAAATGAAGGAGTAAGAAAGAGGGATGTATTAGGAGAAGCGAAAAGAATAGAATGGGATTTTTTTCTCACATGAAAAAGGCACACAAGTGAGAGCTTTTATAGTGCAGGGGAAGATGGCAGGGCAATGCTTGAATCTCATTCTCATCAGAATTGATTCAAAGAAGAAAGAATACACACACACACACACACACACATACACACACACACACACACACACACACACACACACACACAAGAGTATCCAGCTTACCTAATAGGGAACTAGGAGAGAAAGGGGATTTTAAAAATAGGGAAGTGTGTAACAAAAGAGAGGGCAGATTAAGGGACACAATGGTTAGAAGCTAAACAGACTTTTGAGGGGGGACAGGAATGAGAGAGAACGAGAGAGAAGGAAGAGGAAGAAGAAGAGGAGGATAAGTAGAAGAAAAAAAGAGGGAAATATATAGTTAGTAATCATAACCATGAATGTGAATTGATTGAGTTCACCTATAAAACAGAAGCATATAGCAGAATGGATTAGAAACCAGGATCCAACAATACATTGTTTACAAAAGATACACTTGAAACAGAAAGTTAGCCGTAGAGTTAAAATAAATAGCTGGAGCAGAATTTATTGTGTTTCAGCTGAAGTAAAAAACGGCTTGGGTGGCAATCATAATGTCAGAAGTAAAAACAGACCTAATTAAAATAATCAGAGAAACTACAGTTTGCTGAAAGGTACCATAGACAATGAAGTAATATCAAAAATTTTATAACAAGTTTCTCTAATAAAGGCCTCATTTCTCAAATATATAAGGAACAGAGTCAAATTTATGAAAATAAGAGCCATTCACCAATTGACAAATGGTTGAAGGATATAAACAGGCACTTTTCAGGAAAAAAAATCAAAGCTATCTATAGTCGTATAAAAATGTTCTAAATTACTATTAATTAAAGAAATACAAATTAAAATGACTGAGGTGCTGCCTTACACCTATCTGAAATGACAAATGATGGAGGGGATGAGGGAAAATACATGCACTAAGGAACTATTGCTGGAGTTCTGAACTGGTCTAAACATTCTGGAGAAAAATTTGGAACTATGTCCAATGGGCTATAAAACTGTGCATATTCTTTGACCTAGTACTTTGACCTCTACTAAGTCTGTACCCCAAAGAGATCAAAAGAAAGGGAAGCATCTCTTTCTGTGGTGGCAAAGAATTGGAAACTGAGGGAATGCTCATCAATTAGTAAATGGCTGAACAAGTTGTAGCATATGATTGTGATGGTATATGATATATGATTGTACTATGAGAATTGACAAGGTGGGTGATTTCAGAAAAAAAAAGGTAAGACCTATATGAACTGATGCAAAGTGAAGTGAGAAATGGAAGATGATTATGCACAGTAACAACATTGTAATAATATTGGCTACTCTGATCAATACAATGATCTAAGACAATTCCAAAGAACTCACAATGAAAAAATACTATCCACTTTCAGAGAGAGAGAGAGAACTAATCAACTCTGAGGCCAAACTGAAGTATAATTTTCTCATATTTTTTGAGATATAGCTAATATAGAAATGTTTTACATGATTTCACATGTATTACTGGTATAATGTTTGCCTTCTCAGTGGGCAAGGGAGGTGTGGGAGGGAGGGAGAGAATTTGGAACTTCAAAAAAGAAAAGAACGTTAAAAATAAATCAACAATAATTTTTACAAATAAAATTATTTTAAAATAGAAAAAAGAAATTATTCAATAATAGCTTTTAAAATTATTTTATTTTTTAAATCCATATTTTTAAAAGACAAGTTCAAAAAGAAAAGAAAGAAAGAAAAAAATTAAAAAACAAAACAAAACAACAACAACCAAGTTCACCGACCCCTAGTCAAGATTAAGAGTTCCTTAACTAGAGGAAGGTCTCCAATATGTTGGGTGGGAAGATGTGTGGGAAGACACAGATGAGAGTCCAAGAGGAAGAGAAGACTTGGATTATAATCTGCAGTTTTGGTGGGAGAATACAAATCAATGAGATTGTAGAAATACTAAAATATTTAAGTCAATTACTGTCATTCATTGTGTATATAATGAACCAAAGGGGAGAGGAGGTCTGGTATGTTTGATGAATAATAAGGTGGGAGAAAAAAAAATTAAAGTTATTAGAGAGAATAAGGAGGGAATGGGGGGAAGGATCTAGCAGGAAAAAATCAGTGACTAATAAACCTGTGTTACAAGGTACCCAGGACTGCAGATGAGAAATATGCACATAAGCAAAGGGACATTGTGGGAGTAATGAATAAAGCTCATAAGAGCCGGAAATTGACTTTGTTCTTACCCAACTGTAGAACTTTAGGCTAGTCACTTACTTTCTTTTGCTCTTAGTTTCCTTAATTTTGTTCTTAACTCACAAATGAGGCTGTTGGACTAGATAAATTCTAAGGGACCTTCCAGTCATAAATTCTAAGAATTTAAGATCTAAACTATTTTCTCACCCTCATTTCACTATAAATCTCATATGGATTGTTTAAAGGCAATAGACCAATAATGACTTAGAAAGCTTCTCAATATTTTATTTTAGCCTTTTTCTTGCAGACTTCAAGTTTGCAGCTTTGTCATCGCCATAGTTTCAGAGATTATACTGTTCTTTCTGTATTCTCTCTCTAGCTCTGCAAACAATACTAGAAATCATCTTGTCTGAACTCCTCCTCTCTCCTTTTCTTCATAGTCCTTTCTTGTTCTGTGTCATTTTTGCCTTTCACAACTTCTCTATCTTGTAGAGTCTGCCTTGATGACTATAGATGGCATCCCCAGTGCCCATATAAACTAAGTAGTCATTACAGTAGTAGCCAGTAAGTAGCATGGTGATAGGGTAGAGATCACAAGATCTAATTTTAAGGAGAAGGAAATTTTACAGATAAGGAAGCCCTGGAAGATGAAGTGACTTTATTTTTACCTATTTTTTTGTTAACAAGCATTTTTTTCTTCTTTCCACTATCCTCCCCCAGAAAAAAGGAAAAACAAAAATAAAACTCTTACAACAAATACATATAGTCAAGTAAAACAAATCTCCACATTGGCTGTGCCCAAAATTGTGTCTTATTCTACATATTTAATCCATCATCTCTTTGTTTAGGAGGTGGAGGGCATTCTTCAACGCTGATCTTCTGGAATCATGGTTGATCATTGCACAGATCAGAGCTCTTAAGTAGAAGTGACTTTCCAGGGGGCTGGCTAGATGGCACAATGGATAAAGCACCAGCCCTGGATTCAGGAGGACCTGAGCTCAAATCCAGCCTCAGACATTTGACACTTACTAGCTGTGTGACCCTGGGCAAATCACTTAACCCTCATTGATTAATTGCAATCAATCAATCAATGAATAAATAAATAAATAAATAAAATAAACCAGAAAGAAAGGTAAAAGTGACTTTCCTAAGGCCACACAGCTATAGAGCCTACATTCAAACAGATTGGATTCCAAATCCCCCAGACTTAGAGGAAATAGATGGTGGGTGTCCTTAGGTATTCCTTTTCAAGAATTACACCTACTTGCACACAATCTAATTAGAATAAAATAGTCTTTTATTTAGGGGCTAGAGAAAGTGGCCAGGAAGTCAAAGGCTCCCCTTGAGGGGAGAAAGTGGCTTAAAGACCACATGATTCTCTGAAGCACGTTTCTCCTCAACAGGAAGGGAGGCCAGAGCCTTTATAGAGGATGGATGGTGGGGGGGTTGGGGGGGGTGACCACCTGATTATGGTAAATTCCCTTTGGGGGGTGGGAAAAGCTTCCTGAGAGTCAGGGGTGAGAGGGATTTTCTTTTGGAATGATATTTCTGACCTCTGGAGTTATCTCAGTATTAGCTCAGGTAATATCCATGCCTAACTGACTTTCCTGCTATAGAACTTAATTTCCCCTTGCTTTTTAGGTGCGTCTGTCCTGATAGCTAATTGTCCATCTTAAACTTTAATAGTCCCAATCCCCATGTCAATACCATACAGCCACAGCAATTGATGCAAACTGCCACCACACTTGTCCAAAAAGTTTCAAATCTATGATGTATGATGTTTTGTTCTTTGTGCTAAAGTTGAATGTGAAGCAAAGAAGAATGGATTTCTCAACAAGTTTGGCCATTCAATCTCTTTCTCTTGACTTTGTTACAGAATGTCTTTCCCAATCTCCCCCATCACCAATTCCTTTCAACAGTGCATAAACACAAATTGATAGTCAGTTCAGTTAACTTATAATGCACTGTGATGTTTGAAATTTAACTTAGTTTCTAGCTGCCCAAAATTGAAGAATTAATTATCATGACCTATAAGATCACATATTTATTATAACTCTAACCTCCTAATGTAATTTAAAATAAATTATTTTCAAAACTTTATGCTGATTTTTATCCCCAGTTATAGGACTATAAAATGTTTTGAGGAGGAAAACTTTGTGCTGGCAATAAACACAAGGATTTCATTAGCCCCAAGAGATTCTACAGCCTGAAAATATAAATAAGTTTGAAAATAAGGCTTCTATTGGTTCCACTAAGTGACTCTGCCTGTCTCTAGCCTGCTTAGATATCATGTTGCTTATTTCTCAAAGGACTATGATACTTGAATAGACCTTTAGTCAGTGGTCCTCTTAATCTCATTTCCCCCAATTCATGCATAATTCATGATCTTTCTAACACTACTTTTCCAATACATTTACTCCCAATTTTATGATCCTTACTTCTGATATAGATTGCTTAGATATATCCTTAATTCAGCAGCTACTCCATGAAATATTTCATTTTACACATCTAGTCTTTCTAACCAATGCAATAAACATATAAAAAATATTGCTTATTTGGAGGTCAAAAATCTGCCCTCCTTCCTGGACTTAAATGGTGCTATTTATTTCACACATATATATTTTGTTGCCTACCTATAGTTCCTACACCAATATAAAAATTATGGAATTTTTAGGGTCCCTCTGTTCTTTTAGGATTCATCTTAAATACCAACTTGTGCACGAAGTCTTTCTTGATCCCTCCAAATGCTAGCAGCCTCCTTTCTTAATTACCTTGGATTTATTTACTTGTATTTATTCACTTGATATTCATACTCTATATACATACTTATCCCAGGGCCTGACACACAATAGGTGCTTAATAAATGTTTATATACATTTTCAATAATTCAATAATTGCTGTCTCTAATTATAATGTAAATTCCTTACAAATAGGGATTGTTTCACTCATTGTACTTGTATTCCCAGTGCCTGGCACATAGTAGGGGCTTAGTAAAAGTTTATTGATTGACTGTTAATTGATTCATTAAGAAGGCACAAGGAAAAAGGCTGTCAAAAAAAAAGAAAGAAAAATCCACTCTGTTAAAAAAAAATATAAGTCTACCCCGCTCCCCAAGTATATATTAAATCAGGAATTTTAAACTGAAAAAGGAATGAGGAAATTAAAGTAAGAGAATATTAGTTTTGAAAGTGACTTCAAAGATCATTTAGTTCATTTTAAATGTGGAAAAATAAGAGAAAACAGAATCCCAAAGAGATGAAGCTACATGTCTAAAATCACTGGCTAATTAGTGCCACAGCAAGAATGAGAACTCAGGTCTCTTGAATTTTTTTAATCATCTTTGGCTTTGAAAAATGGCCTTCACAGCATTTGAGGCTTTTCTCATAATCCTAGTAGTAATATTTCACACATATAAAAAACATAACAGATCCATGGCTAGATCAGAAACTTTTAGAGATATTTGACTTTTATTTTAATGAATTTTGACATTATTAGAAGACACACAATACAATTAAGTTAAAATCCTTTCATCAAAATGTCTTTTTTTTTTTTGGTGAGACAATTTGGGTTAAGTGACTTGCCCAGGGTCACACAGCTAGTGTCAAGTGTCTGAGGTCGGATTTGAACTCAGGTCCTCCTGAATCCAGGGCCTGTGCTCTATCTACTACACCACCTAGTTGCCCACAAAATGTCTTTTTAAAAAGAATTATTTCTGGGGCAGCTAGGTGGCGCAGTGGATAAAGCACCAGCCCTGGATTCAGGAGGACCTGAGTTCAAATCCAGCCTCAGACACTTGACACTTACTAGCTGCGTGACCCTGGGCAAGTCACTTAACCCAAATTGCCTCACAAAAGAAAAAAGAAAGTATTGTCCTTTCTCAAAAAGAATTATTTCTTCTCTGTTTTTAATCAGTTTTCAGCTTTGTGTCATTCAATCAATACTTGATTACAATACATCTTATAGAAACCTGGATTTGAGGGGTAGAGCCAAGGTGGCAGAATGGCAGGAAATAGTGCAGTGATCTCCCATCCAAAAACTCCTTCAAACATCTAGAAAATGCACCAGATCAAATCCTCATGGGGAAATCCAAAAAAAAGTCACATTGAGTCATTTGTCCAACTCAACCCAGCACAGGGAGCAGACAGAGATCTGTAGGCACTGAGGATGTGGAATAACCAGGAGAATACCACACAAGGAACACTCCAGGAGAGTGCTCTAGGACAAGGGGAGGGTTCCAGGCCATGCCTGATCACAAGGGGGAGAGGTGCAAACAGCTAGCTTTTTCCCACTCTCCAATTATGGCTCACAGATCCTTGGTGGACTGAGAAGGGGACCTATACAGGGGATGGAAGTTCCTGAGTAGATGAACCCTGGACTGTGTATGGGAAAAGGGACCAATGGCTGGAGTGGTGTTGCTCACATACTAGGCACACATCAAGGTTTTACTTCCAGCACCTAGCCCAGCCTACAGAGGAGTAACGAAGACAGGAACCCCAGACTAAAGAAGAATGTACAATTCTGCCACTTTGAACCAAAGTATTTCCAGTTGGATGATGAGACAGAGTCCAGCAACAGTCTACTCTAGCACAGACCCAACTTAAGTCTGGAACTTGCAGAGATCAGAGAAGAAGGGCAGCAATCAGGCTTTGCTCTAGATCAAAACACTTTGAGAGCATTGAAAGCTTGCAAGTCCCCAGCCTGTACCTGACAAGCTGGAATAACATAATACCCCCAAAAAGCAACAACAGGACCAAGCCAGACCTTTCCTTCAGAAGTATGGAGAAGCCTAGACTAACATCAAGCCTGAAGTTAAGAAGTAGGTTGGAAGAATTTTTAAAAACAAACATAATGAGCTATTATGGTGGCAGGGATGCTTAAGACACAAATGCAGAAAAGTATAACTCCAAAACATCAACAGGCATGACCTCAGAGAAAAAACAGTTTGGGCACAAACAACTAGAATCCTTGAAAAGATAAAGATAGAGATGTGGTTTTTTTCTCAAAGAGAGAGGGTGTGTGTGTGTGTGTGTGTGTGTGTGTGTGTGTGTGTGTGTGTGTGTAATAAATGGAATGAGAGGGAAAAAGCTGAAAAAGAAATGAAAGCTGTGGAAGAAAGACTTGAATTGGAATTAACAGCTTAGCACAAGAAGTAAAAAGGCTTGTCCAAGCAACAAACTCCCTTAAAATTAGAATAGACCAAACAGAAGCCAGTGACTCTATGAGGCAACAAGAAATATTAATACAAATTCAAAAGAGTGGGGGAAAAATAGGAGAAACTGAAAGGTATTTCAAAGCAAAAATATCTAATCTGGAAAACAGATTGAATCAACAGACAAGCTGAATGCCATGACAAAAAAAGAACCTAGACAGGATGTAACTCCTGTCCCAACTAGGGCTCTCTGCTTAATGGTGGAGGTGAAGGCCTTGCCCAGTGTGAGGGGTGGGGCCGAGTTGTTGAGAAGCAAGAGCTTCAATTCTGTCAGTCCTCCTTTGGAGACCCTACAAGCAGGAGGGCTTACCTTGGGACTCTCCAAGCAAGAGTCTTCAAGTAGAGTCAAATCAGCTTCACTTCAGGTCACTGAAAGAAAAGACTCTGGGAAAACATGAGAGGAAAAAGTAGTCTGCTTCATGTCCCTCTTCCCAGCTTTTTACTCTATAGATCGCAGGAAGTTTTCTCCTTAGGTAAGATCCAGGACCCTCTCTCTTGAGCTAAAGTGTCTTGCTCCAAATGCAAGGCAACCAAAATCCAGAGCTTCTAGCTCAAAGGGAAAAATACTGCAAGCATCCAGAAAGAAATAATTCAAGTACTGAGGAGCCACAGTTAGGATCACTCCTAAAGCAGTGATCAACTGACACTATAAAGGACCAAAGAGCTTTGAATATATCAGAAGGTAAAAGATAGAGACTTATAATCAAGAATAATATATCCAGCAAAACTGAGCATGATATTATAGGGGGGAAATGGACCTTTAGTAAAACAGAAGATTTCCAAGCACTCCAGGTAAAAAGATCATAGCTGGGCAGAAATTCTGAAGTGCAAACACAGGAGTCAGGAGAAATATAAAAAGGTTAATATGAGGGAACAATCATAAGGGATGCAACAAAGATAAATTGTTTATATTAAAATAGGAGGAGATGATACATTTGTCCCTTCTGAGCCCTGTTATTATCAGGGGTCATAGAGGGTATCTAATTAGTCAAGGCCTGGGAATGGTTATATTATGTCATCACGATGAGAAAAAAAATGTAAAGAGAGGGAATAAGACATATACTGGGGAAGAAGGGAAAGAAAGGTTAGGGAAAATTATCTTACATAATCAGGGTATACAAGTAGACGTCTGTACAAATAAGGTGGTGAGAGTGGAGGGAGTGGCAGACATTCCAAACTTATTATAATCTGAACTAGTCAAAAGAAGGAAGAATACATACACACACACACACACACACACACACACATAGAGTTGGTTATAGAAATACATTTCACTCAGCAGAAAAATCAGGAAAGGGAAAGAAGGGGGAAAGGAGAGTTAGTGGGAAGGTCAATTAAGAGGTATTAGTACTAAGCAAAACAAACTTGGAGGGTGTACAAAAAAAAATTACAGGGGCAGCTAGGTGACGCAGTGGATAGAGCACCGGCCCTGGATTCAGGAGTACCTGAGTTCAAATCTGGCCTCAGACACTTAACATTTACCAGTTGTGTGACCCAGGGCAAGTCACTTAACCCCAATCGCCTCACTAAAAAAAAAAATGCTGTATTTTTTTTAGCATTTTTTTAAGTGAGAAAGAATTGGCATCTGAGGGGGTGTTCATAAATTGGGGTGTGAATGAACAAGTTGTGGTATATAAATGTATTGTGACACCATTGTGCTAAACTTTTGACAGGGTAATGTCATCCTAACCAACCAGGACCCCCCTCCTAGTATATAGGTGAAGAACTTAGAATGCAGAACGGGACAAATTTGGGGGGGGGGGAGGGACATGACCACTGTGGAAAATTGTTCTGATTGATTATATATGTTTGTAATGAGTTTTGTTTTCTTTGTCTTCTCAGTTGTGGGGGAGAGGAGATTTGGGGTAGGATGGTGAGAAGATAGATCTTGGCTGATAAAAACTTTTTTTTTAAGCTTGAATTTTAATAACAATTCTGCAACAAAGTGGCTGGGTGACTTTTGACAAGTCCCTTAACCCCTCTGGGTTTCAGTTTTCTCATCTGTAAGATGGGTTGAGTGGGTGGAGGGAAGCTCTAGCATTTGGGCAATGAATGATTGTATGGTAAGAAATGGACCTATTGACAAATTAGCAGGTCAGACTTGCCCTATACAGAGGTTTTATTTAAAGTTGAAAAAAAATCACCGGTTAATTAAAAAAAAAATACTATCATGTCACCATTGTTCAATTCAGTAAAAGTTTCACTATTTTAAAAAATTCAATGGAAGTTTTTTGTTTTTCCAAATTGATTTTGCCTTAACTATTTTTTAAACTCTGAACCTGTGATTTCATTGTTATAGGGATACTCCTGATGAGGGAACTCCCTTCATTGATCCAGATTTAGAAGTTTCATTTTCAAAAACCTTTTCTTTTGATGGATTTGATGGATATTGGTGCAGAGAAATTCCTTATGACAAAATTCCTTCTTCCATTGCCTATCAACAACTATTCTACAACCTAACTCATCACCTCTCACTAAGACTACTGCTGTAGATTTTTAACTGGTCTCTCTGCCTTGCCTCTCCCCACTCCCATTCATCCTCAATTTATCTGTCAATGTGACTTTCCTCCAGGGTAGGTCTGACCATGCCTTTCTTTTGTCATGTCCCCTAACCCCCCAATTAGCTCTAGTGGATCCAATCAGAACATTTGTGTGATTCTCTAGCTTTGTACTGCAGCAAGTGTGTAGGAGTGAAGGTGGTGGACAGTAGGGGTGATCCAAAGCTGAAATTTGGCAGGAAGCAATTGATGAAAAGATAAGGGGGCTAGGGATTCAAGAGAAGAGACAGCCAAATCTTGTACTAAGAACTGTGAAGCGGCAAAATCATTTAAGGTCTGAAGAGTGTCCACATAATTTTGATTGAGACGTGGTTGTAGTTATGAAAGAATTTTCCAAATGACTAGTAATTCAATAAATGCAAATGAAAGCAACTTTGAGGTTCTACCTCATACACAATCCCATTGGATCAATAAAGATGACAAAAAAGGAAAATGACAACTATTGAAGGGGCTTTGAAAAAACAGGACATTGATGTACCTTTGATGGAGCTGGAAATTTCATCCATCCGTTCTGGAAATCAGTTTGGAACTATACTCAAAAAGTTACTAAACCATGCATATCTTTTGACCCAGCAACACCATTAGTAGACTGAAACCCCCCAAAAAGATCTAAAAATAAAGAAAAGGATCCATACATGCAAAAATAGTTATAGCAGCTCTTTTTATAGTGGTAAAGAAATGGGGAAACTAAAGGGCTGCCCATAAATTGGGGAAACAAATTTCAGTATATGAACGGAATAGAATACTATTGTATTGGTAGGAGATGGCCAAATGGAGAATTTCTGAGGAACCTAGAAATGCATATATAAACTGATGCAGAGGGGAGTGAGCAGAAGCAGGAAAACAGTTAAACAACAGCTTCATAAAGGCATACAACTTTGAAATACTTAAGAATTCTGATGATTTAAAATGACCAATCATATTTCCAGAGGACTGATGATGATAAAACATTCTCCCCACCTCCTTCAAGAGAGGGGATGGATATTAATTGAAGAATGAAACATACATTTTTGGACATGATCAGGATGGAAATATGTTTTGTTGGACTGTGTGTATTCATTTATTTTTTTGTTTTTGGTGGGCAATGAGGGTTAAGTGACTTGCCCAGGGTCACACAGCTAGTAAGTGTCAAGTGTCTGAGGCTGGATTTGAATTCAGGTCCCCCTGAATCCAGGGCTAATGCTTTATCCACTGTGCCACCTAGCTGCCCCTATGTGTATTCATTACAAAAAAATCCTGCTCCCATTTGGAATTATGCCCAAAGGGCGATAAAGCTGTGCATACCCTTTGACCCAGCAATTCCACTTTTAGGTCTTTTTCCCAAAGAAATCATGGAAGGGGGAAAGGGACCCACATGTACAAAAATATTTATAGCTGCTCTTTACGTGGTAGCAAGGAATTGGAAGTTGGGGGGGTGCCCATCAATTGGGGAATGGCTGGACAAGTTGTGGTATATGAATACAATGGAATACTATTATGCTGTAAGAAATGATGATGAGGAGGAGAAGTTCAGAGAAACCTGGAGGGTCTTACGTGAGCTGATGATGAGTGAGATGAGCAGAACCAGAAGAACATTGTGCACAGTATCATCAACATTGAGTGTTGACCTACTGTGATGGATTATATTCTTCTCACCAATGCAATGGTACAGAAGAGTTCCAGGGAACTCATGATAGAAGAGGATCTCCAAATCCAAGGAAAAAAAAAAAAGAACTGTGGAGTATAGATGCTGATTGAACCATACTATTTCTTTTGTTTTGGGTGCTGTTGTTTTTTTTTTCTATTTTGAGGTTTTGCATCACTGCTCTGATTTTTTCTCTTGTAACAGGATTAATGCAGAAATAGGATTAATGTTATTATGTGTATATATCTCTATATGTATATGTATAGAGATATATAGATATAACCTATATCAGATTACCTGCTGTCTAGGGGAGGGGGGAGGGAGGGGAGGGAGGGAGAAAAATCTGAAATTGTAAAGCTTGTATAAACAAAAGTTGAGAACTATCTTTACATGTAACGGAAAAAATAAAATACCTTATATGTAAAAAAAAAATCCTGCTCCCCCTCAATTGAGGAGGGGGTGAGGTAAGAGAGAGAAAAAATTAATGCTTATTAATTTAAAATAAATTTAATTTAATTTAAAAAATAAATAAATAGCACTAGAGTTAGAGGACCTGCACTCAAGTCCAACTTTCACTCTTTACTAATGATAATAGACATATACGTGTGTATATATATGTATATATATATATGCATATATATTAAACTAGTGTGACCTTGACTAAATCATTTTACTTTTACTTCATTGAACCTCTCTCCATTTATAAAATACACTGCCTATCTCAGAGGTTACTGCAAGATATATTATCTAGAAATGTCTATTTTCATTTAAACTATTTCTATTTGCCTACACAAAAGTCCTCTTATGATGCCTCGCTATCTTGTGGAATGAAGGTTACTCTTGAGTTCTCCAGGCTTATGCCAGTGGAGTCCATGCTCTGGCAGGTTCTGTAAAACTGGAAAGGATTTAAGTCTAGCCAGATGCCAGGTATATACTTGTTATCTGAGGACCATCCTTAGCTCAGCTGAGGAAGGCTGATGACCAGGTTGATGACTGCATGGTGATGGGGGGGGGCGGGGCGGAACCATAGGATCAAAGATTTTTACACCTGAAAAAGATCTCAGAGGTCATCTAATTCAACAGCTATTTCACAGAGGAGGAAACACACCCCTCTGACTCCTTAATCACAGCTTTTCCCATCAAACCATACCTCCTCTTTCTACTTGAGTTTTGTATTATCAAAGAAAGAATACCCCATATCTGAAAGTACAGATTCTTCAAGTATTAAAGAAGTATTCAGCTTTAGCCGAACTTCAATTCCATAACATGAACTTTAATAGGATTGTAGATAGTATGAAATTTAGTATATGGAATTATAGACCTCAAAAGTGGATTATGTTCTGTTTCTTTCCAGTTTTCCAAAGTGAAAGAAAATGGGTTCACTGTGTCACCATATGCTTTCACTGGTATTCTTTTTAAACAAAAGAAACAGTTTGCTGGCTGGTACATTAAGTACTTGACAAAGGAACTTTTTTTTTTTTTTTTTGCCACATGTGAAAAAGCTATTTTCAAAGTCCTGAGAATAAATGGTGTGTTAGCTTTTAGTCTTTTTAAATAAGTCAAATCCTTCTAGAATAGCAACTCAGCTTTTATAATATTTATTTTGTGAGAAGATACATAAATATAATTGATCTGAGATTTCTTCAGTCAAAGGATTGCCAATACTGAGAATTCCTTCTTCCAACAAAGATCTCAACCTGTCTATGACTTAAGAGTAAGTCCTAGGGAGTTGTGAGGATACTTATTACTTCATGGGAAAAGAAAAAAAAAAGATAGACAAAACTCATCCTGCTAAGATTTGTCACCCAAATTCTTAAAAATTATTGCTTTTCAAAAAATTACAAAGACAAATACAATGCTTACACACTGAAGTGCTGACACAGCTGAAGAGAGGAGTCAGGCTATTCAAAATGATCACTGACAGAGAAGAGACTCTCACTGCCACATGCACAGTGCCCATTATCACCATACGCCATTTAAATATAATTTCAACATCCATTTCCCTCTGGTTTTGTATTTCTTTTAGGCCTTAGTAGGTCTTCCTCAGCCTCTGAACTTTCTTGCAGCTCCCATGGGCCCCTGCCATCTTCAATTTATCTAATCTCTTCCTTCCAGCCATTCAGGGAAGCCTGTGACTTTCCTCCACCCAACAGGCAGTCATCAGAGATACTTCATTTGTACTGAATATATCCACACACCATAAGAAAGAAATGATATGTTGCAGTAAACTCTTCAGTATGAATGTGCTGTAAATAAGATAAATTTACAAGTTTAAAATGTATATTCCTTTTGGCAACTGATGCAGGGGTGGGGTTATTAGACTAGGAGCCAATAAAACCGGATTCAAATTCTAATTCTGCTATTTATTACTTGACTTGACCCTAGGCAAGTCATGATCTGGCCCTGCTCCTGGGGTGTTAGAAGAGGTGAGGGTGAAGGGATGGGATATAGTTCAATTTCTTTATCTGTAAAATAAAGGTACTCTTTTCTACTCATATTACTTTGTATTTACTTTAAGGGTAGTTGTTATATTTTTTTTCTATTACATAAGCTCCTTGAGGGTAGGGACAGTTTGATTTTTAATTCTCTGTATCCCTCTCCTAGTAGTGTTTTGCACATAGTAGGTGTTTAATAAATGCTTGTTGAGTTGAATTAAATCTCTAAGGTCCCTACGATATTCTAAACCCTATTGAGAATTGCTTGTGGAAAAGAAAATATATTTATTTACAATTTTGACCCCAAACTGAAATATAGCTAGGTTATTCCATCTAAGAATTCCATTAATAAACTTAGAATGTAAAAATTGAACAGCATGTAGGGATTCTTGGGTGAAAGGTGCTGCGTAATTACCATTTGTGCTGTGCTCTGAGGACAGTCAGAAAAATGCTAATGGAACTGTGAGCCAAAAGAACTGATATCTATGCAGGATTGTTCAAGGTTGGGGATTGTGAGTGAAAAAGAAAAGAGAATGATGGGTAGCTTGTGTATGTATGCATGAATACATCCATACCTTGAGTCTGGAAAGTGACTTTAAGCCATTTGTTGGGCAATCATAAAAAAATTACAAAATTAACATTTTATGAAAACAATTTTTAAACATTAGCCTAAAACTACCATTCGGGGTGGGAGATGGAAGAGTATTGCTAGTTTGGTAGTGTATGGGGTTATGTGTGGCGTGATTGGGATTTGAAGAGGTTTATTCTGCCCTTCCTAGGTTGTTTGTAGCCACAGATCAGCGATGGCGCTGAACTTAGTAAATGCACCTCTGTCCTTTTTTTTTTTTTTTTTTTGCATATATGGACCGGCGTTAGGCTTGCAGAAAACAAACCCTATCAGTGGAGAACAGAACTGGCCAGCTGAAGGCAGAGAGCATTCTCTCCTAGCTCAGAACCACACTTCTGTAGCTCCCGGAGAGAGGAAGAAAGTCAGGCGAGCCTATACACACCTTTGGACTGTGCAGAGGTCAGGGGGAAAGCTGCAAGGAGTAGAAACCAGGTTGATCTCGGGGTGAATGGGAAAACCTAGAGAAAAGCTACAGCGCAGAAATCACCCACAAAATTACCCAGCCAGATTCCTACCCAAACCCTGCAAGGCAGACCTTGAGGTTGGAGCGGGTCTCCTCCTCCCTCCCCTAATTCACTCTTCTCTCCTTTTTCATCTGGCCTCTGTCTCCTCTCCAATGCTGGCACTTTCTGCGAATCGAAAGGGAGGCGGGTGAGGGGGGGCACTGTTCAATTCCTTGGATTTGGCAGAATCAGGGTGTTCCATTCCCCGTCCTTCGGCCCCCCTCCCTCCGCTTGCCCCCCAAACCCGCGGAAGGCGCACTGTCGACTGGAGGTGGCGCTGGCGCTCAGGAGCCGGGAGCAGCAGGTGCGGCCGCCGCCGCTGCCGCCGTCGCCGCTGTTGTACCTACACCTCGGGAAGGGAGGGGAGGAGGAGGAGGAGGCGCGAGCCCCGATCCCGGGGCGGGAGCTCAGGGGGTGGGGGGTGGGAGGGAAGGAGACTGGCCGGCTGTGCAGGTTGGGATTCGAGGTCCTGGCTTCCGGGAGGCGTCCAGAGCGCAATCAAGAAAAACGGGAGGGGAGTAGAAGGAAGGAGTGGAGCTCTCTCTCAGGCTTCCCCCTCCCTCGTCCCTCCCCCCTCCCCCGCTCCGCGCCGCCCCCTCCCCCGTCACCACCCCTCCCCCATCCCTGGCTGCACACGGGAGCCGGCTCCTCTGGGGCGCAGCGCCGCCGGCTTGCGGAGCGGAGCGGAGCGGAGCTCGGCTCCTCCTTCCCTGGCTGCCGCAGCCTAGCTCGGCTCCTCCGGATCGCGGGTCTCAGCTCCTCGAGGAGGAGAAGAAGAAGGAGGAGGAGGAGAAGAGTCTTCTCGCCGCCCGTCCGCACCCCCCGGCCAGGAAAAGCCGATGTGCCGGGGCCGCAGAGACTGCGACTGCAGCGGCGGCGGCAGCGCCGGTGGCGGCGGCGGCTAAGAAGCCGGGGGAGCCAGGCTGCGGTCCCGTTTCCCGGGAGCCGGCCTCTCCCGCCCCCCGGAGCCCCTGCCCGCCGCCGGGGCGAGCGGCACGTCCGTCCTCGGCGGGTGGCGGAGCTGCTGCAGCCCGGGCCGAAGGACGGCAGGAGCAGCAGCAGCAGAAGAAGCTCCGGCAGCGGCTTCGCTCCGAGACCTCTCGGCTCCCGGGGAGGGAGGGGAAGCTAGCGGGCAGCGGGTGCCCGGCCCAGGGCGACATGGGCACGGCTTGACGCATAGACTGACCTGGGGCTAGGAGCGCCAGCGGCGGGACGCAGCGGCCGCCGGCCGTGCGCTTCACGATCCTGTACTCATTCCCGGGAAGGAGGAGGAGGAGGAGGGAGAAAAGAAGGAAGAGGGGACGGGGGAGGGGTGGGGGGTATCTTTTTTTTTTTAAACCGCAGATTTTATTATTTTTTTAAACCCAAATTGGCATTGCTCTCAGGCCCGGGCAGGCAGGGCGCCGAAGGAGGCGCCGCAGTAGTGGCACCGGCGGCGGCTCCCTCGCCTCCCCCTCTCTCTATGTGCATCTCTCCGTGTGGCGGGTCGCGAGGATGGCGATAGACCGGCGACGTGAGGCGGGAGGCGGCGGGCCGAGACGCCACCAGCCTCCTCCGGAGGAGAACGGTTCCCTGCCGGCCGGGGAGGCTGCAGCTGCGGCAGCCCCCCTGGGAGGTCCGGCCGTCGACGTGGGGGACATCCAGACCCTGCCGCCTATCCCGGCCCCCGGGGCCCCCGGAGGCGCCCCGCAGCCCAGCTGCTGCTCCTCGTCCTCGGCACCGAGTCTCCTGCTCCTGGACTACGATGGGTCGGTGCTGCCCTTCCTCGGGGGGCTGGGCGGAGGCTACCAGAAGACGTTGGTGATCCTCACCTGGATCCCGGCGCTGTTTATTGGCTTCAGTCAATTCTCGGACTCTTTTCTCTTGGACCAGCCGGAATTCTCGTGCCGGGGGCCCCAGGAAGGAACTGGTTTCGTGGGGGCCACCGCCACTGGCAGGGTGGGCATTGGTGACTTTGGGAACGGGACGAGTACTCCAGCAACCTTTTCCACCACCACCTGGAGACCGGTGAGCAACCTGAGCAATAGTAGCCTGGGAAGTGCAGAGGTGGACTACACGCTGCCTCTGCAGCCCCCTCCAGACAAGGAAGACCTCAACTCCACCAACTG
This sequence comes from Dromiciops gliroides, assembly GCF_019393635.1. Lineage (NCBI taxonomy): Eukaryota > Metazoa > Chordata > Mammalia > Microbiotheria > Microbiotheriidae > Dromiciops > Dromiciops gliroides. The sequence continues at coordinate 162,435,842 of NC_057861.1, read as the reverse complement.
CCAATGCCACCAATGGCATTACCGCATCCGAGCCGGTCTCGTCCAAAACGTAGTCAGCAAGGTAAGGTTGAACTGCCTTTTCTTCCTGTGTCCTATTTGGGTGCCTCTCCCCCAACCTCAATCTCTGTAACTAATAACCTTTTCCTCTCCCTCATCCCCCCCCCCCCCGACTCACCTTCCTTCATGGCATTTCCACGATCCCCAAATATCATCTGCGTCTACTCTCCCGCCAGCTCCCTTCCACCTCTATCAATGAATGGTCTATGAGCCACGAGCACATTCACCCAGGCAACCTGGAGAACGGAGAACTAAGGGCCATATAGGTTTGAGAGTGAGGCTATACCTGCATGTGCACGTGAACCCTGATGACATTCTCTTTTCCTCTTTCCTTGGTAAAATTTCCTTCTGTGTGAAATGAGGGTCACTGGACAGATATGCTGTCTTTTGCCTTTCTCCTCCCACACCAGCCAGGGACAGTGCACCTGAACTCCAGAAGTGCTAAGTATTACACTCCCCAGCTCCTGTTAGTATACGCTTTGGAAAGAGGCCCCTGCCTCTTAAGGGGAAAAACTAGCTGTGTTACCAAGCTATCTTAGGTACTGTGGAATAAAACTCACAAGGGACCGTAGATGGGTCAGTCCTGAAAGCTTACTACCTACTTATGATTTTGCTCTCTTCTGGAGACTGAGTCTGTGTGTCTGCAATTATTCCTCATGTCTTCAACAGATACTATTTATGAAATGTAGCATTTCCTTCTAAAACCACATTTATATTCCAGAATTTAAAGTATATATATGTGTATATAAGCATGCATGTATATTCACACCTGCATATGCACACCTTTGTATAAACATATGTCTGTTTATATATACGTGTATATAGAATTTATATGTATGTGTACATATATGTGTGTCTGTATACACAGATAGGAAGAGACAGCTGAGAAATAGTGTCTAAGTTTGCTACAGGAGAGTATTAGTTGGACTGTCAAAAAAAATCTGTTCACACACCTTTCTCTCCTTACTCTTCTCTCTTCTAACTTTAAAGTTGACTGTCTCTCCTTGGTGCCTGTTTTTTTGTTTGTTTAAGTTTCCAAGGTTTTCAGTGTACAGGTGTGAGATATATTTGTAACCTTCTTATAGTCTCAATTTTCCATTCTCCATTACACTCTTTGCCCATCTACATAGCAGTAACTTTAATTTATATAGAGAGCAGAGAGTTCTCATTTTTTTTCTATGAACTTTAAACTTTTTACTTGAATGAGGAGCACCTTCACCTGATGAAATGCTATATTCTATGCTATCTTCTAGTACTTGGTGACAGATGCCTCCAAGAGCCTATGGTTTATTAGGCCTGTGCCTGGAAAAGCAGAGTTGACTATGATAACAGTGTTATATATGGCTTTACGTAGCTATAGTTCTCTGTTTTTGTTTAAAATATGAAAAGTGGGGGCTAGGTGGTACAGTGGACAAAGCACCAGCCCTGGATTCAGGAGGACTTGAGTTCAAATCCGTCCTCAGACACTTGATACTTACTAGCTGTGTGACCTTGGGCAAGTCACTTAACCCTCATTGCCCCAAAAAACAAAATAAAATATTAAAATTGCTCTACAATTAGTACTTACTTACATTTAAAGGTAAATATCAACCTCCATACCCATACGTACAATTTGAAGGCTTAAGATGCCCGTTTAAAATCCAGCCATTCACAATAGCCAATTTATGAATGTTTCTTCTGCATATTAGTAAACAATTGTAACTCATGGAAGTGTAAGATGAAACTCTTACATCATCATAATCATTCCCTTAATCTTGTGCTCATTGAGCTCAGTGAAAATGATTTATCCTATGGGAACTTTGTTTGGATCATCTTTACCTACTTCTTGCAATTCTGCTTAGCTTTGCAGAACCTATTTACAAGAATGGTGGGCCTCTTCCTTATCCCCTTTGTGCCTGCCAAGTCTTGTTCAGTGTTTCTTGGACTCAGTTTTTATCAATGGATAAAACCTTTTTCTTAACTGCTGGAGACATAGGTGATTTGAGAAAAGTGTATATCTTTACTTACTTAAAAAATAATACTCTGGGAGCATTTGTATTTTACCTGCATGTATATGTGTCTGTATGCCCATGGATTTAGGGGGAAGGCCAAGAAGAGAGTTGTGGGTGTGCTGAGATAGAAGCAGAGGTGAAACTTGAAAGTTACTGGTGAGGCTAGCTTCTCATTATCATTACTAGGATTCAAGGAGGGATTCAATACTCAGTTGTAAATAGTGGGAGGGCAGTCCTAAAATAGTTTATTGGGGATTTGAAAAATCTTTCTAAACTCACTTCTAGAGAAGCTCCAAACAGAAAAATGTACCAAGGTCTTCACACTTTTGGAAGCACTTTCATAGGCCATATGTACAAAAATACATAAATAGGGAACGGGGGAAGTCCCTGAAAGAATGCTTAAAGACACATTTCTTTTAAGACCTTTAGAGGTAAAAGCAAATTGATTTGTAGTGGGCATATGTGATCTAAATAAAGAACTGTGATTCCCAATGTTTGATTTCATAACATACTTTAAAGAGACTTAGATCTTAAGTACATTTGGGGGGTCTATTTTGCCAGCTCTTTTCCTCTGCAATGTGTTTAAGTGGTAACAGTATTATATATACAAATATGGGATGCATTATAATCATAGTTATGAAGCTGTGGGTCACAAAAAGCATTTCAACTTCTTTCATGAAGTACAGGAGCAGTGACATAATCTACCCCAAGGGGAAAAATATATTATGTTTAGGTTCTATGTATATTGACAATCCGGGGGAAGGGGTATAAAAGAAAGTTCTACCTTAGGAAAAGAATTTAGTTTACCATTTTTATTCTTTAATTTTTATTGTTTTTTTAAAATTATTTATTATTTATTTTATTATTTTATTACCAATTTACCTTTTCCCCCATTCTCAATGAACCTAATAAAATCCTTATTATCATAAACAGGGTTTATTCATCAGGCATTTGTTGAGCTTTTTGCATAGTACTGTGCCAGGGAGATAAGGACCCTGCAAGATCCCAGAAGTTTATAATCCATTAAGTTTGGGAGACATAAAGCACAAGTGTAAAACACTAGAAGTCTTAAAGCAGGAAGGGATTTCTAAGTTCATTTTGAGAACTTGGTATCATGCGGAAAGCCCTAGACTTGGAATGAGACCTTTTCTCTTTGTTTCAGCCTGTTTCTGATTGATATTTTGTCACCCCATGACCATGGGTAACAACCTCTGGAAGCCTCAGTTTCCTCATCTGTAAGGTGGAGCATATAATACTTATGCCGTTGACCTCTCAGTTCCCTCCAGTCCTGAAGGCTCACAACTTTGTTGTCCTCCCAAACCTTTCACGATTTCTCATTCTACATATCCAATTTGTTGCCAAATCTTCTCGTTTCTGCCTTTGTGCCATCTCTTGCATCTGGCCCCTTCTCACTTCTAACACTGACACCACTTTACATCAAGCCTTCATTACCTCTTGCCTAGACCATTGCAATAGCAGGAAGTGGTTCCTAATATGTGTCCACTCCAGCTGCCAATGGGATTTTCCAACAGTGTAGATCTGACCATGTCACCTCCATAACTCTAATAAACTTTCAGTAGTTTTCTCTTACCTCTAGGCTCAAATACAAGGTCCTTTGTTTAAGTATTTAAAGTTCTTCACAACCTGCCCCCTTCATGCTATTCCAAATCTTATACTTTACTCCCACTCATCGCTCTCTAATCCTGCCACACTGGCCTGCTTTGCTCTTCTTGTACGAGGTACTCCATCTCCCATCCCTGCCTATCTTTTCACTCATTGTCTCCCGTGCCTGCTGTGCTTCCTGTTCTCAACTGTGCCTCTGGGTGTCCCTCCCTTCCTCCAAGACTCAGTTTAACACTCACTTTCTACAGGAGTCCTGTCTTTGTCCTCCTGGTGGCTAGTGCCTCCCCTCCCAGATGACCTGTCTACTCTGCCTTTATCTCTTATGTAACTAATTACTTCCACGTTGTTTCCTCTGTTAGAATGTGTATCCTTAAAGGCAAGGACTGTTTTTGTCTTTGTGTCATGAGCACTTGTGCCTGGCATACAGAAAGTGATTAATAAATGCTTGGTGACTGACAGGGTCAATGTGGGGAGAGCAGTTTAGAAAGGGTCACATAAATGGAAATTGTTATTGTTATGTAGCTTGACCTCTGACCCCGTGCAGGAGTCCTTTCTCCAATATTCATAACAGATGGCCAGCCAGCCTGTGGCGACACATGGGGCCTTCCTGCTGGTCTTGGACTTCCCCAGACATTTTTAAAGTCTTTAGGAGATGCCTGTCCCTCACTTCCTTCCCCTTAGGAATGTAGAGCTTGTTCTCCTGCTTTATACTGTGATCCTTTGGGTGCACTCAGTACATGTTCATTGATTATGTCCTTGCTTTTTTTTCCACCTGGACCCCTCTCACCTAGATTTGTCTGCAGCAAAGGGTACAGGTTTCTAGCTGGACTCTGAAACCAACCCAGTTTTTTCTCCAGTTTAAAATGATACTTATTTTGTTTTGTTTTGTTTTATTTCTAGCGACTACAGGGAAACAGACAAGGGCTTAAAATAACAAGCAAAAGGTAAAAAGTTCTAAAGTTACAAGTCATGAAAGCTAACTGATCTTAGAAGTAGTAGAACACCAGAGTAGGAGTCAAAAGAACTAGGTTCAGAGACTGCTTACTAACTGGATGTGATTTAAGGGACATCACATAAAATCTCATTAAGCCTGTTTTCTTCTCTGTAAAATGAAGATAGGATCTTCTCTGCATACCTTAAAGGAACTTTGTCAGGATCAAATAAACTAATGGAAATGAAAGGACTTTAACAAGTGTAAAACACTATGGCCATGTCAGGTATCTGTAGTATTATTCTGTCAATTTAAATGGACATAACTTGTATCACCTTGGTAACATTCTTTTAATTCTCATCCATCAGTCAAGCCTGCTTTCTGGCCTGTCTGGATGAGATATTAGACACGCTCTGACTCCCTAACCTGATATAGATATGGTTTAACTAGGCTGCTAAGATTCTCATGCCCTTGCTTCCTATACTTATCTCCAGGTGTGGGACTCTTTTATTTTTTTATTATTGTTTTTGGTGAGGCAATTGGGGTTGACTTGCCCAGGGTCACACAGCCAGTAAGTGTTAAGTGTCTAAGGCCGCATTTGAACTCAGGTCCTCCTGATTCCAGGGCCGGTGCTCTATCCACTGTGCCATCTAGCTGCCCCAGGTGTGGGACTCTTAACTGAAGAAGATACTTTGCTGTTTGGCTCCCAAGGAATGGCTTTAAGTTATTGTGCCTTGACCTTCTTTTCCTTTCCTCTATGCATCTCTAGCTTACCCTTTGGAGATTCTAACCTTGAAAGGGGCATTCATTTCTCTATTCCACTCCAAAGAATCCTTCCTTGGTTTAAAAGCTGTCTTCATAATTCTCAACTTTTCTGTGTCAGTGACTTCAGACCTTGGAAATCTTAGTTCACTGGCTGGTCTCTTTCTGCCTTGGTCATTTTGCCCAGAGGAAGTTCATTTGTTCATTGGTTGCTAAGATTGGTTCTACCTCTTGGAAAGGGTCAGCTTTGCTATTTCTTCCTAGTCTAACATCTAGGCTGAATTAATGGTAGGCCATGCTACCTCTATAACCAGTCGTATCATCTCTGTCTCATCAAATGCACTCCCTTCAAGACTCAGGAATAAGATTTTTTTCTCTTCCTATTTTATAGTCCAACTTGCTGTGTTCCCACCCCTACTTGTACCTCCTTTGGCCTCAACAAGCTCCTGTTTCCCAACTGAAGGATACCTCTAATTAGTTGAGATAACTGATAGACCATAATCCCGGTGACTGATTTTGCCCCACCTCAGGCTTCCAGCTCTGTTCATTTCACCAAACTCACTTTGATTCCTCAGTTGGGCTCCTTTCTCTTTCCCTACCTCACCTCCAAGATCCTACCATTACAACTATATAGTATCAAAAGTGCTTTAAACATATCGTAATGATGATAGATGCTATTCTACCCAGAATTTAAAGTTGTTTTTTGTTTTTCTATTCTAAGATCTGCCTATTTAGATACTTGCAGTGACAGAGTACTTAGCATTTTGTAAAGTAGCCCTTTCCATTGTTAAGTACTGGTTAATAGCAAATGAACATTTGCAAAGGACTTTCCTCTGTACCAACACTAGGTTGGCACCAACATTCATTTTATAGATAAAGAAACTGAGTCCCAAAGAGATGAATTGACTTATTTGGAGTCACATAGCTAGTGTCAAAAGTGGGATTCAAAGTAGGTTCTAAGTTCAACACCATTTCCAAAAGTAGAAACCGTCCTCTTTGTAACTTCCACCCTAGTACACAGTTTTTTTCTTGTGGAGTAACACAAAGTGAGTCAGCTCCCTCTTTTATGTGTCATCCCTTAAATATTTGAAATCTGCTGGTATGTCTACCTTCTTTCCACACAAGTCTTCTATCCAATCTAACCATTTTCAGTGTATGACATGTTTTCCCAGACCCCTTCACCAACTTAGTTGCCTTCTAGATACAGACATATTTGTCATCTTGCCTTTTCAAGTGTAGCAACAAGGATTGGACTTGATACTGCAGGTTTGGTCTGACCGACTAATCATACAGTGGGGCTCCTAACTGCCTCATTATCAACATTAGATTTTTGTCCATGAAACCCAAGATTTCATTAGCTTTATTGAAATTGTAGTCAACTAAAAGTCTAGAAAGTCATTTAGTCAGCAGGCAATTACTAAGCACTTGGTATCTACCAGACATCATGCTAAGCACTAGGGACAAAAAGAAAGGCAAAGATACAGTCCTTGTGCCTGTTAAACCACAAATACTGATCTAGTGACTGACGAATTGAGTTTTTTAAAATGCTAAATGCAAAATTTTACATTTATCCCTATTTAATTTCATCGTGTTAAATTCAGCCCATCATCAGCCTGTTGAGAGCTTTTGAAATCTTGATTGTCATCTAACAAATTAGCTATCCCTCCTAGATTACTGTTCTCATCTAATTTGATAAATATGCCTTCGGTGTCTTTATAATGCCTTGTTTTTGGGTGGTACCTTGCATCTTTGGAAGCACTTCATTATTTTTATCAAATGAGAGAATGTGAATCCTGTGACTCTCATAATAACTCCCACTAAGCTGACCTTCATCCATCAATATTTAGAGAATGACATACAGTCAGCTAACAGTACTTTTATCTAGTCCATATCTCTCTGTCTCGTCCACAAGGATGTCATGAGATGCTTTGGCACATATGTTGCTGAAATTAAGATACATTACATCTATGACATTTCCCTGATTTACTAGTTTATACTAATCAAAAAGGAAGTATTTCCTTGTAGGACTTTTTTTTTAATTGAACCCATGCTATGCTGGGTCCTCGTAATCATCATGCTCTCTCTTCTAATGTTCATACCCCATCTAGAATTTGACCATGGAACAATACAAATGTAGTTTCTGAGATCTACCCTTTCTCCTCTTTTGAAAATTAAAATAATATTTGTCCACCCCAATCTCTGTGGCTCATCATGGTTTCTCAGCTATTTTTAGCAGTTGTTGAATTTCTAGGTTTTGCAATTACGTAGCTCATAGGATTATAACTTTAGAAATTAAAGGGATTTTAGAAGCCATCTACTCCAAGCTTCCTGCTTTATAGATGAGTAAATTGACAAGTAAGAAAATGAAATATCTCACCTAAGATCATATTAAGTAGTGGCAGAATCTGGACTAGAATCCAAACTCTTTGGACTCAAGTTCTTTGAGTACCCTGTGAAGTAGTTTGTCTAACATTGAATTTATTTTAAATAGCTAGAAGCTTTCTTAGCATATTATCAATTTAGAATTTCAATTCTGCCTTGATGATCTTTGTTCTACCCTTTTCAACTTTAAAAATCATTCCTCTTGATAGAAAATCCAAAACAAAATAAGAGTTGGAATTGTTTTGTTCTCTCTCTGCTATCCACATTCCACCATCTTTCTCATACAAAGAACCTATCCCTTCCTCATTAATACTCTTTCTCTGACTATTACTTCAAAAACCAAAAACAAATAATTTTAGTTGCCTTGCATTTTTTCACAAGCTGCAGCACATTTCAGACTTCAGAGTAATTTATGTTTTTGTCAAGATAAATGCCACAGGCATTGAAAGATCCGGGCTCAAAAGCTTGAGGAAAATGGTATATGCATGGGGAAGTTAAAAGACCAGTATGGCTGGAGTTAGAAGGTTTCTTTTCAGTAGTGTGAGGAAAGGTTGGAAAAGTGAGTTAGGGTCAACTTATGAGGGTCCTTAAATAGTAACTGAAAGGGGCAGCTAGATGGTGCAGTGGATAAAGCACCGGCCCTGGATTCAGGAGTATCTGAGTTCAAATCTGGTCTCAGACACTTCACACTTACTAGCTGTGTGACCTTGGGCAAGTCACTTAACCCCAATTGCCTCCCCCACCAAAAAAAAAAATAGTAACTGAAGGAGTTATTTTGTTGTATTGATGATGGAGAGTAATTGGGGGGTTTTGAGTGGGACAGTGACATGATGAAAGTGGGATTTACAGAAAATTAACCAAGTGTGAGGGTGCAGGATGGATTAATTGGGCTGTCCATTATTGGGTCTTCTACGACTTCTCTGGGAACTATGAGACAAGGGACCTTTTCAGTAGGACTAAGTTGTCATAGAAATTTTTAATGATGATTGAGAGTTATAAAGAAAAATTATTTTCAGAATTTTGGGGGGAGACCTGAGGTCCCCAAATTGTAACTTTAAACCACTTTAAGGTTAACATTTTTACATTGTGGTTACTTATTAAAATAGAAAGCTCCCCAAGGACTTGGTGGATATGTCATAGGTAGGTTACTATATTTGGTTCTGATGTATATTGGTAGAAAGAGTTCCCCATTCAGCTAACAATGATGAAATAACAATTGTGTCATAGTCTTTCTATGCTTCCCATCCCTATTTTTCTATGATAATATTTAAAAAGAGGATCTGGGTTCCTATCCCTTAGGAGACCATCCTGGATAAGTTACCAAAGCAACAGTTCTTTATCTTGATTAACTACTTGGGGGCAATTCCCTAGAGGACCATGCTTCTCAATCAACTCTAGATTAAGACTGATTGAGCTCCCTTACCATTTAAACAGAAGCCAATTGTCAAAAACTATTTACCTAATTAAATAAGTATTCACCTATGGTTTCCTCTTTCTTCTCATCTGTTTCGAACTTTTTTTCTCTTTATTTTCCATTGTCTTTCTTCATCTGCCTTCTTAATTCCTCCCTATCTTTTCCAAAGCCCATTCTTCCCTTCTCCCCTTTGTTATTAGTCAGACAAAACTTTTGATGATTTACTATGGCTGGGCCCAACCTTCCCTCTCAAAAAATCAAACTTTAGTGGTATATATCTTTGGTTTGTCATAGACAATGTATGTGCCCCAAGGCAATGTTGGGAAACACCACTATTGACAGTTCACAAAAATAAGAGGAGGTGAACATTCTTCTACAAGTGAGTTCTGGTAGTATTTAACCAAATAATCGTCATAGAAATAGCTACTAGTTGTGTTTGTCACTCAGTAGAAGGGTAAAAAGTCCTTTATAGTGGTTCTTAAATTCACTTGCTTTATTCCTTAGTATTGTTTAAAAAATAAATACAGAGGAGATGCTAGCTACATAATATAACCACAAGAATCCCAGTGGTCATATTAAATTATGGATGGGTTATGCACTTAGTACCATGATTTGCTCACTATGAAGCTTTTCTCCTGAAGCACATTTAAGAGCTTTATTTCATGTTTAAAAGATGATTTACAAATAGAATACAACTATTAGACTTGAGGAAGACCTTGACCATCACATAAACAAATATGGATATAATTACATATGCATACAGTATATCATGTTTTTCTCTACATTTCAAAATGAGTTCAATAGGATACCTGCCCCTTTTGAGCCCCTCTTAGACCTACAGTCATCTCTCAATTATTCTTGCTAATGGATGAGCATCTCAAACAGCATCTAATAAAAAGTTAATTCATATTGAGCTTTGGAGTACATTATCTGTTTGTTTGTCCTAGGCTAATACCCAAATTAGTTTGTATTCCAAGGTTGTAACCTTATAGGTTATAGGAAGAGAAAAGAAGGATGGAATATTTCTTGGTCATGAATTGTGCCCAAAGTGGATAATCTAGATTTGGGTAACCAATCCAATTTAACAGTTTTTTAAATTCCTAGAACTTGTTAAGGATCTACAATGTACAAGTTGTTATGGTATACAAAGTGTGATGAATAAAATAATTTTGAGAGAAAGTTTTGGGGGTAAATTATAATCCATTTTATCAATTGTGGCCAGCAAGTGATTGACAAAAAGGCTTCCTTATCCTCTCCATGGTCAAAGAGGAAGGATGGTTACTTCTTGAGGTTTATATGCCCTGGAAGGAGGAGGGGTTCCTATAAGCTGGCAATCAGCTCTTGACTGGTTAACAATGAGAAGTGGGAGCAGCTAGGTGGTGAGGTGGATAAAGCCCTGGATTCAGGAGGACCTGAGTTCAAATTTGGCCTCAAACACTTGACACTTATTAGCTGTGTGACCCTGGGCAAGTCACTTAACCCTCATTGCCCCGCCCCCCCAAAAAAAATTAATGAGAAGTGGATTTTACAAAAAAGAAGTGAGCTCACTCCTATGAGGGGCACTGAGAGACTATCCCAATACTCAGATGACCCCTAGCCTTGGGGAATCTAGACAAAGGGATCTATCTCCACCTAAGCTTGATTGAGTAGAATTCACCTTTGACTAAGGATTTCTTGTAAGGTTGGGTGGGGTAGGATAGAGGAGAAAGCTCAACTTTCAGAGACCTAGGTTTTGAAATGAGGAGAATAGAAAAAAGGGGAACTCTGGGTCACCCCAGGTTATTGGTTAATAATAATCATTTCTCTCAAAATATATTTTAAAAAAGGAAATCGTCCCTGCCTTCCAGAAGATTACATTCTATTGGGGCAATACAACCTGTATAGAGATAAGTAAACAAACAAAATGTTTTGAATAGCGAGAGCACCCAAACTAGACCAGAATCAGGAAAAGTGAACCTGAGCTCAGTCTTGAAAGACGTTCCGAGTGGAGGAAAGGTAGGAATACATGCCTGGTACAAGGAGTAGCCCATGCAAAGGCACGGAGACCAGAGACAGAATAGTTAATAGTGTACTTTGGCTGGAATATGAAATAAATCTGCAAAGGTTGTGACAGCTAGATTTTGGAGGCCTTTAAGTTCCAGAGTTAAGAGTTTGTATCTTCCCCTAGAGGTGATACAGAAAACTGAAGATTTCTGAGGAGAGAAGTGACCCTGAGTTGTAATGGTATGTTTGTGGAGAGTTTTGGGGGGTAGAGGGGTAGAAGAACAAGGATAACAAGTCTATGATATCTTTGGTATAATGAACTGCTGATGAAGAATCCCTCTCTACCAAGACCCATTAGCCCCTGTTCTGCAACTTAGATTTATAGTTTCCTGGAAGCACTGAGAGGTTAAATGAAATGTCCAGGCTCACATGACCAGTGAGTGGTCTCTCTGACTCCGAGGCTGGCTCTCTGTTTACTATGCCATACTGCTTTTGACCCAGTGTTATAAGGTAAAGTCACTTTAATTTGAGGTCTACTCATTAGAAATGTGATAATACAACCAAGTTTTCTTCTGTATCTCTAGGAGAAAAGAATTTTAAGTACCTGAACATAAATATATACAAATGAATGCTGCTAATTGTTATCTTGTTCCTAAGGTAGGCCTCTGCTTGTGTTAAACTAACCACCATGTTTACTTGGTAGCAAATATGAGTTTAGTAGTAAATATGGAAGTAATAACTACATTTTTTAAAAATATGGGTGTTCTCTCCGCTAATTAGTCTATAATTTAGGAGGTTTTATAATATTTTCAATAGCATGCGTATGAATTTATTTTGATTTGATAGAATGACTAATCAATATAGCCTAGATTAAAAAGTCAAAACAATTTTACATTCATTCAGAAGAGCATTTTTAGTCACTGTACACCATACATATGGTACTTTATATATACATTTTGCTATGTGTGCAAGAGGTATATAATATACCTGATCACCGCTGGCATGAGGTATCCAAGAGATCAGACTGCCATTGGGAATAGATGAGATCAAAGTAATTTAGGCTAATGAGTTCCTCCCTACATATCCAAACCCTCCCTTTCCTTCGAGCCCCCCTTTGTCTGTGAAGCATTACTATATCTCTCTAGCTAGCTTCCAGGTGCCGAGAAGATCCCTAAGCACACTGGGATGACTTGAAAGCATTACTCCATTTGGATCCAATTGGATCTTCTTTGTCCCCAGTTATTTATTATTTTAAGTGTAGTATCATAACTTATTTCTGGGGTTGCATTCATACAAAATTCCTGTATGTGGCCCTTACTAGCACTATTCCTGCTTGGAGGGATAGAGAGGAGGTAAAGCACTGGACTTTAAATCAGGGACACCCGAGTTTAAACCCTACCTCAGAGACATAATACCCGTGTAACCTTAAATGAGTCACTTAACCACTTTAAGCATCAATTTCCTTATCTCTGAAATGAAGGGATTTGACTTCATGGTCTCTAAGGTCTAAATTTGGGGTGCCGTACAATCCAGCAGCTGGTACCTTTACAACACGCCCACCCCAACCACATTACCTTGTATATGTTTTTGTATATGCATGTGTGTGTGTAGATATATATATGTTCACGTTCTGTTTCTCTTGTTAGAATGGAAGCTCTTGAAGAACAGGGACATTTTTGCTTTTATCATTATATACACATCATCTTACGCAATGCCTGGCACATGTTGTTGTTCAGTCATTTCAGTCTTATCTGACTCTTTGTTGACCCTATTTGGGGTTTTCTTGGCAAAGATATTGGAGTCATTTGCCATTTCCTTAACCAATGGAGAAATTGAGGCAAACAGGGCTAAGTGATTTGCCCAGGGTCATGAAGCTAGCAAGTGTCAGAGGCCAGATTTGAACTCATGTCTTCCTGATTCCAGGCCTCAAGTTCTATCCACTGCACCTGGCTGTCCCCTTTCAAGCTTATGTGATGAAAGATGGCTTGATGTAGTGGAAAGAGATGAGACCTAGGAGTTAAGAAGAACTGGGTTCAAGTCCTGACTCTGACCCCTTCTGGCCATGTAACCATGACCAAGTCACTTAACTTCCCAATGTCCCAAGTCAAGATTATAAACTGAGTAATAGAATAATAGATCTAGGACTGGAAAGTACTTAGAGGTCATTGAATCCAACTCTCTCATTTCTCAGTTGAGGAAACTGAGACTGAGGGAAGATAGGAGTGATTTGTCCAGGTCCCATGTAGATTTCAAATTTAGTTCCTTTGCCTGGTACATAGTAGGGGCTTAGAAGATGTTTCTCAACTGATTCCAGAGCTAACACTCCCTCTACTGTGCCACATTGCTGTTCCTGTGCCTTGGCATGACTTCCACGGGATTTCCCTGTACCAACGAAGTCACAGGTAAAATGAATTAGAAAATGAATGAATGGGGGCAGCTAGGTGGTGTAGTGGATAAAGCACTGGCCTTGGATTCAGGAGTACCCGGAGTACCCAAGTTCAAATCCAGCCTCAGACACTTGACACTTAACTAGCTGTGTGACCCTGGGCAAGTCACTTAACCCTCATTGCCCTGCAAAAATTAAAAAAAAAAAAAAAGAAAATGAATGAATGAATGAATGAATGAATCTTCGTACTTCATACTCATAAAGTTGTTGTGTAGAGCAAACTCTATACTAGATAAGAAGAACTTTACAGTTAATAAAGCAATTTGTAAATGAGTTCTGGTTTTTGCTATTACTAGTATCACTGCTCAAGGGCTAGGCAATCAGGTATCAGCATTAGAAGGCACCTATCTAATCCCATCTGTATCGACGTAGGAACCCCCTCTCCATTCTACCTGAGAAGTAGTCACCTAATCTTTGCTTGAAGACCTGCAGAAAAGAGGGAACCACTACCTCCAGAGGCAGCTCATTCCCTGTTTGGACAGTCCTAATTATTAGCAAGATATTTTTCCTTATATTGAACCCAAACCTCTCTCTTTCTCTGCCACTTCCCCTCCCTCCCCCTATCTCCCCACCCTCTAAGGAGAAGCAAAATACAGATAATCTTTCTATGTGAAAAAATTTTTTTAACACACACACACACACACACACACACACACACACACACACACACACAGTCTTCTCTTTCCTCTTTCTTTCCCCCTTAATATTATCCATTTCTTCAGCTGAACCTCATGTGGCATAATTTGGGGCTTTTGCCAGACGATTGTTCTCTTCTGGACACCTTCCAACTTTTCAGTAGCTTTCTTACAATGTAGCATCCCAAACTGAATACAATCCTAGGTAGGGATCACTTTGTATCTTTTCTTCTACGCTGTTCAGATTGTTTTTAAAACAATATGCCTTACCTCTCCAGACTGGATTGTGCCTGTTTTCATTGGCAGGCTCCAACAGATTTTTCAGTAGATACATACAGAATTAAATTGAAAATCCAAGTATGCATGTCATTGTACAAATAAATAAAAATGCTAATATTTGTGGTTTTGTAATCAGTTCTCAATGTCTCCATCAATTTTCTTTTTTTCACAATTCAATTTAAATGAAGAGGTGAAACTGAAAACAATCTGATATTCTGCACCCTTCTTTAGAGAAAAAAATTAAAACTAATTGTTAAAATGAGGCTTGAAAATGATCAGTAATCTTCATATACCACCATATACTTCAAAAGAACCTTTGGTTCCTATTTGCCTGCACAAAAAAAGCTTAAAGCTTACTTTGATCTTGGTCTTCAAGGTCCTCCATAGTTTTCTTCCAACCTGCCTGTCCAGCCTTAATCACATACAGGTAGTCTACATTTCAGCCAAGTTGGACTCCACATTGAGGTGTCAAATATCCTGGCCAGCAACTCCCAAGTGCAACCCAAACCAGATTATAATGTAATTGGAAAATATTTAAGAAAATAAAACACAAATACAACATAAAATTAAAAAAAAACCAACAACATATTTTAGGAGCATCACAATGGATAGGGCAGCAGGCCTGGAGGCAGGAAGACCTGAATTCAAATATGGCCTCAGATACTTAGTATCTGTGTGATCCTGTGCAAATCACTTAACCCTGTTTATCTCAGTTTCCTCCTCTGTCTAATGAGCTGGAGAAGGAAATGGAAAATGGCTCTAGTATCTTTGCCAAGAAAACCCCAAATGGGTCATAAAAGCTGGACATGACTGAACAAAAACAACAAACATTGTAATTTAAAAGTTCATATATGGGGGGCGGCTAGGTGGTGCAGTAGATAAAGCACCGGCCATGGATTCAGGAGTACCTGAGTTCAAATCCGGCCTCAGACACTTGACACTTACTAGCTGTGTGACCCTGGGCAAGTTACTTAACCCCCATTGCCCCGCCAAAAAAAAAAATTATTAAAAAAAAAAAGTTCATGTATGGTCACAGGAATCCTAATGTACAGATTAAATTCACATTTAGATTTGAGTATGACACTACTGAACAATCCTACCACTCATCTCTTTTCCCCATCCCATTCCCATCTCCCTTCTTGTCCTGCACACTTCCTTTTCACTATCTTTGGACTCAAAAGATCTGGGTTCAAGTCTCAAGTCTTCTGCTTACTGCTTGTGTGATTTTGGACAAAGTATTTCACTGTGGGTCTTGGTTCCCATATATGTCAAGTGAGAAGACTGGACCACAAGCTTTCTAAGGTCCCATTCATCTTAAAATCCAGTCTTATAACCTTCTGTGAAATCTTCCCTTTACCTAGCTCTCCTCTGCCCTGATCACTTTCTACCTATCAATGTCTTACCTTTAGACATTTAGCTTCTTGAGGGCAAGGACTATGTCATTTTCTCATCTTCCTGCCTAGCTCAGTGCCTCAAACAAAGCAAATGCCCACAAATTCATTATAGAGTTGAATCAGAATTGTTTTTCACTACCGTCAATAACAACAGCAAGAAGCATTAAGCAATAAATGCTTAAAATGTGCCAGGCTCTTTGCTAAGTGCTGGAGGTACAAAAAAGGGCAAAAACACAGTTTTCCCTTCAAGGAACTCACATTCTAATGGAAGAAACAACATGCAAATGACCAAACATTTGCAAGATATATACAGTATAAATGGGAGGTAATCTGAGTGCAAAGGCACTGGGGGGTAGGGGAGGAAACAGGAAAGAGAATAGGCATCTATATAGTACCTATAATGTACCAAGTATTGTGTTAAGCGTCCCCCTTTTTAAACAAGAATTTGAACTCAGATATTGCTAACTACAGGCCCAGTGCTCTAACTGCTGTATCACCAGATGCCTCTAAGACAAAGACTACAATAGGCTTCTTGTAGAAAATAGTATTTGAGCTAAGTCTTCAAGGGAAGCCAGGATAAGAAAGTGAGAAGGAAAAGCATTCTAGGCATGGAGGACAGACAGTGAAAAGCTCTGGAGTTGAGCTAGAGTGTTGCATGTGAGTAAGAGCTAGAAAGTGTGATAAAATAATGGGATTTGGCAGATGCCCAGGGGCCCCTACCTGAAGATTGATTTGAAATTGATTAAATTAGAGGCAGCTAGGTGGAGCAGTGGATAGAGCACCAGCCCTGGAGTCAGGAGGACCTGAGTTCAAATTCAGCCACAGACACTTAACACTTACTAGCTGTGTGACCTTGGGCAAGTCACTTAACCCCAATTGACTCACTAAAAACAAACAAACAAACAAACAAAAAAGAAATTGATTGAATTGGATGAGACTGAGAGACTGACTGAGAACCTACTTAAGGTTGATTAAATCGAATGGCTGGCCCTGAGTGGGGTGTTCTCAGAGGCTGTGAACTACAACATCAACAGGAAGCCACCCTCAACCAGTCAGCTTGAAGGACCTCCCCTTCTGGGGAGGGAGACTGGAAGTAGGAAGGTGACATTGACTCCCTGGATCGGACTTCGGGTTGGTGGCAGAGAGAGGAAATTAGGCAGGCTTTCTTGCATTACTCTACTCCATGTGTGATCTTTACTCTTTAATAAATACTTAAAAGCCCAAACTCTTGCTGAATTTATCAGTAAGTCTTATCTAGTTTTCCCCCCAAAAAAAACTGGGAGGGGGGGCAGGTAAGGACACACATTAGATTTTAAACATCACAAAAGCCATTGTTACTAGATTGGAGAGAAGTCCTAGAATGGTAGGAGAGGAGTCAGGTTATGGAGGACTTTGAAAAATAGAGGACTTTATATGTGATCCTGGAGATAAAAGGGAGCCATTGGAGATAATTGGGGGGGGGGGAGGTGCACATAATCAGACCTTCGATTTAAAAAGCTCTCTAGTAATTGAAGGATGGATTGAAATGAGGAGGGACTTAAGGCAGTTTACTCTTGGTATTTCCTTTATACTGTTAACCTCAGTAAATAAAAATTACCCAAATGAGCTAAAGCAGCAGAATGGAAAGTTTTGATAAATGTGTTCCAGATAAGAATTTTCTTTCTTTCTTTCCCTCCCTCTCTTCCTTTCTTCCTTCCAACTGTAAGGTCTAAAATTCTAGCTGTGATGTCTAAAATCTAGTGAGTGGTCGCCTTACATTAGAAGCTTTAGCAAGAGTTTAGCCTTTTAAGTATTTATTAAAGTGTATTAGAAGTTAGTGAAGGGGCAGCTAGGTGGCGCAGTAGATAGAGCACCGGCCTTGGAGTCAGGAGTACCTGAGTTCAAATCCAGCCTCAGACACTTAACACTTACTAGCTGTGTGATGACCCTGGTCAAGTCACTTAACCCCAGTTGCCTCACTTTAAGAAAAGAAGAAGAAGAAGAAGTTAGTGAAGAGAGTGAGAGAGGAAAACCCTAGTTTAGATCTATTCGGTATAGCCAGAGAGAAAAACCTGCCTTTCCCTAACAGCCCTTTTCTGCCTCCTCTGCCACCAAGTTGAAGTCCAGAAACGAAAAGACCCTCACTTCCCCATGGCTTCTCCCAGAAGCCCCTGTCAACACACACACACACACACGCACAGCTCCAAGTTAATTGGTTGGTAGCACTGATTGACACAACTAACAGGCAGTAACTTCTGGACACCAGTCTGACCTTCTGGATGATAAGTCACATGCTTTCTCCTCAGGGCGGAGCTGCCCTGGTTCCTACAGTGTCTTTCTCAGCAGGGGTAGTGCTCTAATTCTCACAGTCCTCCCTGTGCTTCATGGGAAGAAACATGATTTCCTCACATGAAGCAATAATGTTACAGATGCCTATAACTAACAAAGTAAAGGGAATGAAAAGAGAGAAAAAGAAATTGAGTGACACATTAACAAAGGCTAAAAAGGAGGCACTGCCCTATTAGCAGGTAGACATTAGAAACAGAAAAACTAAAGGGGGCACTCCCCTTTAGTAAGTGGACATTATAAAAAGTGTCTTTCTCAGCAGGGGTAGCACTCCAATTCTCTTCCTTCCTTCCATTCAAAGTAGAGGTCAGCCATGTCACAGAAGGTGAATATTAGGTGAGAGGTCATGTGCTTTGTGCTAGGAATGGAGATAGTAAAGTATAAATACATTTTCATTGAGCTGGGATGGTTCTTGTCTGATCTTTCTTTTCTTTTCTTTTTTTTTTTTTTTACTTTTTCGCAGGGCAATGAGGGTTAAGTGACTTGCCCAAGGTCACACAGCTAGTAGGTGTCAAGTGTCTGAGGCTGGATTTAAACTCAGGTCTTCCTGAATCCAGGGCTGGTGCCTTATCTGCTGCACCACCTAGCTGCCCCATTGTCTGATCTTTCTAAAGATATTCTTGGAGGGGTGGGGCAGGTTGGAGGCAGAACCTAGAAATGACAGTGGTGGCTGTTTTCAGTATTTGAAGTATCTAATGATTGAATGACCTAAAGATCTAATGACCAAAAGAATGAAAAATTTAGAGAAGTACAATACAATTAAATTTTTATCATATTCTATACATATTTATCTTAAGAATCACTACCAGGGGGGCAGCTGGGTGGCGCAGTGGATAGAGCACCGGCCCTGGAGTCAGGAGTACCTGAGTTCAAATCTGGCCTCAGACACTTAACACTTACTAGCTGTGTGACCCTGGGCAAGTCACTTAACCCCAATTGCCTCACTAAAAAAAAAAAAAAAAAGAATCACTACCAGGGTAGTGCTGGGTTTTGACCCCCAGAGGAAGAGGAGTGATTAAAAAAAAGAGTAAGGGCAGGAGAGAACTATGAATTTAGTTGCATTCTACATGTGACTTGGGGAAGAATTTCCTATAATCATCACGGAAAGATTTGTTCAATAATACTGCAATGGGCAGCTAGGTGGTGCAGTGGATAAAGCATTGGCCCTGGATTCAGGAGGACCTGAGTTCAAATCTGGTCTCAAATCTGGTCTCAGACACTTGACACTTACTAGCTGTGTGACCCTCGGCAAGTCACTTAACCCTCATTGCCCCTCAAAAAACAAATAATAATACCCAGGCAAAAACTTTGTTCTCTTTACTATTTTTTAAAAAATTATCTTTTCAAGGGGCAGCTAGGTGGTGCAGTGGATAAAGCACTGACCGTGGATTCAGGAGGACCTGAGTTCAAAACTGGCTTCATACATTTGACACTTACTAGCTGTGTGACCCTGGGCATGTCACTTAATCCTCATTGCCCTTCCCCCTCCCCCTCAAATTTTCTTTTCAAGATAGAATGTGATAACTCTCAGGATAATAGTTTGTAACCAGTGTAACTATGAGCTTTATCACAGTAAATCTATGAAGTGTGTGTGTGTGTGTGTGTGTGTGTGTGTGTGTGTGTGTGTGTGTATGTATGTATGTATGCGGTGGGGGGGTACAAAGAGTATCATTGTATTTCACAGATGGGGAAACAGTCCAAAAGAAGCTTAAATTACAAGGTTTCACAGAAGGGACCTGGTGGAACAACCTTTAGACCCAGGCACTCTCACTGTCCTTTGCTGAAATGACTTGGCATTGACTTTGTACATGCTTCTTATTTACTTCTCTGTGTACAAGTTGTATCCCCTAGTAAGAAATTATATATACACACATATGCATATATACACACGTACATATATACACACATACATATATACACACACATACATTTATATGTATGTATGTATGTGTATCTTTGCATTTGATTTTACAAGACCAATGCTCTGTCCACCATACCAGGCAGAACAATGTAACATCAGCAGAGATACTGAGTGGATGCAGGAAGATGTCGAGATGGATTTTATAATCCAGAGTTGTTCCTGGAAAACAAGATTATTAAGTGAAGAAAAGGAAAAAAGACAGTCAAGGTCAGGCATTGGCCAGAGATGATTTTCTAGGGCACGAGCCAGCAGGGCTGCAGGCACAGTTGCACAGCAATCATTGCATATGGTATCATTTCATTTCTCTTACCATCCTCCTCACCCATCTCCTCCCAATTTCTGGTGCTGCCTTCTGGGTGCCCAACCCCACCCTCCCAACTTTGGCAATCTTCCTAAATCTGACCTTGAGAAAGTACCTTTTACTTCTCTCTTCTCTACTCTTTCTCTACCCCTGCTTCTATCCCAAGAGTCTCTGCAGCTTGAAGTGTTATTGACCACCTCCTCTTTCTAGACACAGTACTCTCTTCTCTTCCTTCGGCTTCCTGGACTCTATTCTCTTTCCTGGTTTTCCTCCTTGACTGGTAATCTCACAATTAATTTCACTCCAATATATTTTGTATAGATCTCGTTTGTGTATGTTGCATGTTGTCTCTCTCATTAGACTGTGAGCTCCTTGAGAATAAGAACTGTTTTTGCATTTTACCTTTCTTTGTATTTCCCAGCACTGTAGTCCAGTGCCTGATACATAGTAGGTGCTTTGAAAGTGCTGGTCAACTTGTGCACTGGTTCCTTCTTTTCCTTTAAACCCTCTAACTGTGGGTTTCTCTGAGATTCTGTTGTAGGCCCTCTTCTTATTTTCCTTTATACTCTTGCTTGATGTTTGAAGCCTTCCTTTATCCTGGTAACTGAAAGTAAGCATAGTAAGCCTTAGTAAATGTTTGTTAAATAAATGAAGGGAGCAGCTGACATCTACCAGTATTGGCAGTTTAACTGCTTAAATCAATTCATACTAAAGTGTTAATGACTGATAGGCTCAAGACTGCAGGGATATTTTTGTCTTTTAGGAGAATATCTAATTTAATACAAAAAAAGTTTCTGAATATTGGGATATATGTGGGAGACACTTTTGAACCAATTCTTTCATTTCTTTCTTACTCTGCAATATTCCCTATTGAAGTGGTGCATAGATAGTTCCCATGTCTAATATCTCTTATCTATGGCAAAATAATTACTTTCCTCCCTAAGGTACCTTTAGAGTTCCCTTCTTTCCTCTCTTCCCCTGCCCCTCCCATTTCAACTTAAGGTCTAGAATGATCTAGAATGGTAGTATCAAACCCAAATAGAAGTAGGAGTCACTAATCCATACATAACGATCCCTGCGGGCTTTCTCGTGACCTAGTTTTAAAATGTAATGTTATCTATTTTTTAATTTACTTTAATAAATATGTTTTCCATATTTTCATTTGATTTGGGCTTCCCTGGGGCTACAATTATGGACTGTATGTTTGATACCTGGTCTAGAGTGACTCTGAGGTAGTAGGCCTGAGGAGGTAGGCAGGATGGGAGGTGGTACAGAATAAGCACTCTATTCATCTACCCTATCCCCATCCCCTTGCCATGGAAGTCTGAGTTTTCTCCTAAAACATACAAATTTTAATTTAGTCCTTTGTGTTATATAGTGGTTAGAAGATCAGACATGTTCAAGGTTCAGATACTCCTGCACATTTGCTCTGTGACTGTGGATCAATCACTTAAACTCTCAGGATTCTCCAGTGATAAATTATAGACAGAATCAGTGATCCACATTGGGAACAGTTACTTTCACCGAGGGGTTCCTCATGAATGGAGTATCAGGAATGGACAAAAACAAGTAACTGCCTTTATGAATTAGAAGATTGACCTTTGGGTCCATGCACCCCTTTGGATCACAAGATCTAAGGGAAAAGGGAGAAGTATAGGAACAGAAGGAAGAAACTTTTCTTCAAAGGGAAGACAGTACAAGAAGGAATGAATGCAAAAATATTTATTAAGTACCTGCTACTATTTACTCAGTGGTAGGGACAGGGAAACAAGCAAACAAGACAAAATACTGGATTATCGGTCTCAATATAAAAAAGAAGTCATCATAAAGGGTTTGGGTGAGGCCATGGAGAAAAAAGATTGTGGTTCTTGGATTGAGAAGATAAGGGTCAAACTCCAGCTCTCTGAAATAATTCCCAGGATAATTTTTTTTGCTTGATTTTGGGGAAATTTTGTAACTTATTTTTATTATTTTTAACTTTCTCATTGTTACAACATAAAAAGCCCAAGAAAAAACAAAACAAGAGAAAAAAGGAGGGAGTCTGTTTCTTTTTTTTTTTTTTTTTGCAGGGCAATGGGGGTTAAGTGACTTGCCCAGGGTCACACAGCTAGTAAGTGTCAAGTGTCTGAGGCCAGATTTGAACTCAGGTACTCCTGAATCCAGGGCCGGTGCTTTATCCACTGCGCCACCTAGCCGCCCCGAGTCTGTGTTTCTTGAGGCACAGCTAGAAAAAAAATTGACACTACATTCTGTTCAGTAGTACTGGGTCCTCTGTTCCTTTACCTTCTCTAAACTATTCTCCCACCAATGTAAAAGTAATCTGGATGGACAAATATGATCTCTCCTATTGAATGGCCTTCAATAATTTCTTCATTGCTTCCCGGATAAAATAAAGTGTCTTTATTCTGCCATTCAAAGGCTAGCTTTGTGTCATTTATCCCTCCTTCATAAACTCTTCATTCTAGCCAAACTGGATTGCTAACCTTGTCCTCATCTCTTCTTGCCCTTTCCTTATTCCAGCCAAACTGGATTATTAGTCATTACCTGCTTTAGTGTTGCTCTTTCTTTCTTTCTCATCTAAAATTACTGCTATAACTGTACCTTATAAATTAATTGATTGCTATTTATAGATTAATGGCTATTATACCAGTGTGGGGAATAAGCACTTATTATTAATTAATATTATGTATCAGTAAAGTATTGACCACATGTCTCTCACCTTTCTTTTTTTCCTGAATACATTTGTCTGAAATGCATACCCTCCACACGTTCACCCAGTGGAATTCTTTTTTTTTTTTCAAAAAATAGCTCAACTGCTACCTCTTCTAGGAATTTTTTTTTCTTATTCCCAAGGCTAGATTGAGTTCAGATCTTTCATGCTTCCCTAGTTGTGCTTGGGGCAATTAGGTGCTCAATAACTTGTTGATTGATTATTAGGTTTATCTTATACATCGATCACATTCTAATTTATTGGTCACTTGTGTACATGTCTTAATCCCATTAGTAGATTGTAAACTCTGTGAGACAAAGACATCATTTTGTCATCTTTGTCAGATCATAGATTTAGAGTTGAAAAACATCACCTAATCCAATCCTTTCATTGATTTGACCAAGGTCATACAGCTCAGGCAATGAGATAAAGCATCCTTAGGAGATTGTGTGTAGAAGTTACAGTCATTCACTACAACAGGCAGTCAATTCTAGGAAAGTAAGTTTCCCTGAACACAAAAAGTAATATTTAACTTACTTGCTCAGGTCCAGCATCTGTTTATCTCCTATTTTTGTTGTTTTTCAGCCATTTTTCAATCATGTCTGAATTTTTTTTTTACCCCATTTGGTTATCTTGGCAAAGATGCTGAAGTGGTTTGCCATTTCCTTCAGATCATTTTAGAGATGAGGTAACTGAGGCAAACAGGGTGAAGTGACTTGCCCAGGGTCACAGCTACTAAGTAGGGACAATTCATTTATATCATGTCCCCCTGCCTCTTAAAAGTCACCCCCCAACCTTCATTTTAGGACTTGAATTCAAGCACAAATCTCAGACTTGAATTCATCCATGAAGAAGAGTTAAACAGAAGAATCTCTAAGAAAAAGTACAAGTATATTGAAGACTTGTTTAGGATAATATAATACAATATTTTAAATAGGTGAGCGACTTCTCTCTTAGATTTTAGGAATTTCTAGTGCAGAGGACCCCAAACTGAGGTACAATCTATGATTCTATGAATCCCTAACCCCCTATTTCCATGATAGGGTAGAAGAAAAATTCCTTGACACTTATCAGGGAAGATACATTCAGAGTTGAGATACCAGGAACACATTTCCCCAGAGAAACATTGTTATATATGATGGCTAATTAGGTTCCACAATACTATATTATAGTACAATATTCAGGGATCTTATGAATTACATAGGATTTTGTGGACTTATATCAAAAACCTAGCCACCATGAATATTGTTTTTCTATCAAAAAACCTGTTTGAAATTGTGAACTTCCCAACATAGGGTTGTGCATGTGTAACAAACAGACATAAATAAATAAAAATATGTCTGTATGTATTGTATATTCATGTATGTTTTACTTTTGGGCTATTCCTGTATTCAGGGAAATTTGTGTGCAGAAATGGGGCACAACAGTTTTTGTTTGTCAACCCTGTGAAACTCCTAAACCATAGTCAGAGAGCCCTAACACAAAAGGACAAAAAGAGGTAGAAGCTTATTTGAAATAGCTGCAGGTTTTTCTTACCTACTATGTGATCTTGGTAAGTCCCTTGATCTTGTAAAGCCTGAATTTGCTCATTTGGAAAATAAAAGTGGTAATAGTGATGATAACTTGTATCCCCTACCTCATGGTTTTTGGTGAGGAAGCACTCATGATATGTAAGTGTGAATTACTGTTACTAATACCAAATAATGCCACCCTCTCAAAAAATGCCAACAAACAAACCTCAGGCTTCTTTAAAACAGTCCTAGCTAAAATCCTACCTTTTACCAAAAAAGCCTTTTCTGATCCCTCTTAATGCTAGTGCCTTCCCTCTGTGTTTGTCTCCAGTTTTTTCTGTATCTTGTTTTTGTACATAGCTGTTTGCGTATCATCTCCACCATGAGAGCAGGGACTTTTGTTGTTGCTGCTGCCTTCCTTTGTATCTCAGTGTCTGGCCCAGAGCAATAAATGCTTGAAGACAGAGACAGAGAGAGAGAGAGAGAGAGAGAGAGAGAGAGAGAGAGAGAGAGAGAGAGAGAGAGAGAGAGAGAGAGAGAGAGATGCTCACGTGTGTGTTGGTTTGAGGGGAAAGTGCTTTAGAAACTCAGCAATCCCAACTTGAGAGACTTTGGTCTCCTATTCTTATTTCTCTATGGTATGAAGATTATGAGGCCTGATTTCTATTTCTTCAGCTTCTTTTCTCCTCTGATCAATGTTGGTGAAATGAAAAGGGCCAGGTAGCCAAAAGCTGTAAGTGTATCTCAGGGAACTACCCCCAGGAGAATTGTTTTGGCAACATTGAACAAGAGTCAGTGGAAATGATACTAGCTTTGGTTTGAAGATGACATTTATTTGGGAGAATCTTGGGGGCGGGGATAACATACTGGAATGCCTTTCACAAATCTTGTGGCTTTATGTAGTTGGGGGAGGAGGTCAGTTTAATGATTTTCCCCTACTGTCTTAGGCTTCTTTGCCTTCCTGGTTTAGCCCTGTGTGGAATGCCACTCAGTCCTACTGTTAACATCTCATGAAATATGAGAGACTAGATGAATGAGAAAGACACATCCTTACACATACCTATGTCTCTTGGTTCCATTTTCCTGTGTCCCTCCACCTTTCTTTCTAAGGCACCAAGTGCTTTCAACTTGATTCATGCTTACTGCCTGTTAGCCATATACCAGAAAGCCAGATTTTGCTCTCAGACTGACAGGTTGGTTCCATGTTTCTGGATTCATCTGTGCTTAAGAAGAACCAGGGCAGAATACATAGTAAAAAGAGTGATGGACTAGTTGTGTGACCAGGGGCAAGTTACTTAGTATCTCTGAGTTGGTTTCCCCATCTATAAATGGGGATGACAATAACAACTCTAAAGCCCATATCAAAGGCTTGTTATGAGGCTGAGATGAGGTACTGCATTGCGAAGCACTTAGCTAGGTCATGTCAACTTTGGGATGTTTTGCTTTGTTTTTTACTTTGGTAGTTGATATATAGCTTCAGTATCCTAATAATGTCAAGAGAAAGTGAAGACTCCTACTGGGCTTATCCTATAAGGCAGTGGGTTGGTCAGACTTCTTGTGGTGAATCTATGGGAGTACCTGGGCAAGAATCACTTTACCCGGAATGGACAGGCATGAATGGGTTGCAGTCTGTATATTTTGGGGAATGACCAAATCAGTGAGGTCCAAGATCTACCCAAGAAAGTGATCCCAAATAACTTTTTTTTTTTAAGTGAGGCAATTGGGGTTAAGTGACTTGCCCAGGGTCACACAGCTAGTGAGTGTTAAGTGTCTGAGGCTGGATTTGAACTCAGGTACTCCTGACTCCAGGGCTGGTGCTCTATCCACTGCGCCATCTAGCTGCCCCCCAAATAACTTTTGATGATGGAAGTATTAGCTATCCCCAGCTTCCTTCTCTGTTACCATGTATTAAATATAAATATCCTATGATCATTTAGTCTAATCTCCTCATTTTATAGATGAGAAAACCAACACCTAGAGCAAAGAAGTATTTTGTTCAAGGTCACATAGTTAGTGACTGAACTATGACTCCTTAAATTCTCCTGATCCCCAGGTCAATGCTCTTTTTTATTATATAAGGCTACTCCAACCACAAGATGAATGAATATGAATTTTGTCCTATTGGCTAATGGCAGAAATGGGAATAAATTTTACTACTCATCCCCACTGTATAGTCCTGGACTTCTCTCCTGGTACAACTTCTCCTCTTGTTCCAAAAATTTCCCATTATCAGGACTAATTAATGACAATTCAGTCAGAATGTATTTTCTGTATTATATTATATTTTACATATGATATTATATTTTAATATTAGCAAAGTTTTATAATTTTCTGATTTTTTAGTGAACAGTTAGTGAGTCATAATTGATGTCTAGATATATTATATTTTATATATAATATTATATTTTAATAATTTTCTGATTTTTTTTGTGAACAGCTAGTAATTTTGGATCCTAGAAGACCTGCTTTAATGATCAGATAAGACTCATTCTTGGACCACATGCTCATGTCCTAAACAGTTTGTTCCTTCACTGGATTTAAATATATCCCAGTTACAAACTTGTTTATGCTATTTGTTTCTCTCCTAAGTTGTTTTGCTTAGTGATTGTAAAATGTAAACAGGGACTGTTTTATTTTGGTTTTTTGTCTATGTAATCCTAGTACCATTGTACCCACCTTGCTACCATCAGCCTTGATTCAAATACTCCTTTAACAAATGTTCAATTAAATGGAATGGGTTTTGTTGTTGTTTAGACAGTAATGGGTAAACTACTCCAGCCTAAACTAAATTATTCCAAATTTGTAATGTTGCAAGGACTGAAATAGTTTAATGATTTAACCACTTTCCTGAATACCCCAGGGCCATTTGAGACACTGAGCAGGGAAACATCCTAAGTAGCTGTGCCATTGACCATTATCAGTTTGGGGGTGATCGTGTACCTTGGAAAAGGATGATATTTTAATCTTATATTTCTTTTATTGGCTCCTGGTTCCATCAAGGCAAGAGAGGAAACAGGTAATACAAATACAAATAATGAAACAATCCTTACTTGAAAGCTGATTTCTTCAAAGAGTTAGGAAAATTTTCAGGGAGGAAAGGATTTAGATGTTGACAAACAACTCCATGGTAGTCTGGGCACTGGGACATAATATTATCAGAAGGCTATTTGCTGGGAGCTATAGGTCCTGTGTACACTTTTTCTATGTAATACTTCTCTGATCTCTTCCTACTTTGAGGCCCTGCTGACACATCCTGGGGTCATGAGAATTTCTTTTTATCCCTAAGTGTCCATGAAGGTTCCTAGATTTTGTTATTTGACCCTCCTCCAATGGAACTGAGCTGAAATGCCATAGTTCATTAATAAATGTCACCAAATGATATATTATAAATGTTTGTGTGCATGTGTATATGTGTGTGTGTGTGTGTGTGTGTACACACACACACACACACACACACACACACACACACACACGCCTCCCAAATTTCTACCTAAGGTCTTAGATCTAGAGTCCAAAGGGCTCTCAAAAGCCATCTGGACCCTGGGACAGTAAGTGACTCTGAAGCTTACACAGGTAGTATGGAAATCAGATGTAGAATTTGAATATGTATCCTTTCACTCCAGAGACAAGGTTCTTTCCATTCTACCACACTGCCTCTTCACCTCTGCGGGTCATTCTAAGGACAGTACTTTGTAAACCTTGTAAAGTGCTGTGGAAATATGAAATGGTAATTATGATGTTATACTTTCTATAAAGTAAATTAGTTTGTACTATTTTTCAGTTTTCTAAGTGCAATACTGAACTTAAATTATCCTTGGGATGAGAGATACCCAAAGATCCCAGGAGTTGAAGTCTTCTAACTTTTTACAAGTTTGAGCAGGGCTCAAGTTCTGGTTGTGCGACTTAGTAACTGTTTGTCTTCAGGCAAGCCATAGGTTATGGAGTGTTAGATTGTAATGTTCTCTACCTCTTTACTTTGCAGATGAGGGAATTCAGTCCCATGTCAGTATTGAAGGTCTGACAGGGAGCAAGAGTCAGGCTCCAGACCCAGTCCTCAGACTCTAAGTTTGATATTCTTTTCTCTGGGTTTTGTTTTGGGTTTTGTTTTGGTTTTTTACCGCATCTTGATATTCTTTTCTACTGCACCACAGAATCTCCAGTGCGATTAATTGGTCTGTAAGGTGCCTTCATGTTCCAGCATTCAGTGAGTGGATTCTATGTATTTTGCTACCGAAAGGAATGTAAGAAATCAAAACCATATGTAAATAGTCTCCTTCCATTGTATATTACCTTCAAATTAAAGCTCATTAATCCTTTCAAGGGAAAGAGGCAGACTAAAAAGCCAAATAAATAACAAGAAAACTGCACAAACTACTTTAGATTTATACCCGGAAGGTGTTTAGAAAGAAGCTAAGTTGTTTAGGTCTGAAGTACATATCTAGAGTCTCTATGAAGCTTCTGTCTCTCTTTATAAAGATTTACAGAATTAAATTCCTCCTTGAATTTAGAACCAGGAAAAGTTTCCCCCTTTCTACCTCTATGAGTTTATATCCTTTTGTTCAACAGTGAAAATGGCATAAACTGATGTATTTCTTTTCTTTTGCCTTAGCTGCCGGGAAGCTCAGAGAAAAATTCACAGCAATAATGCATTTACCACCAGGTGTTTGGCACATTTATTTCTTTTCTTATGGGGTTTTGCTGTGGTTTCATTTGTAATTATCCTATTTTATTTGCTTTTATTTCTTAAATCTCCTTAACTCCCTCCCTTCCCTTTACAAGAACCTATAGGATATAAATCAAAAATAGTTTGGGCTGTTTGCTTGTTATTTATTTGTTTTTTTTTTTTTTGGTCTACCTCTTTCTCTCAAAACTATTAATGAGCTTTAATTTGAAGATTCTATAAAATGGAAGGAGATTATTTACATCTGGATGTTATGTCCACCTTTCTTTAAGTAGCAAAATACATTTGTACTTAAATATAATGCTCGTCTCTTAAGAGTAGACTACCAGGTGGATACTAATCAATATTATGATCCTCCCTTTAGAAATAAGTGTTTCTAGTGCATCCTCTTCCCTCTCTTTTTTTTTTGGGTGGGGCAATGAGGGCTAAGTGACTTGCCTAAGGTCACACAGCTAGTAAATGTCAAGTATTTGATGCTGGATTTGAACTCAAGTCCTCCTAAATCGAGAGGGCTGGTACTTTATCCACTGTACCACCTAACTGCCCCTTCTTCTCTCTTTTCTTAAAGGAAAACAATGAAAACTACATTGAAATCTCATGTTGCATTCTCCCAAAGATGCTGCTCAACCAAATGTTGAAGGCAGTACTTTAATTGTTTGATTTCAACTATGCCTTTTAAATTTTCTTTCAAAGAAGAATTTCTACAGACTCAGCACTGGAAAACTGCAGAATTTAATGAGAACAGAGAAAGCCACAGAATCCCCAAATGGCAAAATTGTACTGTTTTCTGCCTCTGTTCCTTCCACTGTGGTGATACATTGACATGGATGCCAATGGGTTGGTTTAAAGGAAGTATGCAACAGCCCTTTCAGCTTATGGAAGAAAAATAGTTTGACTGGGTGTTGAAATAAGTCTCCAAAATGATTGCAATGTGTCAGCCTTAGAAACTGCTTTGAGCTCTGGTTATAGTTAATGAATCAGGAAAATAAAGTAATGCTGAGGAATCTTTGTAGGATAAATGCTGGTGCTAAGGAGGTGTAGGTGGGGTTTAATGGTGAAGAGAGTCTGATACTCTCATTGGTTGTATTAAGAATCAACACCACAGCCTGGATGGGACTTTAATAGCTTCTGCCCAGCCATTGACCCTCCACATATCCTTGCTGCTTTCTCAGCAGTGAGTTATGAACATGCAAGTTGGAGGAGCCATGTGAACAGCTTTTTTTTTTTTTTTAATCTTGAAGTATCTGGCAGAGATGTACCTTGTTTAAGGAAGCTTGTGACAATGCCAAGCCTTGCTGCCAGCTGTGATGACTCCCCTTGGCAGTGCTGCTTCTAAAAATGGAACACAGGTTTGGAAGCAGAAAAGGGGAGGAGTTTGGGATTTTCAGAGCATAGTCTTTGTCCATTTTGTCAGCGACTATAGTTACTGCAGTTGGTTTGATCTTCTTGTACCCTGTAGTAGGATTAAAATTATTGGAGGGCAGAGTGCCGAACAGGGTGACCAAGCATTGAAAGACAAATTCTGATTAACCAGCTCCATTGGGAAGGAAGTGAGAGAGGAAGGAAGTTCCTGGTGTAGGTGCTACTTGTTTACCATATAAGCATCATTTATGTCGATAATGGTCAAAGTACGTACCCTGGTCCAAGGACGTGGGATCAGACTTCCAATAGTTCCCTTGTTCCTCTTTTCTCTGCCTTCAGTTAAGCAAGTATTTGTTAAATCAATGACTACATTCAAGTAACTATGTTTGTGGCGTTTTCTTTTTTTAACCAGCCCCTGCCCACAAGAGACTTACATTCTTCCTTTCTTCTTCTTTCCCTTCCCCCCAAAACACATAGAATTTGTTTTCTTCTTAGGTAAACAATTGATCATTTGATAGAAATATTATCTTTCTTACATTACCCTCTCCCTTGTTTGTTCTCTGTGATTGGAAAGACCATTGGGAAAGACCAAATATAAGGAACAGAACCAGCTGACATGGTGGCATTTTTACCCGTGGCATTGGAGAAAGCTGGCAGAAACTTGATCTTCTGAGACTTCAAGTGTACTGACTTATCCAATCCAGGATTCTCAGCAGTGACATGTTAGTTTTGTTTATATGGTTCCTATTGCCTATCTCTACCAAAGGAAAAAAATACTGTAAGTTTAAGTGTTGGTTTTTTTTTTTACCCTGATCAGTTTTTGAGGAATTTATGACATGCTTTGTGGAAGTTGGGAATCCCTGAAGAGTATGCTATTTGAATTTACATGGTGTATATGCTTTGCTGAAGCACTGGTAACCAACCACATTGCACAAAATATTGAGAATAAATTAAAAGATTAGGTTAGGCTATACATACCCACTAGTTTTCATTCATTTGGCACACCATTGTTAACCTTGTGTGTCCATACATTGAAAGGGAAATGGAGAATTTACACATATCCCACAATAATTTAGGCCAAAGTCTTACTTTCTCCTGAAATAACCAGATAATTTTAAAAAATGTTATTTCTAGGTATGTGGCCTTAATTTGCCACTTTATTGAATGTTTGTCTGTAGAAATACTAAATAAACATTACTTCTATAAGTAGTATATTGGAAATGTCCCCCAAATGGACAGTATATGCCTAATATCCTAAAAAAGTACAGTGGGAAAAGCCAGAAAGAGAGTGGGGTTGGTTCCAGCTTTAATTCTAAAAATGTACTTGCTTTGCCACCTCTGTTATAAATCACAAGTTGCACACCACTTATATGACTTTAGGAAACTGCCTCAGTTTCTTTATATATGAAATGGGGGGGGGGGCGGCTAGATGGCCCAGTGGATAGAGCACCGGCCCTGGAGTCAGGAGTACCTGAGTTCAAATCCGGCCTCAGACACTTAACACTTACTAGTTGTGTGACCCTGGGCAAGTCACTTAACCCCAATTGCCTTACTAAAAAAAAATATAGATAGATAGATAGATAGATAGATAGATAGATAGATAGATAGATAGATAGATAGATAGATAGATAGATAGATATGAAATGGGAACAGTAATACCTATCCTGACTTAGCTTTACAAACATCACATGAGATAATGTGTAAAGTCATTTTCAAAAGTATGCAGTGTTATAATATCTCTCAAGGCTTTGTCCTGAGTCGTCTTCTCATGGTGATTTCAGTAACTCCCATGGTTTCCATTATCATCTTTATGCTTATGATTCTCAGGTCTATTTGTCCAGCCCTACCCTCTCTCCTGAACTCCAGTCTCCTCACCACCAGCCTGCCTAACAGATATCTTGAACTGGACATCCCATAGACATCTTAAATTCAATATTTTTTCTTGCTCCTAAACTTTCCTCTCTTTCTAACTTCCCTATTACTGACAAAGGCATCATCATCTTCCCAGTCACCCACAACCTAGGTATCATTCTCAACCCCTAACTCTCTCTCATCTCCTGCCCCCATGTCCAGTAAGTTGTCAAGTCTTATAATTTCTACCTTTGTTACATCTCTCATTTACACCTCCTTCTCTCTTCTCACACTGCAACCACTCTGGCATGTGCCCTCATCACGTCATACTTGTACTGCTACAATAACCTTCCGATTGGCCCCCTGTCTCAAGTGTCTCACCGTTCCAGTCCACCCTCCACTCAGTTGTCATATTGCTCTTCCTAAAAGACAGATCTATCATGTCACCGCCCCACCCACCACCTGTTTACTAAATTTGTCATTCCTTAGTACGTCCAAGATTAAATATAAAAAGTCTCTATTTGGCTTTTAAAGTCTGTCATAACCTACCCCCTACTTCCTTTTCCCATCTTTTTACACCTTGCCCCGCTCCATTCATTCTACAGTCTGGTTACTTTGGCCTCCGTGCTGCTCCTTGAACAAAACATTCCCTCTCCTGACTAATGTCATTTTCTCTGGCTGTCCCTCACATCTGGAACTCTGCTTTCTTATCTCTTTCTCCAGGCTTCTGTTCGGTCTCATCTAAACTACCACATTCTGCAAAAAAACATTCCTTGACCATCTTAACCTAATGTCTTCCCTCTGACATTATCTCCAATGTATCCTATACATATCATCTTTGTTCAGAGTTGTTTGCATGTTCTTTTCCTCATTAGACTTGTGAGAACAAGGACTTTCGCTGTTGTTTTTTTTTTTTTTGTATCAGCACTTAGGGTAGTGCTTGGCACATAGAAGGTACTTAATAAATAAATGGCTATTGGCTTGATCTAACTTGTAATCCTTAAGTGAGATAGTATTTGTAGTACTTAATCTTATCCTATTGTTGTTCACTTGTTTCAATTGTGTCCCACTCTTTGAGAGCCCATTTGTAGTTTTCATCGCAAAGATACTGGAATAGTTTGCGGTTTCCTTCTCCAGCTCATTTTACAGATGAGGAAACTGAGGCAAGCAGGTTTAAGTGACTTGCACAGGGTTACACAGCTAGTAAGTGCCTGAAGCCAAATTTTAACTGAAGTTTTCCTGACTCCAGACCTTGTGCTTTATCCACCTAAGATGACCCTAATCTTATCCTACCTTGGTAGTTTGATTGATACTTTCTTGTGGTAAAGGAAATGCAGCAAAGCCAGCCTAACCATGCATGTTTTAAAAAATGGACTGTTAAAACTAAATCTATCATTTCCTTGTTGGTTGGGGCCTTTCGCTTTGAAATGGGACTCACTTTTTCCTTTCTTTGGACTTAGAGCTTAAGTATTACATGTCTAGGGGGCAGCTAGGTGGCACAGTGGATAAAGCACTGGCCCTGGATTGAAGAGGACCTGAGTTCAAATTCGGCCTCAGACACTTGACACTAGCTGTGTAACCCTGGGCAAGTCACTTAACCCTCATTGCCCTCCAAAAAAAAAAAAAACAAACACCAAACAAACAAACAAACGAATTACCTTTTTAGCAACAAGAGGCTGATGGGTAGCCATTCTCCTGTTACTTCAAAGTTAAGCTTTACTTAGTTTTCTTTTCCTGATTATATCCTTTAACTCTTACCTGAGAAAAACAGGGCATAGTGACTACATGGCATATGAGACAGTGCTTCATGACAGCTAGTGGAAATTCAAATAGATAAATGTATATGGTTTTTTATTTGTTTGTTTGGTGAGGCAGTTGGGGTTAAGTGACTTGCCTAAGGTCACACAGCTAAGTAAGTGTTAAGTGTCCTAGCTGCCCCTGTGTTTTTATTTAAAGATATACATTTATGGGGGCAGCTAGGTGGCACAGTGGATAGAGCACGGCCCTGGATTCAGGAGGACCTGAGTTCAAATTGGTCCTTAGACACTTAACACTTACTTAGCTGTGTGACCTTAGGCAAGTCACTTAACCCCAATTGCCTCACTAAAAACAAACAAACAAACAAACAAACAAACAAAATAAAAACACAAACAAAAAGAACATTAATGATACCTTCTAAATCCTTCTGACTCCCATGGGATTTTCCTTAGTCTTTAAATATATCTGAAGCTTTAAAAAATGTGATATTAAATGACTGTTTTTGCCATTTTCAACAGAAAGGTTACTTTCTGTTATTATAGTTGACCAGAACCAAGATTCAGAAACTTTGCATTGCATAAGGTGAGTTCCCTTTAAGCACCTTCTTGTGGGCATCTGCCTCTGGTGTTTGCTCCTCAGACCTGGGGAGTCCAGTGGGGTGGGGGGAGGGAGGAAGGAGAGAGGAGAAATGTGACCTTGGAATAAACAGTGTTTCCCTTATAATTACTTGGTGAGCTATTTCTTCCCTTTTTGCTTTAGTCAGCAAGCATTACATTGGGTTAGCTTTAGTTTCTGTTATTAATTGGTTGTTTTAAAACTACTTCCATAACAACCCCACTCACCCAGGTTAAAGTACAGATTTCTAATAGAGTTTTAAAGGCTTTCTGAGAATTGCCTCCCCCTCTCTCCAGCCCCAAGCAATTTAGGAAAATGCAGGAAAGAAGTTTTGTTGTAAAGAATGGTTCTGTGTATGGACATGGGAACTTTTTCCTTATCCCTTACTTATTTCATAAACTTCTTTGGCATTTGCATTAGTTTATTCAGTATATATTCTTGTCACTTTAGCAAATTCTACAATTGTGTTATAAGTTTTTAGGTAATTTTTTTTAATTTAAAAAAATTAGTTTTTCCTTCATGGAATAGTTTTTACTTCTTCTAAAGGGGTAAGGAGAAACCACTTCCCTGACCTTCTGACATTTTTAAATTGCAAAATTCTTTGATCAGAAAGTCAAACAGTTTTCAGACTTACTGACCCAACTTTGTTCATCTTGGTTATTCACTTTGACTATTAGAATAAAACCATAGAAATATTTGTTGATTCTCTTAAGGGTAGAAGAAGCAAAGCTAATCCTAATGATTAATCCTATCTATACTTCCAAAGTTTTCACAGTCTTGTTAAACCTGAAACTTAAACACGAAATATTAAAAGTGTCAGTTGAGGGGCAACTAGGTGGTGCAGTGAATAGAGCACCGGCCCTGGATTCAGGAGTACCTGAGTTCAAATCCAGCCTCAGACCCTTGACACTTACTGGCTATATGACCCTGGGCAAGTCACTTAACCCCAATTGCCTCACCAAAAACAGAAAAAAAAAGTGTCAGTTGGTTTGGCCTATCCTCCGCTGTCATCATCTTTGAATACTAAGTCAGCAGCATTTGCTATGTGATAGGTGAGGCACCTTTTGCTCAGAACTATTAAATTCCTGTACGTGATTCGGGGAGGGCCATAGATGCTCTACTTGAGCTAACCTTTGCTGCAGCAAATTAATTCATGTAAGATTCTATTCCAGATTGTAAGAATGAAAGGACGATGCTGTTTGTTTTGAGGGCAGTCAAAGCAGAATGACTGGGGAGTTGGTTTTATGGTTTGGTAACTGACACTCAATAGTTGTAAAGAATTTAATTTAAAACTTTTTGGATATTGGAGAATGGTCTTGCTCTCTCCTCCCTAATAGGACACTTGGAATCTGTAATGCACTTTCTGATTATACCTTATATTCTAGCTATTGTGTGCCTTGGCTTCCCAATTAGATAGTAACCTACATGAGGACAGGGCCTGACATTCTTTTAAGATCTTAGAACAGTTTCTTTCATATATTAGGCAATAAATGAATATCTGACATGTGAATTGAGGAATGGAGGCTAAAGAAATGGGGGTTTGGGATGAAAGACAGAGTCAGAGGTAGTGAAAGGAACCAGGTTACCTTTCCAAGATTTTTTGACAGTTCAAGTATTTGTGTAAGTAAGTGTTGAGCTTTTAAGAAAACCCATGGTGTTTTCATCACCAGGGGGGAGAGAGGGAGGGAGGAGAGAGAGAGAGACAGACAGACAGACAGACAGACAGAGGTAGAGGTGGGGGGGGAAGATGAGAGTGAGTTGGGCTAGTCATTTAAGTCAGTGTCCTAGGCAGTGTGCTAACCTGCA
Source organism: Dromiciops gliroides (assembly GCF_019393635.1). Taxonomy (NCBI): domain Eukaryota; kingdom Metazoa; phylum Chordata; class Mammalia; order Microbiotheria; family Microbiotheriidae; genus Dromiciops; species Dromiciops gliroides. The sequence continues at coordinate 162,399,104 of NC_057861.1, read as the reverse complement.
TTGGAAAAGGAGGTTTTGTTAACTGAAAGTTCCCTATATGGCTGAAGTCACAAGTCACAAGTCCAGTACCTATCCATATGTTCTTAAAATATGGACATTCCAATTATGATTTGTATTTAACATCAAATTAACATGCATAAATATTAATACACACAACATTCATACCTACACAAAATTAGAGATTCTGGATTAGAAAAAGAGGCTGACAAGGTATGAGTGTCCAAGTGTTTCTGGTTTTTACAGGTGGAAAACATTCATCAGGGTGTCTCACTGGAAGCTGTGTGATCCAGTGAGGATGAACCCCTGGAGAATGTTTTACAAGTTGTGTTTTTGATACATCCTCAAACCACTGTACAGAGTATTCAGGGTATTCTCATTTGAAGAGGGATATTTAAAGTCCACAGTATCTGGAGAATGGAAGATGTCAGTGAAGCAATCAGTAAACATTAACTACGTACTATGTGCCAGGCACCTTGGGGTTACAAAGAAAGGGTAAAGAGCTCTCAATTTAATGAGGGGGACAACATGCAAATGACTAGCTATATGCAGGACAAATAGGAAATGATAGACAGAATGAAGGCACTAGAATTAAGAGGGATTGGGAAAGGTTTCCTGTAGAAGGTAAGATTTCAGCTGGACTTGAAGGAAGCCAGGGGATCCAGAAGGCAGAGATGAAATAAGACAACCATCTCATTAATTTGCCAAATTCTAATTGCATAAACTAAAGGGATCCAGGTGGCTGTTGGGTAGAGATGCTGGGGATGGTTGCAGGGGAAAAGAGAGAGGACTGACTGGGGGGAAAAAACTTTAAGAAGCATCACTTTTTCCCTCATTTCTCCCTGCCAAAAAGAGGAGTAGTAACTGGTAGGAAATTAAGAATTACCTCCTTCAGTTTGCTATCTCCCCAATCCTGGGCTTCTAGGCTTTTGTTGAGTACAACATGAAGTTCATTTTTCACTTAACCTTTCTTGATTCACGGCATTTTTAGAGAAACATACAATTCCTATTTCTAAGGAAGGAAATACAAGCTAGGTTGTCATTTTATATGGTTTTTTAAAAGTCAACTTTGTCTTTGGGAACATATGTATTAATGGTCAGGTTCAAATTAAATTCGCTTAAGGTCCTTCAGAGGAATTGGTAGGAATTGTAAAAGGACTTTTAACTTTGATTTAAATAATTAATAATATTGTGGATAAGCTTTCTTTTCTCACGAATAGCTTTGTACATAATCACTTGGCTTTTGTCTAGCACTGTTCCCTAACACCTGCAGTCTTTATTATGGTGAAATACTAAGGAACTCTCTGTGTAAATAAAAGAGCTCTATGGTAGTCTTTGAAGTTGTAGACTGATACAGTGGTTAGAGATCCAGAAATCTCCAACTTTGGGGATGTAGAGTTGGGTGCTTTTTTTTTTTTTTCAGCAAAATTAAATAGGAGCAAGTCAAACAAAAAGAGATTTTGTTGAAAGGGTCCAAGGGATCTGAATTGGAATCTATTCTTGATTTATTTGGGAATGAAAGAGAATCGAAAAAGAATGAAGCCTATACTGAAATGAACCAAGTCCCTCCCCTGCCTCTGTGATTCTTTTATAACACAGTTAAGGAAAATTTTTATAATTCTGTAGACCAAGCTTATGCCTGGGGTACAAAATAGAATCATAGAATTTAAATAGAAAGACAGCCAATTCTTTCATTTTACAGATGAAAAAAACTGTGCAAGGAGGTTCAGTGATTTGCTCAACTCAGCTAGTTAGTGGCAGAGGCAGGGAGTAGAACCCAGGTGTTTGTATTTCTTTTTCAGTGTTCTTTCTCCTGCTCCCATGTGACACTTCCTGGAGGGAATATAATTAGTCACTTTTTAGAGACCAAAATAAAAATGATACCCTACTCTTCTGGGTAAACCAAAACAGAGGACCAACCTTTGCCTTAAGGTCAATGATGAAATTATTATTTTTTTTAATTTCTAAACTTTTTATTGAAATTTTTTATATCACTTTCATTTCCAAATATATCCCTATTCCATCAAGCCTTACCTTTTAAAAAGAAACAAAGCAATACAATCAATCAACAAATCAACTTTGTCTGAGAGTATCAGCCATATTCTACACCTGTCTATCATCTCTGAAAGGATGGGAAGGAGGTGAATTTTGTCAACTCTTTCCTCTGGCCAAATTTGGTCATTAAAACTATTCATGGTCAGTTTCATTCTGTTGTTGCTGTTGCTGCTGCTGCTGTTCTTTCAAGGGTGAATTTCTACTTTCAACCATGAACCAAAAAGAATCTCAAAAAATCTTGACACATTAACAGTCTTAATAGTTTTGCTTTAGAGGAAGCTATGCCCATCTGTAAAATGGGCTACATAATTTCTTAGCCATCTTGCAGATTTCACATTCTATGAATGGACCAGTATGACTGCATGAGACACTTATAAATAGGTTTCTTTTCAAATATATTCATAGAAGATAGATCCACAAGAGATTGTTCAAAGTCTTTGTAAAGGTTCAAGCTATTGAAGCCTAAATTTCAATATTTAACTTTCAAAAGTTTGCCTGTGAGTCTATCTGGCCTTCTCATTGTTTCCTTCTCATCTGGATTACATCCCATCCTCATTGGAAAAAAGGAAAAACAAAACCCTTATCACAAATATTCATAGTCAAGCAAAACAAATTTCCTCATTGGCTATATCTAGAATGTATGTCTTATACTACTTCTTTTTGAATTTTTTTTGGTGGGGTAATGAAGGTTAAGTGACTTGCTCAAGGTCACACAGCTAGTAAGTGTCAAGTGTCTGAGGCCAGATTTGAACTCAGATCCTCCTGAATCCAGGGCTGGTGCTTTATCCACTGCACCACCTAGCTGCCCCCTTAAACTACTTCTTGAGCTCATTCCCAGTCTGTCAGGAGGTAGGTAACATGCTTCATTAGCATTACTCTGGAATTGTGGTTGGCCTTTACATTGATCAGACTTCTTAAAGTCTTTCAAAATTGTTTTTCCTTTGTATTGTTGTCATTATATCAAATGTAATGTTGGTTTTCTTCAATTCATACATCTCCCCAAGTTTCTTTGAATTTGTCATTCATCATTTCTTACCATGCAATAACATTCTATTGCATTCATCAGCCCTTTCCCCAAAGGATTTCTGGATCTCTAACCACTGTATCAGTCTACAACTTCAAAGGCTACCCATAGAGCTCTTTTATTTACACAGAGAGTTCCTTCGCAATGAACAGTTTCTACTTTTTGCCACTACATAAAGAGCTACTATAAATATTTTTATCCATATAGGACTCTTTTCTGTTTCATTGGTCTAGAAGTAGTGTTGCTGTGTCAAAGGGTATGCAGGTTAGTGACTTTGTGGGTATATTTCCAAATTGTATTCCAGAGTGTCTAGACCAATTCATAGTTCCACCAATGGTACATTAATGTACTTGTTTTCCTACAGCCCTTCCAACATTTGTCATCATGCTTTTTTTTTTTTTTTTGGCATTTCTGCCGATTTGATAGGTATGAAGTGAAACCAAAATGCTTTCATTTGCGTTTCTCTATTAGTGATTTGTAATTATTTAGTGATTGTATATGACTGCTGATATCTTGGATTTCTTCTTTTGAGAAATGCCTGCTTATATCCTTTGACCACTTAACTCTTGAAGAAAGGTTCTTGGTAAAAATTTGAGTTGCTTTCTTATATATCTTGAATATGAGATCTTTATCAGAGAAACTTGCTGCTAAGATTCTTTTTTGTCCAGCTGTTTTCTAATTTTACCTGCTTTGATTTTGTTGTTTTTTTTTTAAATCAATAATTTTATGGGATTCAAATTGTCTATCTTCTGTAATCTTCTCTTTCCTTTGTTTGATCATGAACTTTCCTCCTATATATGATAAGATCTTGAGGTTCTCTCCTGGATGTGCTCAAGTTTATTAATGTCCTTCCAAAAAATGTGGCACCCATAATTGAACCACAGTACTCTGGCCAGTGGCCTCAGTTCGTTGGCCTAGATGTACCCACCATGACAATTCATAGCCCAAGTTCAAGTGTCTGTCCTTTATTGAACATTATATTTTTCTGGGTTAAGATTAAACAAAAAAACAATCCTCTCAAGTACACAATGAAATGATCTAATGCAACATCATCTCTAGGAATGCTGAAAACAGTCAAGAATGTAATTCAAGAATGTGTTTTATACTTCAAAGTGTTGAAGTGTCTTATCTCTAAGTTTTGCAGTAATGCTAAGACTTCTTAGTTAACAGGGCTGGAGAGAAATGTTTTTTTAAATTTTCTCTGATAAAATTCCATCGGTAGAAGAAGTAGAAGTTAAAAAAGAAATAATGGCCAGCTCACTTGATGGATTTCAAGAACAGATTCAGAGGTACCAAGATTTATTTTTAAATGAGTAAGCATGTCTTGGTAAAACACACACACACACACACACACACACACACACACACACACACACACACCTCATTTTGTTTGCTTATTGGCTCAAATAGAGCTATTTGGATTACTGAGCCATAGGTTCAGAGTATTCATGGCTCCCGTTCCCTAGACTAGTTGCTTCACAGGCAAGGTGAATACAAGCTGAGGCTTCTCATCCTTTTATCCCCTTCCTTTATCCTAGGGAGTTGTTTGGTTTTTCTAGCTGTTTTAATTTTCTGTGTTGGCATCTGATGTAAATAACTGGTGTAGCTTCATGCAGGTGACCACAGAGCATGGTGCTAGATAGTCTAGAAACTGGAATGCTATTGTCCTAGGCCAGATGTCTTGTTCAGGTGGCTTGAGCTGGAGGTAATTCCCTGAGTTGTCATCCATTCCTCTGAATGCTTGTTATTAAAATCAGTTTTGCTCGGGGGCCGTCTAATGTAAGCATAATGTGCTCCTTATGCATCACTTAACCTCAAATAAACTCCACAATGAGGAATCCAGATGAAGGCTTGCAAGTGTTTAAAAGCAAAGAGGATGATTCATAGCCATGGAGGCAGAGAGCAGCTGGTATCCTTTTACCCTCCAGCAGCCCGGAGTTAGGGGGTGTAGACTTCAGGAGCCAAGAATATGTCAGTTGGAGGCACAGGTGCAATGGGATTATGATATTAATTATTACAGTTTTCTTTTTAAGATTTACCTTTCCTAGGTTAACTTCGTGTGTACTACTGTACTTGGCACCCAGAGTCAAGCATCGAACACATGTTTTGTGCAAGACTGCACCTGGCTCTGTGGGAGATACAAAGATGTATATTGTGAGGTCCCTAAACTCAAGATGCTTACGAACTAGCTACAGAGGAGATAAGACGTAAACACATTATATTACAAAGCAGCGTGATTAATCTACATTTTATACAGCAAAATGGGATCCCAAAAGTCTGTTGTTTTAACACTCCAGAACATTTTTCCTTGGATGCAGTGGAATAAATGGTCATTGGGTTCCTGCACAGGCACCACAATAGCCTACTTAATATACATTGTACTGTTACATTTTCAGTGGAAAACAATACAGTTGGTTGATGAATAGACGAGTCCTTTAGCTGTTGAACTGCATTCTGGAAGCTCTGTGAAGGCTGGAGACATAATTTTCAATTCAGTTCAATTCAACAAGCACCTCACAGAAAATGCATGAAATGTGAAAGACTCTCAGGAGCCCATAAACAAATGTAGAAAACATATATAAAGGGACTTAATCATCTTTGAATCTCCCCTATTGCTTGGCACAGTACTTTGGCCATATTAGGTGTTTAATAAATGACTGCAATACCTGCCTAACAATAAGAAACCATTTTTATAAACAAGGGACTAGGGCAGTGTATCCAAAGCTCTGTATCCAGGCAAATATTCAATGTAAAATATGAATCAGGTATGGGACAGGTATTTATTTCTGCACCCAAAGGAAATGCCAGTCATAAAAGACTCACGGTACACATTAACACTATAGCTTAAAATGAGGATTCCGTAACTTATAAAGGCTAATACCTAACCCTCCCCAACACATAAAGGAATTTGAAGAACGTCTAATTAGGCATTTCACATTTCACCTTGTCTCTGCAAAGTCTCCCTCAATGTCTCTATCTTCTAGCAAGCCATGGTAGGAGTTCTCTTCTTTAATCAAGAACATTGCCTTCCTGCTAGTCAACTTCACTCAAGGGGATCTAGGACTTCTCGACCTCTCAGATGCACAAGGTTGTCTCCAAGCATAGACACCTCAAGGTTGATGCTCAGTCACTTGCTTAGGAAAGAAAACACAAAAGGGGCCAAGGCGCAAGTTTGCCTAATGAAATCTCCCTACATTAGCTGCCACATGAAAGTGGTTATCACAATATTGGTGCAAGCTGACTTCTTTGAAAGTCTCAGAGTTACCAGATTCCATCTGTAGGGTTGACGGAAGGGAAAGCCAGTAAGAAGCTATCTTTCCTTTAAAGGAGTGCAAGAACCCTACTCACTTTGGCCCTTTTACAGAGAAGGGATAGGGGGAGGACCAAGGTGGAGTTCAGGGTTTTCTTTATTATACCAAAGCAACAAGTTCTTTCACCAGTGGACCACCACATGGCTGGAAACAGGAAATTCATCACCCCCCCCCCAAAAAAAAAAACCACTGTCATCCTTAGGGTCCCCAGAAATACCCAGGAGAGCACCAGGCTCAGACTTCTTTGGATAATGCCTATAAACCAATTTAACCTCCACTACTCATTTTTATTGAATGATTGGGAATTAGGTCTCTAGTAGATCCAGCCTTAATTTCTGAAACTAATCTCTGAAATCTCTGAAACTAAGTTGTTAATGACTGATAGCCATTGAATTTTGTCTGATGAGGAGAGATAGGAGAAAGCACTGGTCACTTGCAAAAGAAGAGGAGGAGGAGAAGGTAGAGGTGGAGGTAGACATAAATAATGGGATGGGAACTGGACCTGTGATTGCCTTGATATAGGGAACTCCTGGGTGAGAAAACACTCCCTTTACCAGTGCAGGTTGCCACATTCTCCAGCAGTCATCATAGTCTTAGGGAATTGAGCAGAGTCTTGAGGTTAAGTGAGTTGTCTGGGTCACACGGCCAAATGAATCCTGGTCTTCCTGGCTTCAAGGTCTCTCTCTATCCTCAATTCCTTGCTGCCTCTCCTTAAGTTAGTAGTTTCCTTGGCATTATTCTATACCTCTTCAAATAAAACAGAAGCTTTGTTTTCATGACCTTGTCACCTGCACCATCTTTCTCAAGTTTCCATTGTTCCACCACTGTCCTCTTGGTGGGCTAGAATAACAAAGTATGACAGAAATGGATGGGGCAGAGTGGAGCTAGGCTTTGGAGAGCTGGACTGACCAAAACTGGGTCAAATTTGATTTCCAGACTGAGTCACAGGGCAATTTGAGGGTAAAGAGGTATGATTGGAGCTGTGCTCTGAAGCAGGGAGACCAATTAGGAAGCTATTACTACACTCACAGTATTGCCTCTAGCATCTCCCTTCTCTATTCCATCCTCCATAGTTACCAAAATAATCTTCCTAAAACCTGTCTGCCTGTGTCACTTCCCCACTCAAAAATCTTCAATGGTTCTCTTTGTTTTTAGGATAAAATAAAAACACTTCAGTGTGTAACATTTAAGGCCCTTCACAGTCTGGTTTCAGTCAGTCTTTACTGTCAGAAAGTCCAAGGGAGAGCTATCAAGAATCCCAAGTCACACATTTTAAAGGGGGCAGAGGAGACGGTTGAGGAGGAGGAGGAAGAAGAAGAAGAAGAGGAAGAGGAAGAGGAAGAGAAGGAGGAGAGAGAGAGACAGAGAGAGAGAGAAAACGCTTTTTTTTTCTTTTAAAATCCACAGAATGAGCAGCTCTCTCTGCTCAGTCATCCCAGTCATCTGTGACCCAGCTCCCAGGGACAGGAAGCATGAGGGCCAACCACAAGGAAGGGGGCGGAGCATGACCCCAGCTCTATGCATGCTCCCCAGGATGGCACCTCCCTTGCCCTCAGTCCCAAAGCACAAAGGTACATGGACCAGTCAATAAGGGATTGATTGCCTTGGCATAGCAAAGCAGTAGTCAGTTGGTAATGAGCTAGAGCACCTCTAGACCACCTGAGGATGTCAGGGAACAGTCCCACCCACATACATATAGCATATTCCACCCTTCCCTCAAGCCCTAGTGTAACTGATTGACCTCTTCTGATTACCTCTCTGAGTCACATAGGTTATTTGTGCCCGACTTGTGATAGAGCATTCCACCACAGTCAGACACCCTGTAACTTGACTCTAACAAAGTGATGTCATTTTGGTCCTTTTCAAGAATGAAGGACAGCAACCAACTGACCATGAGTCATAGGAAGGACAGGTAAGGTCCTAAGGACTACAATTTGATAGGGAAAGGCAGCACTGGAGCAATGGAAAGATGTTCAAGAAAATTCTGAAGACATAAAGGGAATCAATTTCAATGAGAAAGAAAAATGGGATTTTTCTGAATAGACCATGTATACACAAGGACACAATCCAAGCAGGTTAGATTTTCATATTCATATTCATATGAAAATCTAACCTGCTTGGATTGTTTCCTAGTGTATACATATATGACATGTGTACAGAAAATTGATGAAGTGCAAAGTGAAAGAGGATGAATTTGAGCAAGGCATGACCCCATAAAAATAGTGTCAAAAACACTGAAGCAGAATATGAACTGAGACTTGTGAGGGTAACTAAGGAAAATAAGAAGGCTAAGGGAGGGAAAGGAAGGCAGCTAAGAGAAAAAGGAAGATCAAAAAAAGGATAGAGCCTTTTGCTGGGGTGGATAAGATAATATTAACTGACAGAGGGAAGGTAGAGCTTTTCATTTTTTCTTTTGTTTTTGTTTTCTTTGACAAGAAAGGCCAGACCTTTATACTTTTACACGAGAAATGATGAAATAGAAATTACTTAAGGGTCAAGAGATTTTAAGACAATATTCAAAGCTGTGCTTAATGAATTGAAAGTCACCTGGCTCAGGTGAACTACATTCTCAACTAACAATTGGAATGCGTCATTGTTGAGCTGCTGCTAGAGATCTGTGAAAGATCGGGGAAAATGAAGGTCTAACAGGGCTGGAGAAGAGCAAATGTCCTGATTTTCAAGAGAAAAAAAGATACTGGTCTAGAAACTATAAGGTCAGTGATATTGACTTTGGTTCTTGGGAAAATTCTAAAATAAGACTAGAAAAGAAAGCAGATAAGGAAAAGCCAATAGAAGAACTTCATCAATAGGTGATACTAGACTAATCTAACTTATTGATAAAGTTACTGAACTTTTAAGTAAAACCAAATTAAAAATAAAATTTACCCGTGTCTATAGTTTTGAAAAGGTTTAGATAAGACATTTCATACTATTCTTAAGCTGATGGAAAGGTGCAGGCTATACAATAACATAAATGAATAGATTCAGAACTGGTTGAGTGGCCTGACTCAGAAAATAACTGTTAATGCATCCTTGTTAATGTAGTAGGTCTTCAGTAGAATACCCCTAAGTGTGGGGAAAATATATATCTGTGAGTTATTTACAGTAAACAAGAGACTTAATTAGCTATAGCAGAAGGATATTCCAATTATTCTGCTGTAAGAAATGACAAGCAGGATGATTTCAGAAAGGCCTGGAAAGACTTACATGAATTGATGCATAGTGAAGTGAGCAGAACCAGAACATTGTGCAGTGACAGCAATATTGTTTGATGAAGAACTGTGAATGACTTAACTATTCTCAATACAATGATCCAAGACAATCCCAAAGGACTAATGATGAAGCATACTATCCACCCCAAAGAAAGAATTGTTATGATTGAATACAGACTGAAGCATGCTATTTTTCACATTCTTTCATTTTTTTCTTTTATTCAAGTTATCTTGTACAAAATTACTAATATGGTAACATTTTACATAATTGCACATGTATAACCCATATCTAATTGCTCACCACTTCAGGGAGGGAAGAAGGGGTATAATTTGGAACTCAAAACTATAAATAAAAATGCTTATTTTAAAAAATAATAATAAAATGCTTTGGCTTTAAAAAGGGGGAGGGTATTCAACAAAAATAAGCATTGAGAACCTTTTGAGTTGAGTCACCTGAATAAAGTTCCCATCAAGAACCTCTATCTAGCTAACTAAGCATCTGAGAGCCCTTCCAATTCCTCTCTACTCAAGCTGAGTATAAAATCTGAACTATTGGTCCTCTCAGTCAACCAAGACTTGAAAAATAATTCAATACCTTTCCCAAAATTGTTATTTTTAATTTTAGTTTATGGAATAAATTAATATAGTATAGTATAATAGTATAATAGCATAATAAATATTCCTGGCTTCAAGGCCTTTCTCTCTCCTCAATTCCATTCTGCTTCTCCTTAAGTAAATAAGTTTCCCTGGTATTCCTCTTCAAATAAAACGGAATCTTTGCTTTTATGACCTTATAACTTGTGCCATCTTTCTCAAGTTTCCATAGTTCTACCACTTTATATTATATATAAATATAATATAGTATATTATAATATACATGAAACTGCAAATCTATTATGTACAACTTGCTATTCCTTTAAAATATATGATAAATATAATAGTTATCATGTAAATTTCTTTCCCCCCCACCCTAGAGATGGTTACTATTAGACAGCTGTATAAAATCATTCAGATGAGGAAACTGAGCCAATTAAATTTTGAACTGAGTCTTGAACCCAACCAAGTCTTCTGACTCAAAGGTCATTCCTCATTCAGCTCTACCACACCTCCTTCCTTTGGGAATGGGAAGAGGAAAGTCCCTAGGATTCTTCTGCTTAGTAATACAGGGTATCCCCTGAGGTTTCAGTGCAGTTTTTTAGCTAAGAAAGCTTAAAATTTCACTGAGATTTTTGAGATAACCTCCATTTTACAAAGTAATGAGAAAGTTGTTTTTAACTTAAACATCAGCATTTGTTTTATATTTTTCATGTGTGTTGGCTTAAAATTCAAGAAATAACTTTGGGTCTCGTTAACTCATCAATGATGGGTTAATAAGATGGTGTTTTAAAAATATAAATCCTCTTGGAAGATCCAATGTAGTATGAATTACTTTAATCAGATTAATCTGATTGCTCCCTTAGACTGTAAACTCCTCAAGCTCCTTGAGACTCCCTGTATTTTTCTAAACTTTGTTGTATACCCATAGGCTCTCCTAACACTGTCCTCTGCATAAAGTAAGTGATTAATAAAATTTTATTGTATTTTGTATAGTTGGTAAGAGTAAGAATTTTAACTTGGGGAGGAGTCAATGGAAAGGAAAGAGGATGAGTAATTTTGGAATATAGAGAATTTGGGGAGGGATAGGCCAGGACATCCTTTTTCTTTTTCTTTTCTTTTCCTTTCTTTTCTTTTCTTTTCTTTTCTTTTTTTTTTTTTTTTTTTTGGTGGGGCAATGAGGGTTAAGTGACTTGCTCAGGATCACACAGCTAGTAAAGTGTCAAGTGTCCGAGACTGGATTTGAACTCAGGTTCTCCAAAATCCAAGGCCAGTGCTTTATTCCACTGTGCCACCTAGCTGTCCCTAGCCAGGGAATCCTTGTTACACAAGGGACCAGCATGAAGTCTTTAAGGTGTAGGGGAGAGAAGAGGACAGAAAGGGAAAGTAGGATTCTCAGCAAAGAAAAACTTGGCTTGTATGAATTTTCACTTTGCCTGGGGACCTAGTAGCAGAAACTGCCCTTTGTGTCACTAAAACAAACAAACAAACCAAAAAAACTTGGGGAGGGGGATTAAAAAGGGACTATTTGAATAGGAAATGTAATAGAACACTGAACAAAATTATTTCCATTGTTATGAGTACTAGAAGAATTGGTCTGTCTGCTAGATTGGATTATTTTGAAAATTCTGTTTCTGGAGGAATAGTTAAATTCTCCTTAATCAAAATATTCTTTTCAGGCAACTCTTTAGGAATAAGTTATGAAAATGCTGCCAATCTGCTTTGTTAAGGGAAATTCTTCTTCTGGAGCTTCCTATGTGGATGAAATCACAGATGAAGTTTTTCAAAAATAAATGCTGTACTTCATAAGCTTTAGTCCAAAGATTAAGCTGGTATAGTAGTTGACCATTTTTCAGTTTCTCAAAATCTAAGGTCCTCAAAAGTTTTGATCCCTCCAAGTATTCTCACCATCTACCGAATTTAAAGAAGAGACGTAAAGGTCTTTTGAATGCCCTGGTTTAGTTCTAACCCTGATTACCTTGGATGACACCATTCTCAAGTTATTAGGGACAGTTGATGAATGAATGATAAAGCATTTTTTTAATGCACCAGGTGCTACACACTATCCTAATTGCTGGGGATAGAAATCCTAGAAAGACATCCCTTACCCCCAAGGAGTTTACATTCTTATGGGAGAAGACAACACTTAGAGAAGAAATAAAAGGGGACCCCAGTTTTTAAAGTCCAAGCTATGACTTGGAGCCTGCTCTGGGCAAGATAAATTCAAAGCTTGCCTCCCAGAGTACAGTTTGGGTTTTTTTGTTTTGTTTTGTTTTGTTTTGTATTTTTTCCAGGTTGGTTTTAAGGGCAGAGTCTAAAGTACCAGTAGGAGTGAAGATGAGAATGATGGCTGGAATGTCATTTGGCATAGGTCCTTAAGTTTTCTTTTAGATAAACTCTTGTATTTCTTTTGTCAAAAAAGGGAAATATTTGGAATTCAATTTAAAAATATTAGGCACCTGCTATGAGTAAGGCACTTGGCATACATAAATTTAAAACGATACAATATCTCCCCTCTATGAGTTTGCAATCTACTACAGGGTTTATGACAAGTACATGAATAAATATGATACAGAGCAGAAGAATAATATAGAAGAAATCTATACACAATGCTCTAGGGAAATTTGAGGAGGGAAAGGAAAATGGGGGAGGAGAGGAGGATCAGGGAAGTCTTCCTAAAAGAGGTCATCTCAAAGCTGTTTATAAATTCATGCAGAGAAGCTTTAAATTGTCTACATGGGAAAGTCCCTATGTATAGTGTAACTAATCAATAAATAACCATTCCGGTTGTAAGGGAATAATGGCTGTTATTTAACCAGCATGATGATACTTCTGCCAGGTCAGATGGGAAGAGAGCCTCTTTAAAGTAATTAAACCCTCTTGCCAGATAGCCAGCACTGGGGCCATGGCTAAAGCCAAGCTAGAAAAACACTGTAAAGATAAATTCCTCTTTTCATTCTGCACGGCAGGGTGGTGAGGAAGAACTTGACTGCACGTGACCCAAAGCAACTATTCCATATTCCCAAGTGTGGATGGAACCTTTTGATTTTTCCTGAAGACATTGAGACAGCTCATAAATAGTTGGTGGCATATTATTCCCCCCAACCTGAAGGTGTATAAACAACTCAAGGAAAGATCTGGACTGCTAAAATCAGTATTGTTTGACGTTGCGCTTAGGCACCTTGGCAGCTTCTGCCTCTCTCATCATAGGTTTACATTGAACATGCCTCAGAGTCAATTTCTTGATGCCTTGACCGCCTATTCGCTTTAGGTCATGCTTGGGAGGATCTCAATCTACCAGCTTGATTTCAACTAACTTTAGTAGGATCATAGAATTTAGAGTAAGAGGAGATCCAGAACTCATTTAGTCCAGGGTTCTTAACCATTTTTGTGTGGATGCCTGTTTGGGAGTTTGGTGAAGCCTGTGGAACCCTTCTCAGAATGATGTTTTAAAATGCATAAAACTTCAAAAAAATGCATAAACAAAATACAGAGGATTACAAACTAATATGGAAATAATTATTTAAAAAAATTTCAGTTCAAAGCCATCAGATTAATAGCTCCTGAATTTTAGAGCACCGAATCATAATTTTGCAGGTGAAGGAAACCTTGGAGTCATTATCTTTCCCCCTAAACCTCCCTCACCACTTTCCCTGATACCATAGAGGGGAACAGCATCTGCCTAGTCCCTCAGGTTCACAACCTAGAAGTCTTCCTGGATCCCTCACTGTCTCTCACCCCAACATACCAAACTTTTGGTAAGGATTGTCAATTTCACCTTTGCATCAACTCTCTAACACTCCCCCTTCTCTCCTCTGACACTGCCATCACTCATATCTGGATTATTGCCATAGCCTGTGGTGGGTCTGCCTGCCTCAGGTCTTTCCCTACCCCAATTCATCTTCCATTCAGCCACTAACATGAATTTCCTAAAACACAAGTCTGATCATGTCACCCCCCTGCTAAATAAACTCCAGTGATCTATTGCCTCTAGGATCAAATACCAAATACTCTGGCATTCAAAATCCTTCACAACCTAGCCTACTCTTACCTTTTCAATCTTCTTATACCTCCTTGCCTTGTACTTTTTAATCCAGTGACAGTGGCCTCCTGGCTGTTCAGTGAACAAGACATTCCATCTCTTTGGCTTTCTCCCATGCCCAAAATACTCTCCGTCCTCTGCTCCAACTACAGACCTCCCTTGATTCCTTTAAGTACCAACTAAAATCCCACCTTCTACAGGAAGCCTTACAGGGGTTGCCCTCTTGATTCCAGTGCCTTCCTTCTGTTCATTATTTCCTAGTTCTCCTGTATATAGCTTGTTTTGTAAATATTTGTTTGCCTGTCTCCCCCATCAGATTATAAATTCCGTAAGGGTAGGGCTCATCTTTTGCCTCTTTTTGTTTTGGGGCTCTTAGCACAGTATCTGGTACAAAAGCCCTTGATAAATGTTTATCGATTGATTGATATCTAGTCCACCTCCTTCCAAAGTAAGTCCCAATAAGGTGAGGGGGCTTGGCCAAGTTCACCCAACCAGTAAGGAGTAGAGCTTTTAGCCCTGGTTCACTAATTTATAATCCAGTTCACTTTCTACTACTTTCACACAGCTAAGATGAACAGTGGATAAAGTGCCTGGCCTGGAGTCAGGGAGTCTCATCTTCCTGAGTTTTCAAACCTGGCCTCAGATACTTACTAGCTACATGACCCTGGGAAAGTCACTCACTCTGTTTGCCTAGGTTTTCTCATCTATAAAATAAACTGGAGAAGGAAATGGCCCTCCAGTATCTTTGCCAAGAAAACCCCAAATGAGGTTGCAAAGAGTTGGACACAACTGACTGAACAACAGCAAGATCATAAAATCATATGATTTTGAGTTGGAAGGGATCTTAGAGATCTAATTCAACACACACTCATTGAGACTCCGAGTTAAGATGACAGTGTGCTACTCAAAGACACAGAACTAGTATTTGAATCCAGGTCACATATAGCTAAGTTCTTAACTGAAAATGGAGGAGGAGAGTAGAAGGGAGAGGGGAGAGGAGAGGTAGATAATGAAATGGTTTGGGACTGCAAATAGTCTAGGTTCTTTAAATGATAGATTCTGGCTCTCTTTTTCAAGGACATATATTTACATACACATACACACAAAAAATAGCAGTAATTTGAAAGCAACTAATTTTAGAATTTGTAGTTATTAGAACAAACTTATCTAGACACTTTTGGGGTGGGGGTGGGGATGAGGTTTAAGTGACTTGCCCAGGGTCACACAGCTAGTAAGTGTGAAGTGTCTGAGGCCGGATTTGAACTCAGGTCTTCCTGAATCTAGGGGCAGTGTTTTATCCACTATGCCACCTAGCTACCTCCCTAGACACTTTAAAAAAGAATAATAATAAACATTTTTATTTAAAGTTTTGAGTTCCAAATTCTATCCCTCCTTCCCTGCCTCCCTCTAGACTCTATTTTAAAGGAGTTTTCTAAGCAGTAAATAACAAAGACAAGATTTTAAGAGGGAATTTTTTACTCTTTTTGTTCAGTTGTTTTCAGTTGTGTCCCACTTTTTGTAACCTCATTTGGGGTTTTCTAGGCAAAGATATTGGAGTGGTTTGCCATTTCCTTCTTTCTCCAGCTTATTTTATAGATGAGGAAACCAAGGCAAACAGGGAGAGTGACTTGCCCAGGGTCATGCAGCAAGTAAGTATCTGAGGCCAGATTTGAAATCAGACTCTTCCTGACTCCTGAGCAGACCCAGTACTCTATCTACTGTACCATCTAGCTGCCCTTAACTATCTTCATGCTGATAATTGATATGCTAATTACAAATCATTCTTATCACTAAAACAAGTCCCAAAGGACCTCTAGGACAATAGAGTGTTAGCCTAGATGCTTCAATTGTGTACACTTGAAAGAAACAGACTCCCCTTGCCATTATCCACCACCACCACAACCACCAAGATCTTATCCCTGAGAATCTGAATTTTCCTTGAGGTTTCACTATTATCATTGAAGTTATATCTCGATTTCATTTTGTGTAGGATATAGAAGAAACCTAGTAATAGTCACCTGAGAAATAGAGAACTGCGTTGTTGTTTTAAGCATGGAAGGTTGTAAGTAGAGTTTATGGTTTTAGAAATAGGCATGCAACAAACACCAATACCTTCCTTCCTCCCTCCCCCAAAGTCAAAGAATTTGAACAAATAATTCTCAAAAAGATTACAAACTATTAATAGGACTATAAAAAATATTCCAGTAAACTAATGAAAATAGCAAATCAAAACAACAGAGATTTACCTCACACCCAGTACATTGGCAAAGGGGGCAAAATATGGGAATAATCAATGTTGGAAGGACTCCAGATTGGCATGGGTGGAACTGTAGAGTGGTCTAACCATTTTGGAAAGTAATTTTGAATTTTCAGTCAACAAGTTGCTATTAAGCATTAACCAAGCACTATACTACACACTGATAATACAAAGGTTAAAAAAAATTTTTTTTAAACAGTTTTTGCTCCCAAAAGTTATATTCTAAGCTAAGAATGTCCATATTCTTGAACCCAGAGATCATTTTGCTAGGCATGTGTACCAATGAGGTCAAAGACAGAAAAGTCTCACATAGGGCAGAATACTTATGGCCAGACTTTATGGTAGCAAAAAACTGAAAACAAAATAGATGTCCATGAGAATGGCTAAACAAATGAGAAAGGATGAATAGTAAGGGATCAGGGAAGTATGGGAAGACTTATATGAACTGATGGAGAATGAAGTACCGAGAACTAGGAAAACAATATGCACAATGACTTATAAATGGAAAGATTAAAAGCAAAAATGGATGTTGTGTAATTATAATGGCTGAGTTATCCCTGAATCAGAAATGAGAATATATACCTCCTTCCCTTCTTTACAGAGGTGAGGGACTATTGGTTATGCAAAATCTGGAAAGCAATTTGTAATTATCAATCACTGAACAAGCATTTTTTAAGTACTTACTATGAGCTAGACACTGAGAATACAGAGGGGAAAAAATGAAGTGACCCCAAGTATAAAGAAGCTTTTATATTCTGTGCTAAGAATGAAATTAAAATATTAAAGATTTCATTCTTGGTTGGTGTCTTAGTTCATTTGCTGAACTGCTCCACCCCCCCCCCCAATTTTTGGTGCAAGGGGGGCTCACAGGATAGTAGCAGGGGAGGGAGTGATACATTTGGAAATTAAGGTGATTATAAATACAAACTATGTCAATAAAAATTTTAAAATAGAAATACAAATTCAATTAGCTTGTATTCCTTTTATTCATAAGACATCACAAAGTTTGAACTTCTTTTGAGGAGAGAAAAAGCATATGATGGTGATTCACTTTTTTTTCTCATAGCTTTCTTTCCTTGATAGATTATTGCAACATATGCTAGCTGTTAGGGTGAGGTTTAGCAAAACTCACTTCACATGTGGATACAGCAAGCTCTTCCCAACATATTAACTATCATTGTTTTAAAATATTGTAAACTAAGCCTGTGTGAATATTTCCCTTTCCCTTAGTTTATATGTCTTCATATCACTTGTAACACAGGGGATTCAAATTGAGCTAATTCATTTAAATACTTTAATAATATGTCTCTATTTTATGGCTAAAAGGCTATTTTATTTTTGTACCCATGTTAACCTTTATCTCCTGCTTGTTTTCTGTCATTTAAGAGGATCCTGACAGGATTCGTCAGAAAAGGCTTACACTGAGTGGTAGTAATAAAGTCCAGCCTTTGTCATGTTCTTCTGATTAAATACAAATTCTATTCATGACTATATATTTCACAGTACTATTTTTCCCCTCTTTTCTAGTGGGATCTTGTGTGTGACTCTGCCTGGAAGGTCCATATTGCTAAGTTTTCCTTACTGGTTGGCCTAATCTTTGGCTATCTGATAACCGGATGCATTGCTGACTTGTAAGTACCAAGCCTATCTAGAGAAAACATGTCAATGTTCTTTCATTTTTGTTAAATCTCTTTATGGTGTTTTGAGTCTCAAAGCAGAAGATTGAATCAGTTATCTGGGTCATTCAGAACAAAAAGTTCTCACTAAAGCAGTAGTTCTCAAACATTTTTGGTCTCAGGACCCATTTATACTCTTAAAAATTATTGAGGGGGCAGCTAGGTGGCACAGTGGATAAAGCACCGGCCCTGGATTCAGGAGGACCTGAGTTCAAAAGATGGCCTCAGACACTTGACACTTACTAGCTGTGTGACCCTGGGCAAGTCACTTAACCCTCATTGCCCTGCAAAAAAAAAAAAAAAATTATTGAGGACCGGTACCTCCCCAAAGAGTATTGGTTAGTGTGGGCTGTATCTATTGCTACTTAGAATTAGATATCAAATCAATAGAAATGAAAACATTCTAGTATTTTTATGAAAATAATTTTTGACTTAATGGATTCCTAGGTGTATAGGTCTTGTGGACCCCCAGGAGTTCCCAGACCACACTTTGAGAACCACTGAACTAAAGTTTGTGATGTGTGTAATGCAGACCATTTTGAAGTGAAACTTGAAGTTCATGGATTTCTATTTTCTTAGGCACAACTTCAGTAAAACTCCTTCCTTCCCCAACACCCCTGCATACCCTAGTTTCCATTGTCAACATATTGATAACAATATTCAATACTTCTTTTTTGAGTCCTTTGACTCTTTGCCTAGCAAATGAAGCCCCCCCCCCACCAAAAAAAAAGTTGTCTACCTTCTAAGAGCTGCCTAGATAGGAGAAACAAAGCTTCTCACTACACATCACTGCCCAAGGTCATGGCTTACCTACCAACTAGCTAGGTAAAATGAGAGACAGTAGATTGATAAATACCTGGAGGAATCATACACACAGTGATTGTTCTAAGGCTTAAAAGCAAGCAGTCATTGTGGGGTTGAGAAATCCAGGAAAGCCAGTGTCAGACTTGGGTTCTCCTTTGAAATATGGATGACATGGGGGGCAGCTAGGTGGTGCAGTGGATAAAGCACTGGCCCTGGATTCAGGAGGACCTGAGTTCAAATCTGGCCTCAGACACTTGACACTTACTAGCTGTGTGACCCTGGGCAAGTCACTTAACCCTCATTGCCCCGCAAAAAAAAAAAAAAAAAGAAAGAAAAGAAAAGAAGTATGGATGACATTTGTATAAGAAGAGGGGAAATGTGATTTGGACATGGGTATTGCCAAGCAAAGGTTTGAGCTTGGGGATGCACATAAGTTAATACTAATAACTGACATTATCATGACAAAATGATTTGATCTTCACTCTTAAAGATGATTGAAATTGAGTACACTGGAACTCAGAGAGATTAAGTGACATGTATGGTCATATAGCTAGTAAGGATTAAAGGTGCTATTCAAACCCTAATCAGCCTAACTTCAAGACTACCACGCTATCCACTAGAATACCAAGCTAAACTAGGATCAGTGAAGAGACCAGGCCAACTAGAATAGAAGCTTCCTGTAGGGAAATAGGGACAACTGGGACAATTAACTTTTGTCTCTTAGAGTTTTCATTTATGATTTCTTGAAATATAGCTATGGTAAACCAGCCTTTGTTAAAACCAATTGGGATTCAAATGGAGCTCCTTGACAAAGTCTTTAAACTCAAATCTCTCTGGCTTTCACTGATTGGCCAGTAATAGGTCCCAACCCAAAACTCACTTGCTCCCTGTTTGGGTTTTGATGGCTCAGAGTGAATGTAAATAACAACTGTTTCTGTTCTGGTCAGAAACCCTGAGGGTCTTCCCCTGCCAGATTGATTCTTTTATGAAGGCCATGTTTTGCCTCAATTCTTGCCTTGCCTTTAATTACTGAATGGGCATTGCCTTAGACAAACTGAGACTTGGGAAAGACCTTAGCTTAAAAAGGCCAAGGTCTCCCACTGCATTTGGGGCTATCACCAGGAGTCTTGACGTATGTATTGCCACTGGACTCTGATGATTCTGGAGGAGAGAGTGGGGCTGATGGACTTTGCACAGCTCTGCTTCACTTAAATCCAATCCACTTGCAAGTTTTGATGTCACTGGTCATCTTTGAGAATGAAGGATGAACTACTGCTATAACAACAGGGGGCAGCTAGGTGGCACAGTGGAGAAAGTGCTAATCCTGGAGTCAGAAAGATCTGAGTTCAAATGTATTCTCAAACACTAGGTGTGTAACTCTGGGTAAGTCATTTAACCCTGTTTGCCTCAGTTTCCTCATCTGTAAAATGAGTTGGAGAAGGAAATGGCAAACCACTCTAGTATCTTCGCCAAGAAAAACCCCAAATGAGGTCACAAAGAGTCAGACACGACTGAAACAATTTGACAACAAGTAAAGGAGCAGGTTTGTTGGTTAGGTGAGCTGAGTGAGAAATTTTGATTACTGTCGCTGACAGATTTGGCAGTGGAGAGTTATTCAAGTTTTTTGAGGCAGGAAGTAACTGCCTTTTCATTACATAGCATTTTTGTGATGGCTTTTCAAATGGTCAGGTTAGCCAAGTAAAAACACATGGTTTTATTTTATTTTAAGGTTTCCCTCTTGAATAAACTTTGGATTAATGTAGAAGTCTTAGTCATGTAGAAAATAATGGGGTAACACTCCCTGAATGCTACTTGTTAAAATAAAAGACCAACTCAGTGAGAAGTCAGTCCAACCCAGGAGAGCTTGATGATCAGTCCCTGTGGGGCAGACCAAGGGTGGTCAGTGATACTAATAGGATTTTTTTTACACATCTTCCAAGGTGTGGAAGTTTCTGATCAAAACTGTGTATGTTTGGAAATTCCTTTCTCCGTTAACACTATTTCTTGTTTGTTTTTAATTCCTGCTTGAAAATATGATGCTTTAAAAAAAAAATACATTCCTGGGGCAGCTAGGTGGCGCAGTGGATAGAGCACCAGCCCTGAAGTCAGGAGGACCTGAGTTCAAATCTGGCCTCAAACACTTAACACTTACTAGCTGTGTGACCCTAGGCAAGTCACTTAACCCCAATTGCCTCACCAAAAAACCAAAAAAAAACCAAACCCGTTCCTAATGCCTCTTAACAAAGAGGTTTTAGTATCTTCTCTATACCTGGGTATGCCTGTTCTGCCTGTCTTCTTTACCTAAACACCTGTGTTAGAAGAGATACAAAGAATGACTTCAATTATCTGAAGCAGGAGTTTTTAGGTGTTTTTTTTTTTTTGTATCATGGCTGGATGCCTTTGCCTCTCTAGTGAAGCCTGGGGACCCCTTCTCAGAATTGTTTTTAAATACAAAAAATAAAACACATACAGTTATCAAAATATTAAAAAAAAAAAAAAAGATTCATAGACCCCAGGTCTGATCTAAAGGAATAGTTTTAGTCCTATTCTCTTAATTATTCATATACTTGTTAGTAACCCATGCTGAAAACGACATAAGGCACCCTGCTTTCTAGAAATACTTGGAAGAGGCTTTGTTTTCACTTTGTACTTGTTCCCAAGCCAAAAAAAGAAATGTTTGCATTGGAAAGGAAAAATATCAATTAAAGATGTGGAATTTTATTATGGAGTCATTCCGATAGTAGCTCACCATTAGGTACATGGCACTTTCCTCCCAACAACCCCATGAGGTAGTTAATAGCAACATTAGTATTTTTGTTTTATATATGATGTTTAATAGGTTCAGTGAGACTATTAGTAAGCTGCCCAGGTTCACACAACTAGTAAGTTTGGAACCCAGTTTTTCTAATTTTGAGTCTGTGTTCTTCATCTGTACCATGCTGTCTGATTCACGTCTAGTCCCCGACATTTGTGTTTTGGACTTTTCCCCACATGTAAAACATAAACTTGTTTTTGTCTTTGTGCCTTTAGGGCAGAGGTTCTTAACTCTTTGGTGTCCTGGACCACTTTGGCAGCCTGGTATATAGCCCCTTCTCAGAATGATGCTTTTAAATGCAAAAATAAAGAAATAAGTAGATGAATGAATACATATAAACACAAAGGAAACTATATTGAATATAATTATCAAATTTTTTTTTAATTTTTCAGATCTCCTTCCCTCCCTATCCCTTACTGATTTAGAGCCCTTGCATTAGGATCTTGCACTGTGAATCAAATGTTATTTCCACTCAATAAATGTTTGTGGGGTTCAATTGAATGAGATGTTTTGGTGTTGATACAGTGTTGGACAGTCCAGGGAAAATAAAGGACAAATAAGCCTGGTTTCCCGTTGTAAGACAGTTAAAAAATCTGATAGTGTAACTCAAATCTCCTTGTGTCCTCTTCTGCTTTGAGAAAATCTGTCTGACTGCTTCAGGTGGCAAAATGTGAGGGGGGAGAAGACCAGAGCTTGTTTGGATTCTGACTTTCTGAGAAACTAGTGTCACCTTTCCCTAGTTGGGTTGGGATGCTGTGTTTTTAAACCCAATCCTCTGTGATTTTATTCCCAGTCTGAGCACTGCTTAACTAAAAAGAAGAGTATATAAAGAAAAAAGAAAAACCACAGATGTCACTGCTGCTAAAATGTGCCAAGAACCTTTGTTTGGTTTTTGTGGCTATCTGGAAAGTAGTCTGAAGATTGTGTGTCTGTGAGGAAGGAGGCCCCTGTTACAAGCTTGGCTTGCGGAGGCCATTGTGCATTCAAATAGCAAGCTTTTTTCAAAGTTCATTTTTGGACCAAACTCCTAATAACAATAGTTCACTTTGCAAAGTGTTTTACATACATTATTTCATTTGATCCTTTCAACAACCTTGTGGAATGGACATAATTATCATCCCCAGTTTAGAGATGAGGAGATAGGCTCAGAGAAGTTAGTGATTTTCCCAGTGTCACGTAGATAGTAAGTCTTTAAAGTAAGATTTGAACCTCGGTCTTTCTAAACCTAAGACTAGTGATCTATTGACTATATGTCACTGTATGCTGCGATGTAGCAATGTACAAAATAATAGTGACATTTACTTATTTATTAGATGATAATTTTCCTTGGAAGAATGCAATATACTTGACAACATATTTAAAAAACAACAGATACTTCTTCTTCTTCTTCTTCTTTTTGTTTTAGTGAGGCAATTGGGGTTAAGTGACTTGCCCAGGGTCACACAGCTAGTAAGTGTTAAGTGTCTGAGGCCAGATTTGAACTCAGGTACTCCTGACTCCAGGGCCGGTGCTCTATCCACTGTGACACCTAGCTGCCCCAACAGATACTTCTTAATCATCAGAACATTGTGAGGATTATAATTACCCAATCTGCAAGAAAAATCACTGAAGGAGAGCTCTGAGCCAATGGCACTTTATTAAAGGGTCCATGGTCCTCTCTAATGAAATGGAGCTCAGATCTTCCTCGTTATGTGAGATACCCCTGATCCCCAGGACCTTGTTTTTATAGGGTTTGATATCCAAATATGAAAAAGAGGCACAGTAAAATATAGAAACTCATTGGTTGATAGACCTTGCTCTTGAGGGCCAAAAATGATGTATCAGCAAGGGGGTCACAGGTTGGGCGAAGCATGGGGCATCTCCATTGATTAAGTGCTCATAACCTGCTCATGTTGGACAGGAGAGAATGGTCTGGAGGTACAAAAATATGTTGGGACTTTCCAAAACATCAAGGCATCCTACCCATGCTGGTTTTGGACGTGAAATTTGAGTAAAACAGAATGGAGATATCTTTGTCAGTATTCTTGGGGTTGCACAAGGGAGCTTCATAACTGGCAAACATGTAGTGAACATTACATTAAAGTTTGAGGTCTATTATAAGGGTTTACTATAAGAACGTATCTTATCTAATTATCTCTATGTGATTTCTGTAAAATATCAAAATGATTAATACTGATTGGAATGGAGCAGGAGTCCAAATGAATCATTTCTCGCCACAGTTCAAACTGTGTCATGATGGGGCCTAGGAGAATGGAAATACAGGTGTGAAGAAGACAAACAAAACCAAAGGAAGCACCAAAATATATCTGCGGTACCTGATTTGTTGCTTTCTATGGGCAAAGTATTTGCTGCTTCCCCACATCAAGATTACATACATCCTACTCATTAGTAGGATGGATTAGAATTAAGCCATTTATACTCCCTTGTTCTCTTTGCATTGTGACCATGGGCATACATTTGTAAGTCAGCCAGCCAGCCAGCCAAGGTTAAGGGTGCAGACAGCAGACAAGTTAATTGACCAATAGACCAATTGAATGGACAACCTTGGCCTCATTAAAACAGTGTTCTAATCAACTGACCTAAAGTGGCCAACTTGGATGGTAATGAGCAACCAGTCAGTATATTCAGATGTTCCAAATAAAATTCTGTTTGGATTCTCCTGTCTTTCTTAAACACCCTGTCTCTTCTTCCTGGGACAGACTCCTTATGGGCTCCTTATTCAATACAGATCACCTCAGTAGACAGAGTTAATAAGTCTTTCAGCTACCCACATGATAAGGTATTTGAGATGGGAGGGGGGTTTAATCTGTGGTAGTAATTCCATTCAACAATCTCTCTCTGTCTCTGTCTCTGTCTCTGTCTCTCTGTCTCTCTCTGTCTCTCTCTGAATAAGAGCCCTTGCACAGTAGGCATGTAATAAAACTTACTGTTAGTTTTCCTGTTTGTCTTACACAGCCCTACTTTCAAGGAGCTTACATTCAAACAGGTTACATTTACCATATATGTGGTATAGAATGTGGGCTCCTGGGGCAGCCAGGTGGTGCAGTGGATTAAGCACCGGCCCTGGATTCAGGAGTACCTGAGTTCAAATCCGGCCTCAGACACTTGACACTTACTAGCTGTGTGACCCTAGGCAAGTCACTTAACCCCCATTGCCCTGCAAAAAAAAAAAAAAAAAAGAATGTAGGCTCCTTGAAGCAGGGATTGTTTCATTTTGTCTCTGTACTGACATTCTAGAATCTAGTAATAGTTTAATAACTGTTTTTTGATTGCTTGGTTAGAAGATTAGGGTTGACTGGATTTTAGATATTATCGCAAACTGGCCTGCTGCTGCAAAAAGCCATTTCTTTAACTGGAATTCTTCTGGTGATGCTATATAGTTGCAAATCTGAAGTATTAAAATTATAATTAACTCAAAGGACAATGAAAAAGAAATATAGTGTGCATAAGCCGGAAACAGTGGCATGTAGCATAATGAAGATGCTTTGACATCTGGAGGTCTTAGGGCAATAGGCGGAAGAAGGTTCAGTTCTACAGAAATTATGCTTAGTCAGAGATGCCAGGTATAGAGTTGAAGGAAGCCATGTGAAGCCAAGCTACGTCCTTGCTATCAGTGAGTCAATAAATAAAGCTCCTAAGATCCTACTATGTGGGGGGCAGCTAGGTGGCACAGTGGATAAAGCACCATTCCTGGATTCAGGAGGACCTGAGTTCAAATCTGGCCTCAGACACTTGACACTTACTGGCTGTGGGACCCTGGGCAAGTCACTTAACCCTCATTGCCCCTTTAAAACAAACAAAAAAGATCCTACTATGTGCTGAGTACTAGGCTGAGCTTTGGGGATACCAAAGAAAGGCAAAAGACAGTGCCCGTCCTCAAGGAGTTCACAGACTAATAGGGAAGAAAACAGAAACAACTGTGTACAGACAAGCTAGATACAGTACAGGATAAATAGGAAATACTATAATCAACAGAGGGAAGTTAGCAGAATGAAGCAAGATAGGGAAAGCTTTTCTATAAAAAAGTGAGATTTGGGTGGGGACTTGGAAGAAGCCAAGGAGACCTGGGGATAGAGATAAATGGGGAGAGAGTCCCATGCATGAGGAATGGCCAGGGACAATGCCAATAGCCCTTGCCCAATCAATGGCTTCCAGGAAAAGACTTCTTTCTACAAATCTTCACCAGGGTTTGTAATGATGCCCTATTCTCTCCTCCCCCAACTCACTCCAGGGAGAATTTGGAAGGTTTGGGAGCATGCAGTTGGGAGACTAACTGCATTTCTTTTTATTCAGTTCACCCTCATTACATATACCCTAAAACTACTAAAACTGGCTTACCTTCAGTGACAGCCTTAGTCATTTCAAAGGCAAGGAAAAGGCCCTGTGTCCCCTAAAACTCTCTTTCCGTCTGCCAGAGATTTTCTTTTCTTTTCTTTTTTTTTTTTAAACGGAGATCAGGCTTTTTCATTCTATACAGATAAAAGGCTTAAAAATGCAAATAGATGGTGTGCTTCTCAAATTTGCAGATGAAACAAAGCCAGGAGGGATAGCTAAGGCTTGGAAAGACAGAGTTAGGATTCAAAAAGATTTTGACAGGCTAGAACGCTAGGCTGAATCTAATCAGATGGAATTCAATAGGAATAAGTGTAAAGGCTTATAATTAGGTTAAAAAAAAAAACCTACTTCACAAGTATAAGATGGGAAGGGTGAGTATAGTTAGGTGACTATTTTTGTCTGAAAAAGATTGGAGGGCTGGTTTCAGTGATTGCCAGCTCTGTACGAGTCATCCATGAGATGCGTCAGCCAAGAAAGCCAATGTCAGTTTAGGCTATGTTGAGAAGCACAGCACCCAGGAATGAGGAGGTGATGCCCTCATCAGATCACATCCAGAATGTTTTGTTCAATTCTGGGTGCTTCATAGTCCATGGGGTGACCCGGAGAGCAGGGTGGCTTCAAGATCATGCCTCACGAGGATCAGTCGAAGAAACTGAGAATGTTTAACTTTGAGAAATATACATTCTAGCCGTGTTTAAGTATTGTGGAATCAAGGATATTATGTAGAAGAGAGACCCCATTTATTCCATTTGTCCTCAGAGTACCAAGAGTGAGTAAAAGCTGCAAAGAGGCAATGTCAGGAAAAATTGCCTAACAATTAGAGCCATCCAGAATTAGGATAGAGATACCTTAAGAGAGGGGGACCCAGGGGCAGCTAGGTGGCTCAATGGATAGAGCACCGGCCCTGGATTCGGGAGTACCTGAGTTCAAATCCGGCCTCAGACACTTAACACTTACTAGCTGTGTGACCCTGGGCAAGTCACTTAACCCCAATTGCCTCACTAAAAAAAAAAAAAAAAAGAGAGAGGGGGACCCCCTTCACTTGAGGTCTTCAAGAAAAAAGTTGGATGGCTGCTTTTTAGGCTTGTTATAAAGTGTACTTTTATTCATGTGTAGGTGGAACTGGATGACCACTAATGTCCCATCCAACTCTTGAAATTCTATGATCGAGGATATGCACATGTAGGTGACCAGCAAAAGGAGATAAGCTAGGCTTGCGGATGATGTGACAAACAATAGACAGTGGTTGGTATATTTTGAATACTAAAAGACCAAGAAGCACCATCATTCATTCACATTAGAGTATTTCTCCAACCCTCCAGGAAAGGTGTTTGGAAAATATGGACAAGAATATTACAGTATGAGGTAGCATGAAAGTATTGTAATCTTGTATCAGTGGAAGGATTATTGTTGTTGTTTGTCCTTTTTCTCAGAGAGGACCATGATATCAGGGTGATGTCATGACTTTCAGTGAATTGGATTTAAGTGAGGGGGGTGCTGTGCAAGGTCGCCAAACTCACTCCTCCAGAGCCATTTGGGTCCAGTGGCAAGATATACATCAGGATGATTGGAGATGGCCCTGGATGTTTAAGGCAATTGGGGTTAAGTGACTTGCCCAGGGTCACACAGCTAGTGTCTGAAGTGAGATTTAGACTCAGGTCCTCCCAACTTCAGGGCCAGTGCTCTATCCACTGCACCACCTAGCTACCCAGAGGGATTATCCTTAAGCTTGAAATAATAGCTCTAAGAAAGTGTCATTAAATATCATAATATTCTCGGGGCAGCTAGGTGGCGCAGTGGATAGAGCACCGGCCCTGGAGTCAGGAGTACCTGAGTTCAGGTCCGGCCTCAGACACTTAACACATACTAGCTGTGTGACCCTGGGCAAGTCACTTAACCCCAATTGCCTCACTAAAAAAAAAAAAAAATCATAATATTCTCCAGTTACAAAATTCTCTGAGCACATTGATTCCATTTGATTTTCATGATGATCCCCCTAGTAGCTAGTATATTAGATTGTAGGCTCCTTCAGGGCCTCTTTTTTGTGTCCCTACCACTTAGCACAGTAGATACACAGAGTAGTACATAGTAGATGCTTAATAAATGTTATCGAAGGAAACTGAGACTTTAAGTAGTAGCCCTTCCACAGATTCACACCATGAATGGCAGAACCAGGACTTCTCTCAGGGTTTTCCAGTTCTAGTTTCACTTCAGGAAAAAAAAAAAATTCTCTGAGGGAGATCCCAGATATGCACATAGGCAATGGTTACACAAAGCTAAGACTAGGAAATGGATGAGCTGTACACAATGGGTGTCCCCTAGTTTGTAAACTTGTTGACTTTAGAACTCAGTCCAAGGTTCATTTCTTTATCGAGTCATCTGGTGCAAAGGGTGTGTCAGGGTTTCTGTTTGGAGAGTTATTGACCCTGCTGGTTGCTTTTGTCTTAAATTATATCTCTGCTGTACCCTAAAGTACTGTCTAAAGTAGAAGAAATTAAACCATTTCTCTTAATAATGGAAGGAACACTAGATGACTCTGGGGACCTGTTTTCTAACTCCAGTTCATCCACTAGCTAGCTGTGTGACTTGAAAAATTATATAATTTTTCCAGACCTGTCAGTCTTATCCGTAAACTGACTGTGTTGGATGATATCCACCCTCTTCTCAGAATCCCTAGTTTCCTTCAAAACTCAGCTCGAGTGTCATTTTCCCTTGGAAGCCCATCCTGATACCCTCCAACTACTAGTTTTCCTCCTCTTGCCCCATCCCTGCCGATTACCTTGCATGGATTTTATATGTATTTTACACATTCTTACATGGATGTTTGGTCTCCCCTCAGAATGAGCTCTCTTATTGCAGGGAAAACTTGATTTTTGTCTTTGGATCCCCACTTCCTAGCACAATCCTGGGCACATAGTAAATGCATAATAAAACATTTTGTTCACTGATTGGTTCGATTTTCTTGGGGCAGCTAGGTGGCGCAGTGGATAGAGCACTGGCCCTGGATTCAGGAGGACCTGAGTTCAAATCCAGCCTCAGACACGTAACACAAGCTGTGTGACCCTGAGCAAGTCACTTAACCCCACTTGCCTCACCCCCCAAAAAAAGTCATTAAAAAATACATTTTCTTGAGAGGCATTGTGGGGTATAGTGGAGCTCTGGGTTAAAAACTAGAGAAATCTAAATTCTGTTTCTGACACCTGCTGGCTGGGTAAACTTGGGCAAGTCACATCTCTGAGCCTCGGAATTGCTCATCATGTTAAAGGAGAAACAAATAACACCTGCACTACCTATTTCATAGGGTTCATCATGAGGATTAGAAGATATGTGTCAATAAAATGCTCTGTAATCCTTAAAATGGGCAGTTAGGTGGCATAGTGGATAGAGCTCCTAGCCTGGAGTCAGGAAGGCCTGAGTTCAAATCCACTTCAGACACTTATTAGCAGTGTGACCCTGGGCAAGTTACTTGACCTTGTTTGCCTCCATTTCCTCATCTGTAAAATGAGCCAGAGAAGGAAATGGTGAACCACTCAAGTATCTTTGCTAAGAAAATACCAAATGGGGTCACAAAGAGTTGGACACAACTGAACAACAAACAATAAAAACCTTAAAATGGCATACAAATTTTATTATTGTTGTTATTATTAGCATGTAATTCCATGAGTGCTTTGTGTAGCTTTTAATTTGGGCATCTACTAGCATGAACTATAATGGTACCTATGGATTTTTTTTTTCAGGGTTGGCCGGAGGCCGGTGCTGCTCTTTTCCATCATATTCATTCTGATCTTTGGACTGACTGTGGCGCTTTCAGTGAATGTGACAATGTTCAGCACACTCAGGTTTTTTGAAGGATTTTGTCTGGCTGGAATAATCCTTACCTTGTATGCACTGAGTAAGTACCAACCTACTGAAGTTGTACTGAAACTAAATGAGATGTGCTGAGGAAGTAGTTTTGGCAAAAGGGTTTTGTGTTGGGCAATGAGCCTATGTGCTCCTGTCTCAGAAAGGAGCTGGTTTGGGAGGGCTAAATGGACTATTCTGCCTGTAACTAAGGATTAATTCTTCAGGAGGTGCTGGGCTAATAGCTATTTTTTCTTCTGTAACAGGACCCTCAACAAATGAAACAAATGGGGATGCTATACCTTTATCTGACAAATTTAGGATGGTCCATGCAACCAAAACACAATGGATTTGGGATGCAGACTGAATTTCATTCATTGTCTTTGTGCACAGTATTAAAATAATTGGATAACTATACACTGCTGGGCATGGGTTGTTAGAAATCATGTACAGTACCATATGGTCAGGTGGTTTGGATTTCACTTTTGATTTATTTTTGAAAGCTCTTCTCATTGAGACTGCTCAATATCCCATATTTCCATTTCCTCATGTGTCCATGTGAGTTTCTGAAATTGGAGAAGAGTTATAAGCTGTGGAGCAAGAGAATTGGAAGAGAATGACAAGTTTGATTGCTTCTTGGGCTTTTCTTCCATGTGTTTTTTTCCCCTAAAAGTTTTCTTCACGTCTCTAAATGACTATTGGTTATAATAGTTTTTCTTGCAAATATAGATCAGAATTTCCCCCAAATCTTTTTCATATTATCTTAGTCTTGCTTGTTTGCTTGATAGTTTTGCTTTAAAGGGTGGGGAAGAAGGGAGTGAGATTCTCTGAGAAGCAAATGGTAAGTGAAAGTTTATTTAAGCTGTTCCTAAGAGAGACAGAAAAAGAGTATAGCCATCTTGAGGCTTTCACTCCAAAAAATGGTGGAAAAAATAAGTTATCAGATCAGAATCAACAGGCAGAGAAAAGGGAAGAATTGTATGATATGGGTACCTTTAGGAGCAAAATAGCATTGTATATTTCAATGAGCCCTGAGCTCATCCCTGTATCTCAGTCCAGTGTAATGACAAATTCTCATAATGATGATCTTGAGACATCAAAACTCACTAAGCTGGGTTCACTAGACTCTGTTTAAAAAAGCAGGGAGTATATGATTATATGATACCTTTCAGGAAGTTTTCCAGTTAGTAGTTTATGAGTCCATCAAAAATGGTTCATTCTTTTTAAAAGTTTTGGTACCTAAAGGGATGATCTTTTTTTTTTTTTTAATAGAATCTTCACATCATTTATTGTAGAGGAAGCTAGGACTTCCAAGTTAGGAAGACCTGAGTTTGACTCTGGCCTCAGATACTTACTATTTCATATCAAGCAAGTCACTTCACCTATGTGTGCCTAAGTTTTTTCCTCTACAAAATGAGGATAACAATAGCACCAACCTCCCAGGGTTTTTGTGGAGTTAAAATGAGGTAATGTGTGTTAAAAGTGCTTTGTAAATATATAATATAATAATATAAATATTCACTATTACTGTTGCTTTATATTGTGGCAGTATCAAAGAACAGGTGGTATTGGACTTATCCTTCAATAATTATCCCCTATCTATCTATTTATAAGTATGTCAGAGACAACATGGCAGTCCTATTTCTGTAAATGCATAACAACCCTCTGACATTCCCTCTCAGGCAGGGCACTCAAACTTTTTTTTTTCAAGAAGTCACTCAGTGGTCTTCCAGGGATATTCCATTTCTCTCTTCACAGGTGAAACTTAGCAAAAGCATGGTAAATTCTATTTTGTCCAGATAGTGTCAAGACAGGAAGAATGATGGCATTTTTCCTTTGCTCATCACCTGAAAGATAGTTGGCTAAGGACGAGTAGAGATCCATATCAATACCATTACAAGGACCATTGGATGAAAATTTCAGTGTAATATTTTTCTAACCCCACCCCCAGTCAGTAAATCATGATTTCCAGGATTATAGTATCTGATGCAGCCAAGTTCTAATAAAACAAAAGGGTTTGACTCATTCCTTGGTGTTTATGGGACTGTGATTTGACCACTAGGCATGGTGGGTAGATGGGAGAGGAAAGGAGATGGAATTATGGGACAGTGGTTCAAGGCAAAATACATGGTAAGACTTTCGGCAGAATAAATAGCAGTTTAGAAAGAGAGATTGGCAGTAGTTATTGTGTTAGGATATAAGGGAGGCACTCCTTACTAGAGCACAGCAGTGTACTGATAGGTTCTTGAAGGGAGGATGTATTTGATTTGCTTTTTATACAAGAAGAATATTGCTTAGGTACTTACCATTTAGGAATTGTTTTTCTTTTTACTTAAGGAAAATTTTATTGAAAGCCCATTTCAAAGGATTGAAATCTTACCTGAGGATCTAGGAAAGTTAAAAAAATTGGGGGGGTATTGATTTTTTTCTTTTAACAATCACTCTAAATCAGATTTTCTTTTCAACTGAGAGGTTATCTCACTTAATGTATTTATTGGAAAGTTTCATACTTTCTCAGGACAGAGTTGGGTTTTATTTTTATTTTACTCTTTTGGATAACAATATGCCACTGTAACTAAAGCAAATGCAGGTAGACCTTGGCTTAATGTGTTCTTATCAAATTACCCTCCCCTTCCTTCTCTTCTTACAAATATGGACCCGATTCTTATCTGAGACCCCTAACTAAAACTCCATTGTTCCTTTTTTGTAGCCCCTGTGATGATACAAGACAGGCCTTTCATGATAGGCCTTCCATTAGCAAGTGGAAATAGAGGAAGGAAAGAATTCACCATACTTAGCACTAAGGAAGGGGAAAAGTTCAAAAAAGACTTGCTTGCATCAAACTTACAGTCTCCTCTCTCCTCCCCTTACTTCTCACGTCTGTGGACCATATTGTTGCCTAGAATTCATAACCAAAGGGATTCTTTCTTTTATTATCAAAGGGAAGAGGAAGAAGAAAGGAGAGGGCAAATCCCCAACAGCCAACCACCTCCCTTGATTATTTGCCTATTAAATGTGGCACTGATCTCATAGGAAGCATCCTTTACTCTGACTCCATATGCTAATTTACCATCAAATCCCCATGCCCGCCCCAATCTTCATCCCTTCCTGTCCATCTCCCATGAAGAAAGCCCTAGGAGATTCCAAGTCAGAATGTTCTTCTGAAATGTAGGTTGCATATCTCTTTGGCCCCACCATTATATTTCCCCATAAGGTACAAAATGAGAGGGGGGGGGGAAGAAGGGGAGGAAAAAGAAGGGAGCTTTGTTAGAGCTCTATTTTCCATTCTTCCTTGGATTTCTTACAGTAAAATACTTTAGCAAGTTCCCAAAGGGCTGTATGCTTACTTCAAAGAAAGAAAGGAGAAGCTGATATAGTGTTTTCTTTTACAGTGGACCAAAAAGAAAGGAAATGTTGTTCCAAAGCAACAGTTTCTGTCAGTAGAAAGGCTCAGAGGCATGAAAATCCTTGGGGGGTCTGTAGAAATTAAGAAAGGTAGTAAGAAGCAAATGGTCCAGATGGAGAAATTTACACAACCAGTAAACCACAGGGTTATGTGCTTGACCCTGTGCAAATTAACATTTTTATCAATGACTTAGATAAAAACATAGATAGAATCCCATTTATAGATGGCCACAGAGCTTGAAGGGATAGCAAACATAACTAGATAACAGAATCTATATGCAAAAAGATATTGACAGGATAAAAAAGTTAGGCTAAATCTAAAGATAGAACTTAATAAATGTTAAAAATAAGATAAATGTTAATCTATCTATACTTGGGTTCAAAAGACCAGCTTTACAAGTACATTATAGGAGAGACATGACTAGTCAGCATTTCACTTGAAAAAAAAAAAGATTTGGGGTTGTTTAAAAAACAAAACACCTCACAATGTTAACATAAGTCAACAGTGTGCTATCTTAGCCCCAGAAGTTAATGTAATCTTAGGTTGCTTTTGGAGACTTATATGGCTTACTGGCTAAAGAAGCAGCCTCAGAGTTAGGAAGACCTGATTTGAAATGCTGCCTCTGACACCTGCTGTCTCTGCAATCCTGAGCAAAGCCTTTAACCTCTCAAGTACCACAAATGCTTATCTGCATTGATAAGAGAGTTTAAACCCTGGGATTTTCATATACCAATGAAACCACAGGTACAGTCCCAAAAAAAGGAAGGAAGGAAGCAAGCAAGCTGTGATCTGGCAACAGAGTTTCCCTCTGCTCTGTTCAGACTGTCTCTGGAGTAGAGTGTTCAAAATATTTTAAGAAAGACATAGAGAAGATGGAGGGTGAGCTGGATGGCAAAGGACCTTGGGTCTATGCCCTTTGAGGATATGCTGAAGGAACTATAGATCTTGAAGATGGTTCCAGCCTGGGGGGTTTTACAGGTAGACCTATTGTTTACTTTCCTCTAAATTTTCTCCAGCAAAAAGGCTTCTACTGAAGATGTTGGTAGGCTGTAGGCACAGTAAGGGTTAAGTGGACATTTGAGGGCTGAATGGGATCTTTTCCACTATTTATAAACATTATTTCTTTGGGGAAAATCAAAGGCACAAAAGTCTTACACACTTCTGGAATAAAGCCTGCAAATGAGCTGGGAACTGTCCTTGATATTACAGCAGAAAAGAATGTCTGTTTTTATAAATAAAAACCTCCTGTAGGGTTTGTGAAGAAGGGAGGTTTGGAGACAGCACCGAGGTGGCGGGGAAAACCCAACATGAGATGAGTCAGGAAACTTCACTATGCCAGTATGTGTGATCTTGGACAAATTTGGGGACATAATAAAGGCTGTTACCTGGAGGGGGAGTTGGACTCATCTTGTTTGGCCCGAGTGTAGAGCAAGGAAGGGGCAGTGGATACAGATTGCAAAGAAGAAAAGTGAGACTTGATTTAGAGAAAAACTTCCTAATAATTAGTCATCCAAAAGCAGAATGGGCTTCCGTAGGATGCGGTAGGTTTTCCCTCATTGGAGCTCTTCAAGTGAAGGATGATGTGCCTCAAAGGAGATTTGGACCAGGTGGCTGCTAATATGGAAAAGAACACACACACACACACATACATATATACATATATGTACACATATAGAAGTATTCTTTTATATACACACAAACACTACACATACGCATATAGAAATGTGTTTGTTTCTATATACACACATGTATATATCTGTGTTTATACATGCATATACACATGTATGTATATACATGTATATGTCTGTGTGCATATATACAGATGCGTTTGTATATGTGTGTGTGCACAGAAAGAGAGAGGGAAAGAGAAAGTGTGTGACAGAGAGTGTGTGTATATGAGGGAGGGAGGGGAGAGAGAGAGAGAGAGAGATCCATCCATCCATCCTACCCTGGATTTATAAAAGACATATTCAGATTGTCTTTTTCAACTTTCTTTTTCTTCTCCAAATTTCCAGAGGCTGACATCCTTGTGACTTAGGACATGAAACTGAAATTGTTGGCATCTACCCTTGGAATCTTTCACATACAAGTAGAGTGTACTTGGCAAGTGCAATAGAGGAAATAAAGCCGATGGTTTTTATATAGTTCAATGGAAGTGGTTCATGTTAGTGCCCTTTGGGACCATCACGTTAGCTCATGAAGTAATTAAGTGCAATGGACTAACATTTGTGGCTTAATTCTATCTTTTCACCTCTCCACTAAAGAAGACTAGAAGGTCTTGCCTTGAACTCCGCTAGGGGAAGGGAACCACAGAGTCATTTGATCTTGGTAATAAGGGAAAGAACACATTTCCTTATTTGCTATGAAAACAGTCTTCTAAAGATGCTGGAGAAGTAAAAACTTTGTAGTTTGGATAGGTGCTGCATAGTGAGATCGAGCTAAAAGTGTTTGTGAATCTCTTCCCTCCCTTCCCCCACTCCCACCCTGAGGATTCCAAAATATCTTAGATGAGGCAGCCACAGAGGCAGTGTTAGCAGGAAGAAGCACTGCATTCAGTATTAGAAGACCTGGGTCTTCTAATAAAATCCCAGCTCTACCACTCTCTATCTCTGTGACCTTTGGCTAGTCCACTCCATCTCCAAAATTGGGGTGCTAATACTTGTAGGATTCATATGGTGGCTAGGAAGAAATTATGTTGTAAATTATAGAAGCTCTAAAAACTGGTACTTTTATCTCTCTGGGAGAGAAAAAAATACAAAGGAAGGAAAAAACATTGCCTCCTGAGAAAGGACAAAAATCAAGAGAAAAGGGGTCTATAGTTTTGGGCGGAGACTTTTTTTTTTGGTTCCTTACAGTTCTTTTCCATTAGTTTGAAATAATATGACATGTTAAAGAAGCTGTAGAAGATGATGGTCATGGCTGATACCTCAGTTTAATGAGTATACATTTTTTGGAGAACAAAGATGAAACAGAAATGCTTCATGAAAATGATTTCAAAATATCTCGCGCCCTCATTCTAATAATCTTCCTTGAGCTCATCCAGCCCGAGTGATTGGACAGATTCACCCACAATCATGAAATGATCCATAATTTCACAGGTGACTGAGCTGGTGATTACCCCACAAAATTAGAAAGCAGAACCTTGCCTGAATTGACAGGATGAATATGAATTTGGATTTGCCATAGGAGGGATAGTGTTCCTCTTTCCATTTAACACTAATGCTGCTAGACACTCCCTGAAGCACCTCCATAGATTTTAATGCTATGGGAGATGATTCCTTCTGTGGTGTTCCCATTCACTTCATTTTATTATATGTTCTTTAAAAATCCTTTAAGATTCCACAAATAACAATGCCGTGCAACCTTGTTGGGATTTTTCCCCCCATAATAAAACCCACTAATTTTAGAAGAGGGATTAGATGTTGTTCTGAAGAGATAATGCTTTCAACTTGAAAGATTATCACCATCATCAATAAGCAGTTATTAGGTGTTTATTGTGTGCATGGTACTGTGTTAGGTTCTGGGGATACAAAGACAAAAGGGAAACAGAATCTGCCTTCAAGGAGTAATAATAATAATAATAGTAATAAAGAACTGTTTTCCACAGTCACCCAGACATAACGTTATTCAGCAAAGATGTAGGATTAGGGGCAGCTAGGTGATCCAGTAAATAGAACACTGGTTCTGGAGTCAAGAGGACCCAAGTTCAAATCTAGCCTCAGATACTTACTAGCTGCGTGACCCTGGGCAAGTCACTTAACCCCAATTGCCTCAAAAAAAAAAGGGGGGAAAGAAAGGACAGGAAAATTTTAGAAGTAATGTCTTAACATATGCCACCATAATAAATATTTATATTCCCTAAACTACATGGAATGAAAAGTTTTCAAAATAGAGAAACCTAGCAGAAGTTAAAACCATGTGGGAATAGGATAATGTCTGTGTACGGCTTCCAAATTAAAAAGGGAATTAGAGCCAAAAATCATATTAATCACCTTATGTACATGGATGACTCATCAAACTATATGGCCCCACTGAAATCCACTTAAAACAACTTCTACATCTAGTAGAATCTTTCTCTGATAAATATAAAAATGTTTCTTGTATTTAATCAGCACAGAATTTCCAACATAGGCCAAGGAAAGATAGAGACTAAAAGCTTTAAGCTTGAATCTGAAAATCACATTTAACCAGTGGGTGAAAGTAATACCTAGAAATTACCTTGAAGACACATTGACTATACAGATATCAAAGAGAAGGTTATGATTATATATGGTAAGAGACTTACTGGTATCCTGACATCATAGCTGAATTAGAAAAATCTATTTCTAGCCATTAAGACAATACCAATCTTAATATACACTTTTAGAATTGTAAAAGATTAGAAAGATTATTTTGGCAGCTGTGTGAAAGATGGATTGGAGGGGAAAGAAGATAGAAAAAGAGAGGCCATTTAGGAAATTATCATGATATCCATTAAAGAAATTCTAAAGGCTGTTGTGTGAGGAAAGAAGAAAGGGTAGATGTAGATGGTATTATAGAGGTAAAAATCAGCAAGATTTGGCAATGGATCAAATATTTGGGGTGAAGAAAGAGGAAAAGTTGACCAAGAAATAGAGAAGTTGGAAGAAGGGTAAAGTAGATCTAGAGGGAAGATGATGGTCAGTTTGGGACATGTAAAGTTGAATCACCAGTAGTACACCAGGTGGAGGTGTCCAGTGGATAGCTAGCAATGTGGGACCACAGTTCAGGAGAAAGTTTGAGGTGAATATAAACACTTAAGAGTCATCTATGGGGCATCTAGGTAGGTGGAGCAGTGGATCAAGCACTGGCCCTGGATTCAGGAGGACCTGAGTTCAAATCTGACTTCAGACACTTGACACTTACTAGCTGTGTGACCCTGAGCAAGTCACTTAACCCTCATTGCCCCCACACCCCCCAAAGGATCATCTATGTAGAGGTGATCATTGAAGCCATGGGAGAAGATAATATTACCCTGGAAGAGAATATAGAAAAATATGGAATAGAGCCTAGGACAAAACTTTAGGAGACATTCATACTTAGGGAAGAGAAGGATGTTGAAACAAACAAAGGAGATGGAGGAGGGGTCAGAGAAAAACCAAGAAGAGCCTTGTTACAGAAGCCCAGGAAAGGGAAAGTATCCAGAGGTACTTGAACTGTGGAATGAAGAAAATGTGAAATTTCTCTTTCAAATAAAGGTACTTTCAACTATTTTGTGAATGAATTTTTTTTTCTAGTTGATTGATCAGATGTTATTTTTGTAACATTTACATGAAGGAAGCAATTTTATCATCGCACCTCTGGCTTTTACCTGGCCCACTATATTTACTAGCAGGTACTTAGAAGTATTCCCTATCTTCCTGACATAAAGCCTTAGAGTTAGTTGTTTTTTTTTTTCCATAGGGAGGAAGATCTGTATAAAGTATCAAGGACCTTTATATATAAATTGCTTCTGTTCTAAAAAGTAGCTGTTGAATGGTCTTGGTTTTTCATAGAGTTAAGTGATCATGCCTCTGACACCAAAGCAAAATATAATCACCTGTTGGTCTTCTCTGGAAAAACAGGATGAATGTTTCTGCAAACATTCTGCATAGCCCTCACATACTTTTGAAAAGCAAATGTTTGTTTCCCTGCAGGAAAAATTTATAAGCAAAACAAAATGTTTCCACAGAGGGCATTCTTCCCCCACACCACCTCTGGCACTGTCCTTTCATTCCCTGAGAAACTTCACTCTTCTTTATTTACTAATTTTTTTCAGTCAGGTCTGACTCTTCGTGACCCATTTTTGGGTTTTCTTGGCAAAGATACTGGACTGGTTTGCCATTTCTCCAGCTCATTTTACAAATGAGGACACTGAGGCAAACAGGGATAAGTGATTTGCCCAGGGTCACACAGCTACTAAGTGTATGAGGCCAGATTTGAACTCAGAGAGATGAGTCTTCCTGATTCCAAGACCAATGCACCTGGCCTCTCTCCTTAGAATTGGCTCTACAGTTAGGGAATGGCTAAACACAATTGGGGAATGGCTGAACAAGTTGTGGTATATGAATGTAATGGAATACTATTGTGCTGTAAGAAATAATAAGCAGGTGGATTTCAGAGAAACCTGGAAGGACTTACATGAACTGATGCTGAGTGAGATGAGCAGAACCAGGAGAACATACACAGTATCAACAACATTGTGTGTTGATCAACTGTGATAGACTTGACTCTTCTCAGCAATACAATGGTTGAAGATAGTTCCAAAGGACTCATGATGGAAAATGCTCTTCAAATCCAGAAAAAAAGAACTGTGGAATCTAGATGCAGATTGAACCATACTATTCCTACTTTTTTTGTTTTTCTTTTTTTGAGGTTTTTCCCTTTTGCTCGGATTCTTCTCTCACAGCATGAGTAATGCAGAAATATGTTTAATGTGATTGTACATATATAACCTATACCAGATTGCTTGCTGTCTTGGGGAGGGGGGAGGGAGTGGAGGGAGGGAGAAAAATTTGAAACTAGAAATCTTATAAAAACAAATGTTGAAAACTATCTCTACATGTAACTAGAAAATAATAAAATACTTTTATTATTAAACAAACAAAAAAAGAACTAGCTCTAATATTAATAACTTTGTTAGAACTGGTAAGAGCCTGGGAGATCATGTGACCACATCAGTTTCAGGATAAAGAAACTAAATAAAGCCCAGTGTCTTCCCCAGATTCACTCAATCTTTAAGATGCTGCTATGAGGAAAAAGGTGTTCATGTGTCTAGTCTATAGATGAAGAAATGCAACACTAAGAAGTCC
This sequence comes from Dromiciops gliroides, assembly GCF_019393635.1. NCBI lineage: Eukaryota > Metazoa > Chordata > Mammalia > Microbiotheria > Microbiotheriidae > Dromiciops > Dromiciops gliroides. The sequence goes on along the minus strand of NC_057861.1, from coordinate 162,358,927 downwards.
AAGTGTCTTCTTCCCTCACAACATCAGAGCAGAGTCTCATACTAAAGACCTTCTAAATTAACAACATTCTCTGATAAAGGCCTGCAAAAAAAATGGGAGCTTTTGATTGATAGGATACTGCTAGTCAGTCAAGTGTGTACTGTGTCCTCACCTTGAAATTCGACCGGAAAAAGTTGTGGTTAGTGTCCTTTGCTTTTAAGGGGTAATAGCCCATTGTAATTTATACAACCCTTTATAATGTAGATATGTAGAAATTATATGTATTCATATATGTCTATATAATGTATACAACCCTTTATAATATAGATGTATATACATTACAATGTATAAAGGGTTCTGGCAAATATAATAATAATTAAACTGGCTTTGAATAAGGCGAGGTTGGGAGTTTCTACAATTGAGAGAGGAGAACAAGTAGAAGACTACTGGGGGAAGTGAGTAGATGTGGTTGGGTTGAATACAAGCCCCATGATTGGCTATTGCTACCCATCTTCCTCCCAACTCTGGAGCCCACAGTGTTAGACCATACAACCCATTAAAGATGGGATGAGAAAATGGGTGAATTTCAGGGCTTTAAACATTAAGGTTTTGAGATGCTTCAGAGTTCTTATTGAGTTATGTATCAATATCTGAATGAAGTAACTGTGTATCAGCCGGAATTCAGTTGAGTAAGAAATCTCAAAGGTCTAGAAATATCAGGTTGGTTTTTAAAAAATAGTCTCATGACGTATTTCCCCACAGTGGATCAAGTTCCTAAAGCTGCGTAAATCTTTTGTGACTAGGTTTTCCCTGGGCTACTGCTCACTAGTGGAACTTGGTGGTATTTATATGCTTCAGTTGAAATGAAATTGTTCATTGCATCAAGAAGCATTGTGGGGTAACGGAAAACCCATGGGCCAGGAGCTCTGTCACTAACTAGCCATGTGACCTTGGACAAGTCAGCCTCTCCAAATCTTAGTTTCTTGCATTATTACCAAGGGGACTTAAAACTATTCTCTTAATTCTCATTTTCTTTATGTATACTACAAAGACAATATTCGTAGTACCCAGACAATGTAAAGGTTTGCAAATCTTTAAGTGCTATATAAGTATTATTAACATTTTTTAAAATTGAGGAATATGAACTAGGCATCCAAGGACCCTGCCAACTCTAACACTTTATGGATCTAAGATCACTAACTTGGTGGCACCCTCTATTGTTCCAGATCCATAGCTGTGGATGGTGAAACCAGGGTAAGGAAGGAGGTGCTTCTCATCCCTCCAGATAATTTAGGGGAAGAAGCCAATGAATAGTGTTTCTTTTAGCATTGTCTGTTATGTCTGCCATCATAGTGGTATAGTGATCTTTGGAAGGCTGTTGGATCATGTTTCTTAAAAGTTGTCAACATCTTCCTTCTGGTGCTAGTGAATAAAATAAAGTGAACAGTGAATACAATATTCCTTCCTTTTGATAACAAAGGTTTCACTGCTAGGCAGATATACCTCAAGGAGGGAAAAACCAGAATGGTCTTATTTATACACACACATACACTATGTATATTGCATGTGTATATATGATGTATACAGGTATATACATAAATATATACATATTTATGTGTACATGACAGATGTGCATGCATATATACTATTATGTGTATATGTATACATTTATGACACATATATAAAAGCATCTATTTGTGTGTATGTGTGTATACACACGCACACACACACACACATATATATATGAAACACATTTGTTCATGCACACACGCAACAGTGTCCTAAAAGTTTCAGTGATGTTTTAAGCTATGAAAGCTTGAAGACTTTCGAGACACCCTGTTGAAAAATACAAATAGCATTTTAGGGGTAACAAAGAACTGGAAGCAAAGTAGCTACCCATCAGTTGGGGAAATGGCTAAACAAAAGATGTTAATGTAATGGAATTTTACTTTGCCATAAGACACATACAAACACACACACAATTTTTTGACATCTCTGTTTTTATATCATCTACATTCCCCAAAATTCCTTTCTTTTAATAATTTTTATTTTTTAACATTTAACAAAAGAAGTTTATTCAGCGATCATTTTAAAAGGTTACACAGCAAGTATACATTTTTTGTTAACCTGGACACAGCTTCCCTCCCCTCTCACCACTTATTTCCCAACAAGTGACTTGCATGGTCACACTTATTTACTGATGTTGATTTAAATGGCAGTCCATCACGCCTGAAGAGCCCTAACTACTCATGTGTTTGGCTTTTATGCCTTATGTGTTTAGTCAGTTACATGAGTGGTTCAAGCTTTAGTGCCCTGGAACAATCAAAGGACATATTAATATAAGGAATTCAGGGAAGCAAACAATATGCCTGATGACTACAATATAAATGAAAACAACAATAAAAGAAAACTGAACGCTGTGTAATGTTATAATGGCCCAACTTGGTTCTGAAGAAAAGCTGAGCACAGGCCCTTCCTTTCTTCATTGAAGAAGGGAAGGGCCTGTGGTTACAGAATCCATAGCATTCACTCACATTTGGTGGTTGATTTTGTTGAACTTAAATTTTTTAAAAATCTTTATCACAAGGAAAGGTTCATTGGGTGAGGGAGGGAGGGGAATAAGGGTTATTATATTTGGAATTGCATGGGATACAAAAAGAAAAATTGATCAAATCTCCCTGGAGTTCAAGATCCTGACCTCGGGCAGTCATCTGTGTTCTCCTTAACCCTTTCCTTCTCTCTTAACTCCTTCAACCCATGTCTTGTTTTCATTAGGTGAGTTCCCAGGTCACATGTTTCTGAAGCACACTAGTCTCATAGCTGCTGCTTCTGCTTTTTCTTCCTCCGCGGCTGCCACCACCAGAGGGGCAGTGAGGATTAAGTGTCTTGCCCAGGGTCACACAGCTAGTAAGCGTCAAGCGTCTGAGGCTGGATTTGAACTCAGGTCCTCCTGAATCCAGGGCTGGTGCTCTATCTACTACACCACCCAGTTGCCCTTAAATGTCTCTCTCTCTTTTTTTTTTTTTTTGCAGGGCAGTGGGGGTTAAGTGACTTGCCCAAGGTCACACAGCTAGTAAGTGTCAAGTGTCTGAGGCCGGATTTGAACTCAGGAACTCCTGAATCCAGGGCCGGTGCTTTATCCACTGCGCCACCTAGCCGCCCCCTTAAATGTCTCTTTTATCCCCTAAAAGGGTCTTCTTTTATGGGGTATATCCCTTTAGCTCTTAGATAGTTCCCCATTTCCCATTCTTGTTTAGAAACCCAAACATTGAATTATTTTTTGTTTTTGTTTTTGTTTTTTTGTTTTTTGTTTTTGTGGGGCAAGTGGGTTAAGTGACTTGCCCAGGGTCACCCAGCTAGTAAGTGTCAAGTGTCTGAGACCGGATTTGAACTCAGGTCCTCCTGAATCCAGGGGCGGTGCTTTATCCACTGTGCCACCTAGCTGCCCCTCCACTGAATTATTTTTAATGGGGACTTCATAGTGAATGAAAGGTGTGGGGACCTGCTATGTGCATCACTATGGAAGCATCATTGGAGAATGCAGACAAAGGTAATGTGGCTTTTTTACATGGTTTTGCCCAATATATGGCTTACTAAGTAATCCAGGCTAGACCTAAGCTAAGTATCAAATATTTCTAAAATATTTGTTCTGAGAATAATGTTATAGTTCCAAATAGAAAAATTAACTTTAAAATAATCATTATAGGGGGGCGGCTAGGTGGCGCAGTGGATAAAGCACCGGCCCTGGACTCAGGAGTTCCTGAGTTCAAATCCGACCTCAGACACTTGACACTTACTAGCCATGTGACCTTGGGCAAGTCACTTAACCCCAATTGCCCTGCGCAAAAAACAAAACAAAACACAAAAAAAATAATCATTATAGGATTCTTAATTTTTTTAACCTGTTGAGGAGAGCATCAGTAATTTAGATATGAAGCCACTGTCTCCCCAGTTTAAGAATTAGGGAAATTTCAGACTATAACATATAGAGTTCACTATATACAGGATACTGCACTGGCTACTATTAACAGATAAATAAAAGGCATTTATTTACTTTATATGTATTTGAAAAGGCTTTCTTTTCCTTTATTCTCCATTTTCTTATCTTTTTTATTACTGATTTTTTGCTACCATTTCCTCCACTTGAGTGAAATGCATTAGGAACTTTTGAAAAATGATGTTTTATTGTAGCTTATAAAGCACTTTGCATAGTATCTGACACATACTAGGTATTTTTAAAAAAAGCTTGTTTCTTCTGTCCCTTCCTTCCATCCAATTCCCCCTTAATACTATATTGTTAGCTTAACTGTCTTCAAGTCTATTTCAGTGAAAGTTATAATTATTCCCATTTACCTTAGGATAGTGGAAACACACCATTTTGAATGTGGCCCCCTTGGGTAGATGTGAAGGCAGCTAAGTATAGCCACTCCCTTTTGAATTAACATTACAAGGTTCCATCTCCATATTAACTTATTTGGGCAGAAAAATGTGAGTTTTTGTTTTGAGAATGAGAAGTCAAGAGAGAAGATGGGATTATTGTAAGAAAATTGCTGTTGAGGAAGCAATGTGATGCTACCTAGAAATTATACAATTTCCTGAATGAAAATCTTTCTGTTCTCTGGTCCAGAAAACTGTTTTTAGCATTTGTAAAGTGTATCACAAATGAGAACCCTTGAGATTTTGTAATACCCTCACTCCCCAATGAACCTTCCCCTATTTTTGAATGAGTTCCTTGCTGCCTAAAAACCCTGGAAATGGACAGGAGGAGCCTGGTTTGGCAGAGGAAAAATCACTGCCTTTAAATGTGCTCCAAGCTGCCTTCCTTACTCTCCATCTTAATGTTAGCCAGTGCCACATCATAATGAAGCAGCAGGGCCTAGTATGGATGATTAAGGTCAATGAACCTGAAGCCAAGAGCTGGATTAAAATCCCGACTTCTGGCATTTATGAGTTGAGTGATCTTGGGACAGTCAGTTAACCTCCATTAGCCTCAGTTTACCCATCTGAAAAAGGGGATCATTCAACAAGCAATTTTTAAGTGTCTGTGTGTCCAGAATAATAAATAGTAAAAGCCTATTTCACAGAGAATCAAACCAAATATTATGGTATGGGTGAATAGGGTCCTCCATTTAATATGCTTTTAGCCCAGTAGTTAAAATACTTGGGAACTACAGCTTTTTCTTATAATTTCCTTGATCACAAAATTATAGTAAAAAGTCCTCTGGGGAGTTTTAAAAGATAGGGCTTTGATGTTCAACAGGAACTGATTTATAGAAATCTGGGGAAAGGGCAAGGGTGCTGCTCCTGAAGTTACATAGCAAACCATAGTGCCCTGAAACTACAGGCCAGTTTTCACCCGAGGGAAACTTACCCAGTTACCAGAGTAGGTGGTGGCGGCCTGACCACAGACAGAAGTGTATGTCATTATAGTTTTGGAGACAGGCTGGGCTTCCTGCTCAGAAAATGGAAACCTGGAAATTATGGGTTATTTATTGCCCCCTTGTTTTTCTTGGTTTCAAAGGGTTTTTGTTTGGGGGTTGTTGTTTTTTAAATTTTGATGAATATTCTCTTTTCCCCTCTCCTTACAAAAGATATTTTACATGAGAAGAGGTGTGATATGGTGGATAGAAACACCTGGGTTTAAATTCTGCCTCTCAGACGGATTACACAGCCTTGTGCAAATTACCTCTATTTGCTTATAAGTTTGAGATGCTGACATATGTTGGTTGAGGGTGTTTCCTCCTTTGGGAGTGCCCTGCACTAATGTAATCACACATATGCAAGGGGTAGAAATTGGGACTTTGAGCTTGGCAGACTGTGGTTACAGTGGTGGCTCTCATACTTGCCACCTGTGTAACCTTGGTCAAGTCCTATGTTATCTCTAAGCCGAAGTCTTATCAACTGTAAAACAAGAAGAGTTGGCCGAAATGGCCACTAAGGTGACTGCTGGCTCTAAATCTCCTATCCTCTATTCCTGGAATGAAGAAATGCTCTGCCTGTTCTTTATTGGAAGTTGAGAGATGCTTCCAGGATTCACAATAGATGCTTATTGTGGAACACTTGATAACATTCTGAGGTCTTGTTCTAATTTTGTGTGACACTTGGGAAAGGGTTCATGAATAATCCACCCCCCCAGTTGTTCAGATCCACAGACACTTTTGTTTGTGTGTCACCATAACACACACACACACACACACACACACACACACACACACACACACAACTTGCCCTCATGAAGCATCTACAACTGCTGGAAATCCACAGTTGGATTCCAGTTTATTCAGTTTCTCATCACTGCTGCCATGAAAGGATTTTGATAGGGACTGATTTCTCATATGAGAGGAAATTCCACTGTGCAGTGCTTAGAGCTTCCCTCTTCTCCCTCCACCTTATTCCATCTTCTCTTCCTTTGAACCTTTAGCTCAGGATTCATTTCTCCACTACCAACTTAGTCCCTCCAACTAGTTGTCTTATGAACTCTTTCCTTACTTTGACCCCTCTCTCCACCTCCCCTTCTCCCTTATTTTATTTACCCACTTGGATCTCAGCTGGAGCCAAGCATATCCTTTTTCCAACACTCCATGTGTTCTCCTTGACTCTGGCCTTCTTGCTGTTCCTCATACAAAATATTCCATCTCCCTGTTTAGTGCATTTTCAATGGCTATCCCCCATGCCTGGAATTCTCTCCCTCTACATCTCCTCCTTTTCCTTTCCCTGGTCTCCTTCAAGTCTTAGTTAAAATCCTACCTTCTTCTTCTTCTTCTTCTTCTTCTTTTTTTGGAGGCGGGGTGGTGGAATGAGGGTTAAGTGACTTGCCCAGGGTCACAACAGCTAGTAAGTATCAAGTGTCTGAGGCTGAATTTGACTCAGGTCTTCCTGAATCCAGGGCTGGTGCTTTATTTCTAGAGCTAGAAGGAACCCCAGAAACCATCTAGACTAACCCCTTCATTTTACAGATAAGGCAACTAAGGTCCTGTGAGGCTGAATAACTTGCCTACAGCTACATGGGTAATAAGCATCGGAGGGGAGATTTGAACCCAGGTCTTCTGACTCCAGAAAAAGTATTCTTTGCACTGTACCATGCTGCCTCCTTGATGATACAGTATTCATTAAAATGTCCAATTAGCTAAGTAAGGAAAGGGTTTTATAAGATGAAAGCACTTGCTTGATATTCAATTGTATTTATTTATTGTCCTCTAAGTAGGATGGCTCGGTGAATAGAGCACTAGTTCTGGAGTCAGGAAAACTTGAGTTCAAATCCAGCCTCATGCCTTTTCTAGCTGTGTGATCCTGGGCAAGTCACCCAACCCCTGTTCACCTAATTCACTGGAGAAGGAAACGGCAAACCACTCCAGTATCTTTGCCAAGAAAACCTCCTATGGGATCACAAAGTGTTGGACAGGACTGAATAAACAAAGTAGGACTTTAGAGATTGAATCATGTTAATGAAATTAGATCACTACAGAAGAGGTAACAGGCCAATGGATACTGCTTTATATTCATTCATATTAGTGTGGGGGGCGGTGCATGTGCCTGGTATTGAGGGTTTTCTCAGTGGGACTGAAGTACTCTTGGTTCCCAATGGAAGGACTTGAGGTTAGTTACCAAGAGCTCTTATTTCCTAGATGTTTTCATCCTGCCTTCTATAATTCTTTCAGCACATATAAAGCCTGCAAGCCATGGATTCCTTCTCCTCAGAGAGCTTTTATATGAATTGAATGTTGTTGGGATAAAAGGTCCAGGTGCAGAAGTGGTCAAGATCCTTAATAAAAAGTGCCCATTGATCAGAGTCAGAAGTCCTGGGAGAAAGAAGTCCCAGACACCTCTTCCTCCCTCCCTTTATGATTGCTACCTTAAAACACAGTGGTGTTTCCTGACCTCCTCGGTGCACTATGATATTTGACATTTTTTTTCCTTGTGGGGTATTATTTCATGCTTCTTCAGAGAAGAAATGCTGTTGTGCTTCATTTTTTTTCTTCTTCCCTGAAGACTTGTGTGTGTGTGTGTGTGTGTGTGTGTGTGTGTGTGTGTGTGTGTGTGTGTGTGTGAGAGAGATTTTCTCACCTAACTCTGTGAGTGGAAGCTGCTGTTAGTCCAGCTGTCTCTTCTTTTTCAGCATCACTGCAGGGAGGGGAGGGAGAGAGTTCATGCTTCAGTGACGACCCCAAAAGATAATATTTTTTGCCACCCTCCATTTTCAAAGGAGAAGAGAAGCAGTCCTGAATGAAAGAAGAATTGAAAACCTTTCTGAAAAGTTATATGGAGTACTAATGATATCATCAAATGCCAGGGGAGATTATGAACACTGAAGAGAAACTGCAAAAGTTGCCATGAAGAATCAGGGAGAAAGAAAAATGGGAGCAGAGGTTGTTCAGTGACTCAATTATAGACAACACTTAAAATCAGACTAGGAAACATGTCTTTCTCTTTTCCTTTTTGTGGAGTCAAATGGGGGAGAAATTGCCTCAATTAATTAAAGAGAAATGAATAAGTATAAAGGATCTCTAAAACGAATTACCGATAATTACAAAGAATTAGTAGAAAAGATAGGGGTAAGTTTCAAGAGAAGAATGTACATTTGGGTGGTACTGGGGTGGGGAGTCGATTGGAAAACCAGAATTTCAGTACCAGAAATGATCTATGGAGATCATCTTAGTTTGGTCCCTCTTTGAGAACAAGGGACAACTAACCAACAAGAATCAATACATCACCATGAAGGACTTTTAAACCCTGGGGTAAGGTGGTAGGGTCTCCTCTCTGTCTTCCATAGTCTTTCTTATTTTATTAAATCTTTCAAAATCTATTTACAGAAGATTAATTATGGTATCCAAACATAAGAATTTTGGGGTGCTCACCTTGGTCTTTGGAAGGATTGAGATTAGATAGGACTACAGCCTCAGCTTTTTCGTTTGGCTTTTGCTTTAATCCTGGAAAACAAGTACCTGAGAAACTATCTTCAATGTTATCAAAGACCTTGGGTTCTGAAAACAGCTCTTATTTATAAAGTAAGGGAAATGGGGCTCAGTAACTCTGTCCTCATCTAGGACATACCACATAGAGAGAACATGTCTAATGCCCAACGTGGAAAAACCAAAATAAGAAACCTCTCTAACTCATCCCAGTTCTGCCCTACCTTTGCAAGTGTTAGACTACAGCGGAAAAGATGGTGGTGGCAAATGGCAAATTCTATCTAGGTCTAAGTAGATCTAGATTATACAGCTGCATCCTGCCCCTCCCACCTCACCCCGTGTGATACTGGCCTTATCTCATTCTCCCAGTCTGATACAGATGGGATGACATAATCTAAGCAAATTTCTCCCTAGAGCAGGATAAGCAAATTTCTCCCTCCATCTCTGTTAGCCCAGACCTGTAAGTTCTAGGTTTCAATTGGAACCTAATCTCTTGGGTGTTTAGGGCTAGGAGTAGGGAGAAGGGGATAAAGGCAATAACCTTCATTAGGAGCATTTTTATCTAGAGGGTGATTCTCTTCTGGATTCTCTTGATTGTTCTCTCAATGACTTCAGATTGCTGGACTCTTGAAAACTTTTTTCCAGTTGTCAAAATTATCTAAACTTTTCCTTTGGGTATATGGTTTGAGTTTGGAAGAGAAATCCATCTAGCCTTCTGATTATGTAGGCTACAGAAATTGAGTGAAGGGGGACGTCGTAGAAGTTAGACACATGTAAGGAAGTCCCATTAGAAGCTAGTTAGCTATATCCCAAAGCCTGTTTTATGAATGAACTGATGGAAAAAAAAAAAACGACCACCAATATTCTTTTTGTGCTGTGCTAGGCACTGAACAAGGACAAAAATGAAAAATTGATTTCTAGGAATCACACTTTTCCATTCCAATTTCAAGAACACATTTTTTTTTTTTTTTGGTGAGGCAATTGGGGTTAAGTGACTTGCCCAGGGTCACACAGCTAGTGTTAAGTGTCTGAGGCCGGATTTGAACTCAGGTACTCCTGACTCCAGGGCCGGTGCTCTATCCACTGTGCCACCTAGCTGCCCAAGAACACATTTTGACTCACTTGCTCAACTAGGTGTCATTTTTAAGTAGGACAAAGACAATGAGGTCATAAAGTCAGCAAAACTTCCAACTTAAAAGAATACTTCTTCCTCATAGCTCTGGTCCCGAGGCATGGCTCTCTGCTCTTGGCTGCAGTTGTCATGTTAGCTTCCCAGAAACTGACAACATTTTAAAATGCAAAAATTAGCATTCTTTTTCCTAAAACTAAAGACAGTATTTAGCATCTTCATTCCTTAGGAAGGACACTCATTTCCCCACATACCTTTTCCTTAAAGATTCTGGGCTACATAATTATGCCCTAGACTTGTAGCATCTTACATGCAGTTGGTGGTACAGTGGATAGAGCTTTGGGCATAGAATCTGGAAGACTTGAGTTTAAATCCAGCCACAGACACTTACTAGCTCTGCAACCCGGGGAAAGTCACTTGACCTCTGTTTGTCTCAGTTTCCTTAACTGTGTAATGGAGATAATAATAGCACCTACCTCCCTGGGTTGTTTTTGTTGAGAAGATCAAATGAGATGATGTTTATATAGCACTTAGCACACATCCTGACATGAATTTAGTAGGTAATACATAAAGACTTATTCCCTTCCCTTCTCAATGGGGAGCTATTTATGTAGCACCTTTTCCCCTCAAAAGAGAAAAGAAGAGGGAAGTGTTCTTCCATCATTTCAGTTGTATCTGATTCTTTGTGACCCTATTTGGGGTTTTATTGGCAGAGATACTGGAGTGGTTTGCTATTTCCTTCTCCAGCTCATTTTACAGATGAGGAAACAGTGTTAAGTGACTTGCCCAGGATCACACGTCTAGTAAGTGTCTGAGAAAGGATTTGAACTCAGGAAGATGACTCTTTCTGACTGGAGGACCAGCACTCTATCCACTGAACCACCTAGCTACCTGTAGGAAGGAAGGTGAAGTACTGGTTAAGAGAACAAAGTAGTTTGACTACCATGACTGCTATTTTTAATCTATAAAATGAAGAGATTGGACTAGGTAATCTCTGAAGTCCCTTCTAGCACTAAATATGATTCTGTGAGAAGGAATTTATTGTAGTAGAAAGTCCACTGAACTTGGAGTCAGTGGACCTGGGTTCGATTCCTAGTATTCTCAAGCCCCAGGACTATTGGTAAGTCAGTTAATAATATCCCTGAACCTCAGTTTCCTTTTCTGTAAATAGGGACATTAATTAATATTTTCAATGTCTAACCCAGAAGGGTGTTGGGAAGAAACAGCTTTGTAAACCTTAATACATTATGTGAATATAAGCTATTATTAGTAAGTCCAATCTTAAAGCTCTATTTAAATGTGAGCCGTTATTTTATTATAAGTCAAAGGGACCCTCACAGGGTCCCTTTCTCTGCTTAAATGAATATGTGGTCTGACCTATTCCAGTTTATAGGCCTGAGAGCTGTTTTGATAACATCTGTAATCCAGAAGACAGTCATAAAAAAAGTACTGCAGGAATAATCTAGCTATATGTATTTGGGGATATTGTTTTGACTCTACAGACTCTGGTGAAAGAATTCCTATTTGCCAATAGATCTTAGCAGGATTCTTTTTTAAAGAAACAAGTCACCCAGAAGTCCCATTGCTGAGGCCTACATCCCAAGGAGATCACAGACTGAAAGAAAATCCTATATACACAAAGATAACCGTAAGCAGCCCTTTTTTTGTGGTAGCAAAAAAATGAAAACAAAGTCTATATTCCTATTGATTGAAGACTTGCTAAACAAACTGTGGTATGTGAATATAATGGAATATTACTATGTTGTAAGAAACAATGTATACAAAGAAGCATGGGGAGATTTATAGGAAATAATGGCTCTGAAGGCAAAGGACTTAGCTTTCAAATCCTATTTCAGACACAATACCTGAGCAAACTCTAGATTTCAGTTTCTTCATCCATAAAATGGAGTTTTATTAATTAACCATTTAGAGAATGAAAATATGGTGTGATCTCATGATTATTCTTTAGCTGTTCTCTTGTTCATTTCACTGAGAAAATGGAAGAATGATAGAGAGGTAGCACAGAGGGTCTTCCTGAACCAGAGAGGGAAATGCTTCCTTAATTATTTAAAGGCAACTCCAATAAGTGGAATGTAAAACTCCTTAACATATTTTGGGTTAGGGTGCTTTCTGCATCTATCTCCTTACTAAATTGTGTTGTTGTTGTTGTTTTAAACACCCTTCTGTAGGTAGAAAGTACCTTTTCAAAATCTCATGATAAAGTGAAGTTAAAAATTAGAGGCAAATGTTTACATAAGAATCCTATAAACATGGAGATTGGGCGGGCTTATTTGACTTCAGGCTTGATTAATTGATTCCAAATAATGAAAAGTAAGAATCAGCCCTTGGATACAATATTACTTTGCTTTCCCAACATTTCTTGGACTCCCAAGGCATTTCCTTGATTTGAATATAAAATATTTCTCTGTATCAGAAGAACACACTGGGTTAGCTATCAAAATAAGAGATGAGTTTTATTTATGTATAGGTCAAGAAATATAGGTTGTTGGGTTTTTTTTTCCTTCTCTATTGAAACCCTCTCGGCAGTGTGATTTAGTGGAATGAACAGTGACTAGCAGATGAGTCAGAAATAAGTCTTTAACTAAGGTGGGACACTTAGGGCTTTGTCCCTGGGTGTGATTATTCAGAGGGTGTTAACAGTATTTCTAGTTCTACTTAGCCTGGTCAGAGCTCTTCCACCTACTCCCAACCTCTCACTTTAAGAACAAAAATTACTAATTACAACTTTTGTCAGATGAGGCCTAGTCTAGTCCTAGTTTTATTGCTTTAGAAAAGTTATTTAATCTTTGAAGGCCTTGATTTCTTTATCTGCAAAAAGTAGGAATTAGTCCTTTCTAGTCCCATTCCGTTCTCTCACAGTGTTTAGTGTGGCACACTGAGGAATAAATAGCTTACAGTCTCCCCTCTCTCCAGCTTACAGTAAGTAGTTTGTTAGAGCAAAGTCTCCAGTCCCAGGAGTCAGCTGTCACTGGGCCCAGGCAGTGCCAGCCTGTGCTGAAACATTTCAATATTTAAGCACAGTGGTAGCTCCTTTAGAAAAAAATAATAATAAACCTCCTTTTCTTCCCCTTCCTAAAGAAAGGAGGAAACCAGCTTATACCCAACTTGATATCTCAATTCTAGAAACATAAGTATTGTCATGTTTTAGAACATGTGTTGGTAGGAAGAAAGGGGAGTTTTGTACTTTACCTCTTTCAATCCTAAGCATCCCATTTTCTTCCCTTCCTCTCCTCTTCCTTCCTCCCTTCTTTCCTCCCTCTTTCATCTTTCATCTTTTGCCTTCTCTTTTTTTAACTCTGCCTTTGAAGGGCTATGCTTAAAGATATGGAACTCTGACTGGACTTCAGAACTGTAAGCTACATAGTATCTTTTTTCTTAATATATACAGAGCATAGTAATACAGAGTGTTCTACAGCATTCTCTGTATTAAAACATAATACAGAGTATTCTAATACATATGTGGAGCTGGGCAATTAAATGATATGTGGAAAATTAGAAGGGCTGAAGATTTTAAAAAATATATGTATATGTATTATATATGATGCACCCACACATATATTATGTATGTGTGTATAAATGTGTTTGTATGTGTGTATATATACATATATACACACACACACACACACACACACACACACACACACACACACATACATATACATCTCTCTCTCTCTCTCTCTCTCTCTCTCTCTCTGGCAGCAAAATCATCAAGGCCTAGTCTCCCATCCCGCCTATTATATGCTAAAGCACTTTAATTCTCAATGCCCCAAGCAACTCTCTAAGATTCTAAGTTTCCGAAGAAGTGCCAGTCTGCACTGGTAGAGAGAGTTTGCTACACCAATATAATTATAGATTTGATTCCCCCAAACCAACAAATCAGTCTAGATCTCTTAATTGGTGTTCAACAGCAGCTCAGTTGAGAATTTGAGGGAAGTGTCACTGTGACTGAGATCAATCAATCAATCAACATTAAATGCCTACTATATGCCAGATACTATGCTAAGCACTGGAGATAGAAAAGGAAACAAAAGGCAGTCCCTGCCCTCAATGAGTTTATAATCTAGTGACGGAGATATGAAAAACAAATATACACAAAGCAAGCTTTATACAGGATAAATGGGAAATAATTAAGGAGGGAATCAATGGATAGAGCACTGAGCTTTGAATCAAGACTCATCTTCCTGAGTTCAAATCTGGTCTTAGACACTAGCTGTGTGACCCTGGGCAAGTCACTTAACCTTGTTTATCTCTGTTCCTCATCTGTAAAATGAGTGGAGGAGGAAATGACAAACCAGTCCAATATCTCTGGGAAGGAGACCCAAAATGAGGTTGCAAAAAGTCAGACACAATTTAAACAACTCAACAACAAATCACCACCAATCCAATAAACATATGTTAAGTGCCTACTATGAACTAAGCACTGGGATACAATTGATAAAAAGGAGCTCATGATCTAAAAGGGGAGACAACATGCTGGCATGTAAACACACACACACACACCCAAGTTCCATATAGAATAACCAGGAAGTAATTAATAGGGAGAAGACACTAGCTTCCTGCAAAAGATGAGATTTGATCTGGGGACTGAATGCTATTCTGTTTGAGTGCCAACTTGTGAGTCCAGGAACGTGGTTTTACTATCTTGACATTCTTGGAGATCATTCTTTGTAGGAGTGACCTAAAAAGTAGACTCCAGGGCGTCCCCTCATCACATTTGTGCTTCCGAGACAGCTAGGTGAAATAACAACAGAGTGTACCCTGGGGAATCTTGTTTCTTCTTCTAGAAAGGCAGTATGTCATAGTAAATAGAGTTCTAGACTCTAAACCAGGAAGATGGGTTCAAATCTGGCCTCTGACACAAACTGGTTGTGTGGACAAGTCATTTAACATTTCAGTGCTCTAAACCAGCTATGGCAAACTCAAATAGAAGTCAATCCCTTGAGGCCTCATATTGACTTGGGCCACAAATTAACATTATCTATGTTTTATTGTCAAGTTCCACATCATGACTTTCTCTATCATGGTTTCAATATATTTCAGGTCGGCATAAAAAATTAAATGGGAATTTCTGGGGAGTTTTGTGGAAGTCACAGAAGAAACACAAAAGCTACTAGGAGATACAGGAAAAGTTTAGAAACTCAGAAATGAATAAAATGTATGTATAGTATTTTATAATATCAACATATTTTATCTTTTAATACCATAATTCAGACTTCTTCTCTACTATAAAGGGAGGGCCAAAAAATTGTACACCAACTTTCCAGATCACAGGTGCTGTGTCCCTAACCCATGCAATATGGAAGGGATAACTATATCCTTGGCAGAGGAGGTGCTGAGCTGCATTCTTAGAGAGAATTTCCACATTGGGGAGTTCCCTATAGCAATGGAATCACAAGTGCAATCCCTATTTCCAACAAACAAGTAATTCAGGAAAATGTCTGAAGCTTATGGAACTTGGTGAGCTGGGATATTTAAAAAGCATCATACGTTCAGCCACTTTGCTTGTGCTTAGTACTAACTGTCCAGCCAGAACTATGCTAAGAGTTGAAGGGGATTAAAAGGGATGCTAAAACTATTCCTGTCTTCGGCAAGTTTGTAGTTTTCCTGGGGAGACCCGGCCAACATTCATAAAGCCACTAGAGAGCCATGAAACAGAGAGATAACAAAGAGCCAAATTTGATGGTTCAAACCTTCTTGCCTTATTCAGGGGCTTTTTAAGTGATAGCACACTTTAGAGATTGCCAAACATCCGGCCTCAGGCTTGCATGCAGCAGTATTGGCATAGGTTGGGGGAAGTCAGCCTGCAGGCTGGCAATGGAATCACTGGTTAGTATTAGGTACAGGTGAGAGAGCCAGGTGTGATGATGATAAAATAAGGAGTAAGGAATGCCCGATAATCTTGTTTGCTTTCTTTGTGGAATTATTCACATGTTTATTCTTGCTGCTGGGAAAATATGTTGCTTGGTAGGTTTTGTGTGGGTTGTTGTTTTGTTTTTTTTTTAATCAATTTATTTTTGCCCACTGGTTGAATCTGAAACTGATAATAACATTGTTTACATTTTTGATTATCATCTCTGCTGCTGAAAGATAAGGAAGAATTTTTCATACAGGTGTGCTCTAATTTATAAAACTCATGAGCAAAAAACTGGATTGATAATATAGGGCATTTAAAGGTTGATTTTTTTTTCCTCTTTACAGAGAGATCTTCTGTGTTAGGGAAAAAAAAGCTTCACCACATAATTCTTTAAATAGCTAATTCTCCTAGTGAATTGGATTTCAGAATTTTATTTTAAACACACATAATAGGGATTCTTGTACAATCACTGATAGAAGGCATGAATTAGGGGAAGAGATTTGAAAGGAGGGTGGCTGAGCCTGAAGTCAGGATTCTCCTGATTCAGGATTCTCTGAGTTCAAATGCAGCCTCAGACACTTATTAGCTGTGTGACCTTGGACAAGTCACTTGCCTCTAGTTGCCTCAAACATCCGGGGCCATCTCCAGTCATCCTGATGTATTTCTTGACACTGGTACAATAAAATGCCCACATTGGAATCTGACCCAAATGGTCCATGACTGGGTTACCCACCCCATCAGGAGCCATCTTTCAAAATGTGCTTTTAGGGGGCAGCTAGGTGGCACAGCGGATAAAGCACCAGCCCTGGATTCAGGAAGACCTGAGTTTGGGTCCTGCCTCAGACACTTGACATTTACTAGCTGTTTGATTGTGGTCAAGTCACATAAAGCACTTCTCTCTTTTTGATTATTTACTTGTCCTAATATTCTGAAGCAGTGGCTTTCAATCCTTTTCAATAGGAAAGAGATGGCTTTCAGGGAAACCTCCCAACCACATATTAAGACCAGGACAATCTGACTACAGTAAGTGGAGAAAGCTTGATCTCCCAGTGCATCTGAAAAATATATTTCAGACTGAGATAAGGAAGTAATTCCCTTTTCTCTTAGTAAAGTAAGCAAAATACAGCCAGTTCTTGATTTTTTTGTACAAATGGAGGAATCTTTAGGTGTCAATTCTATAAGTCATGAATGATAGTCATTGTTATTAATGACACAGTAACTCTCCCCAAACTTTGATTTTGGAATGAATTGGGGCAGACAAATTCATATGTCTACATATCAACTTTACATACCTCCTTTCAACTTTTGTTGTTTAATCATTTTTCAATCTTGTCTGACTCTTCATGACCCCATTTGGGGGTTTTCTTGACAAAGATACTGGAGGGGTTTGCCATTTCCTTCTCTGGCTCATTTTACAGATGAGGAAACTGAGGCAAACAGGGACTTGCCCAGGGTCACACAGCTAGTCAGTGTATGGGGCTGGATTTGAACTCAGGAAGAGGAGATTCCTGACTTCAGGCCTGGCACTTGTAACGATTGGAATGACGCCACCTGCTGGAGACTTACTGTAGAAAAGTTCCGCCATGAAAGGAAGGTCTTTGAGGGCAAGAACATGCGTCTTTTCTTTGGCGTCAGGAAGTGACGTCTGCTTGTGGGAGGAAGAAGGGAGGAACCTCGCGCTCTGACTGGGGCTCTTTCCTGGGGACTCTGGTAGAGAGCGGAGCTAGAAACGTGCTCTCTCTTTAATAGATAGATGAATGTAGGCCTTTCTCTCTCTTTACCAAATTCTTATTCTCCTTAATAAATGCTTAAAAGCCTAACTCTTGCTGAAGCTTATAATTTATTGGCGACCACTCATTAGATATTTTAGACAGACTAGCTAGAATTTTAGCCCTTAACACACTGTATGCACCGCACCACCTAGCCACCCTCCTTTCAACTCTCTTCCCCCAATTCAGACCTTCTATCAGTGACTGTACAAAGCTGGGTAAGAGGCCTTGGAACCCAATACTGTAAATCAATAATACAACAGCATTAAAGACCTAAGAGGCATTTCAGTGTTCATTCCATGCATTTTGAAGAGTATATCAGCAAAGGAAAGAATCTTGCAAATGAGCAAATCTATAAAGTTCCGTGCATAATTGAAGTTCCATTTTTAAGGGAGTTACTTTTAAAAATTCAGGAGTCCATTCATTAAGTGTAGGAAAATAAGAGTAGTAGGTAGATAATAGATAAGAATGAGTAAGGTACTATCTTGTGGTGTAGGTGGGTTAGGGCTGACTGAAGGGCTGCTATGGAGACTTTGGTTCTAATCCTGCCTGAGCTAACAACTGAATGACCTTGAGCAAGTTGTCCCACCTCTCACCGACCCTCAGTTTCCTCATCTGTATAATGGAGAAGATGGGCCAGATGATCTACACAATCCCTTCTTGCTTCAGAATTCTCTAATTCTCTGTGGGAAAGGACGTGAGGTCAGCCTCGGGGTTTGTGTCTTATTTTGTACCTACAGTCTCTGTTTAATTTTGCCTCTTTATTCAAGGTTCTAGAAATCTCTTCCCGTTCCCATCCCACTATCCACTTTCTATTTTGTTAATCTTTGATGGTCTGCCACATATGTAGAAAGAAGATCTGAAACAGGTCCTGCAGCAACCAGGAAGTAGGGCAATAAATTGGTGCTTCTTGGAACCTTGTTAGTATCTCCAATGATAGGCACAGAGAAGCAATGTAGTATAATAGAGCAAAGCTTCTTAAACTGTGGGTCACAGCTCCATGTGGAGTTGCATAACTGAATGTGGGGGGGGGTCATGAAAAATTTGGCAGTAAATGTTTTATTTGAATACCGATTTATTATACCTATATACTTGGGGTCTCATAAAAATTTCTTGGATGGAAAGGGGTCACAAGTGGAAAAAGTTTAAGCAGCCCTGTAATTAGAGGACCATCCTTAGAGTTCATAAGACCTGGTTCAAGCCCACATGGGACAGATGCCACTGCTTATACTTGTTCAGTCATTTCAGTTGTGTCTGGGTCTTCATGACCCCATTTGGGGTTTTCTTGACAGAGATACTAGAATGGTTTGCCATTTTCTTCTCCAGCTTATTTTACAGAGGAGGAAACTGAGGCAAAGAGGGTTAAGTGACTTGTCCAGGGTCACACAGCTCGTAGGTGTCTGAGGCCAGATCTGAACTCAGCTCTTCCTGATTCCAGGCCTGGCATTCTATCCACCATGCCACCTAGCTGCCCTTACATTACTCTTTTTTTTTTAGTGAGGCAATTGGGGTTAAGTGACTTGCCCAGGGTCACACAGCTAGTTAAGTGTTAAGTGTCTGAGGCCGGATTTGAACTCAGGAACTCCTGACTCCAGGGCCGGTGCTCTATCCACTGCACCACCTAGCTGCCCCCCTTACATTACTCTTACTCTTTCTGAAACAACTAGAGACTACATCTAGTGTGTGGTTCATAGTTATGATTTATTATATCATCCAGGATTGTGCTAAAGTGTATGATGGTGCTGCTGCCTTTCAGTATTTAAGCCTTGTAAGAAGGCTTAAGTTTTGTAATTTTGTAGTGATAACAGAATATATGATACAGGTATGTGAAGGGACTGAGGCCATGAGCAGTTGTATATTAGTAGGAATTGAGCTAAGTGTCTAGTGTTTTCATGGAAGGAACAAACTACTTGTTTGGTTAAATCAGTCCAATGTTCAGGAACCCTCAAAATATATAAATCCTAAATCCTCAAATAGACAAACTATTTGTTATTTTTTTTTGTTTTGTACTGTTTATTATTGTTCCTTGAAACAAAATATTTACACAGACCTACCATTGACATCCCATTAGACACTATCTCAGTAACTGTAGGAGAATACAGTTTGCATATTAAAACTGTTACATTTCTGTTTATCCATACCCATTCCTGCTACTATGAGCCAGGGATCAAAATGTCTTTGAAGCCTGTTTAACTAGTTCAACTTATGTTCAGGCCATCCATGGAGTAACTCATTCAGCCAGGAAATGCAGCCAGGGTCTTTAGAATTCAGCTCTCCCTTTATTTATTTTTATTTTTTATTTTTTGTGGGGCAGTGAGGGTTAAGTGACTTGCCCAGGGTCACACAGCTAGTAAGTGTCAAGTGTCTGAGGCCGGATTTGAACTCAGGTCCTCCTGAATCCAAGGCCAGTGCTTTATCCACGGTGCCACCTAGCTGCCCCGAATCTGTCCCTTTAAAAGAACAAAATGTGCCTTCTATAATTTTAGTTGCTGGTGGATATCATCCTCTTCTTCCTCTTCACTCCTACCTTCCCATAAACACATACCATCCACAAGAATTTTATATTAATAAGGAACCCAAATAGTTCTGGGATACATAAAACCTAATTACCTTGGTTTGGGGGAGGTGAAAGTCTTCTAAAAACTTGTCTATCCCTGGATAGGAGCAGGTTGGAGCACATTTTCCAAAGGGCTGGCTATCTAAATTAGTCATAAGAATTGAAAAATCAATCAAACTTTCAATAGGTATTTATTGGGGCATATGGGATGTTCAGGAACACTAGTCTGTCTGGTGTGAGGGCTTGCTGAGCCCTTCTCAGGGCTGCTCATCCAACTTTGGTGTCCACTTCTCACCCAACTCTCACCTGTGGCTCCAAGGAGCTGTAGCATGTGCAGAGGCCACATTCTGGTAAAAGCCAACTTGGCAGATGGACTAAACCTGGTTGAGGTCAGCCAAGGAACCTTAAACCCATCAGTAAGGTAGGAGAACCTCTGTCCCAAGAATGTGAAGACTTGCCCAGCAGAATGAGCAGATGAAAACAATTTCTTCCAACAGCCATGCAGGTGGCTGAAGCAGGCATTGTGGAACACTTAGAACTTGATCAGACATAGAAGATGTCAGGGTCATTCCCTGCAGCCTGGCCCATCCCCAGTCAGCTTGACTTTTGTCTTGCCACTGGACTTTGATGACTCTGGAAGAGGGAGGAAGGCAATTCTGCCTCCCTTAAATCCAATTCATGCACAAGTCACTGAACCTCTTCCAAAAATAAAAAACCAAAAACAACTGTGTGGGAAGTGCTCTGCTAGGCAGTGGGGACCCAGGTACAAAGAATGAAATAATCGCTATTTCTAAGAAGTTTGCATTCTAATGAGGGAGATGACAAAGACATCAAATATACATACAGATGAAATTAAAAGGGAATGAGCACAAATATATGCAAAGGAGTTAAATACAAGTAGTTTGACAGGGAGGGGAGTAAGCAGTTGAGAGAATGGGGAAATGCTTCATGCAGAAGATAGTACCTGAGTTTCATCATAAAGGAAGAGAAGGATTCTGGGAGATAGAGGTAAGGAGGAGCACATTACAGTCATGGGAGATGATCAGTATGGAGGATAGAGATGGAATGTACAAGGAGCAAAGGAAGGGAGAGGTTGGCTGGATCACAGAATGTTGGAGGGAGAGCAGTGTTTAACAAGAAATATAGGTTGGGGGGGGCAGCTAGGTGGCACAGTGATTAAAGCACCGGTCCTGGATTCAGGAGGTCCTGAGTTCAAGGCCTCAGACACTTGACACTTACTAGCTGTGTGACCTTGGGCAAGTCACTTAACCCTCATTGCCCCACACAAAAAAAAAAGGAAAGAAAGAAAAAAGAAATATAGGTTGGGGCCAGGTTCTGTAGGACTTTAAATACTAAAAAGTGGAGGTGATACTTCTAAGCAATGTAGGTGGTACAGTGAGTGGATAGAGTACTGGACCTGAAGTCAGGAAGACTCATCTTTCTGAATTCTAATATGGCCTCAAACACTTATTAGCTGGTTGACCCTGAGTAAATCACTTAACCCTCTTTGCCTCAGTTTCCTCCTTTGTAAAAAGAGCTAGAGAAAGGACATGGCAAACCACTCCAGTATCTTTGCCAAGAGAACCCCAAATGGGGTCATGAAGAGTCGGGCATGACTGAAACCACTCAACAAAATCTACTTATAGAGGATAATAGAGGGGGAAGCTCTAGCAGTGGTGGGAACCAAGAAGGACCTTCTGAGAGAGTCAGATGTGCATTACATGAAAATAGGGATGTGCAGGTATTTGGAGGGGGGGTGTGGTGGGGAGCACAGATTATAGAAGACTAATGTGACATTTTTAGCAGGAACATAAAAAATACTATAAAAATAGGCAAGCTTTCTTTCAGCTGTATTCTAGAATTTGGAATTCTAGAACCTGAAGGGCTTTTAGGGATCATTTAGCCCAACCCCCTCATTTTATGAATGAGAACACTGAGACCCAGGAAAGTGAAGTGATTGGCTCAGGATCTCATAAGGAATCAGCGGCAAAGCCTCCACCCATCCCAGATTTCTGGGTCGCCAGGCTCACGGTTCATTGAGCTTTTGAGAAGATGAAGATAAATTGGTGTTTGTCAAATAGGGAAAGTTAAATGGATGGGGAAACACTGACTTTTGAAGGAGGTTAGACCTTTTCTCCAGGCTTGGCAACTCTTCACAGTCAGTAAGTAACAGAAGCAATTACTCTATTGTAAAAAAAGAATTTCCTGGGCTCTCTCTGGAGTCTTGCAAGGGGTCGTAATGGATACAGGCTTTACTTCACTATGCAGCTTGTTGCCCCCAGGGAAATGGTTCTCTTGCATGACAGGATCCTCATCATTCTGGCCTGTAGCTTGAAAAAAAAAGCAGGTCCAGTTAGAGGAACCGAAGGGTTTAGAGCCTGTGCCAGCTGAGCGATTGGTACAAATTCTACTTGGCCTACAGAGAGACACACTTTGGAGTTTTCTGGTCATGTGAATGTTGGAAGAGGAGTTAGTGGCATGTTACAATTAGGTAAAAGTGTATGTATCATTATTGGCTGGTGCTGGGTAAAGGGATTTCATACTACATGTTGCTTTGAGTTGCAAATGGATGATAATGTTTTTTAACCACAGATTTTGTGTGTGTGTGTGTGTGTGTAAATAACTATTAAAACATCCTCTTTCTTGATGGGAGACCTTATCATAGGAACTAAGTAATAATTATACATTTCTTCTAAAGACCACAAAGCAATCAGTCAATAAATATTTTGATTCAATCATTTTCATTAAATGCTTATTATCTGCCAGATAGATATTCCAGGCACTGTTCTAAGTCCACTTGAGATACAAAAGTGAAACCATTCCCTGATTTCAAAGAGGTTATATTCTATTTTGGGGTGGGGGAAAAACGTGGATCTATAGATTTAGAGCGGCAAGGCACTTGGGGGCCTTCTAGTCCAACACGATCATTTAACAGGTAAGGAAACATAGTGATGATGAGTGACTACTTGCTTAAGGTCACACAGACAAGGAGAGTCAGAGTCAGGATATGAACCCAGATTCCATTATACCAAAGTGCCCCACCCCTTCCATGTACACAGATCAGTCAATACAAAATTGATAGAAAGGATTTGGGGTGGTAGTACCAGCCACTGAAGGGGATTGGAGAAGGCCCTAGGTATCCCAAAAGTCTGAGGTGAGGAGAGAGAGAAAGCAGTTCAGGCCTAGGGTTACTCTCTGTGACTTCTCAGTATTCTACACTTTCCTAGGTTTAGCAAAGGATACCAAAGTAATAAAACACTATTATTACTGCCTCCCCAGGCTCACTTTCTCTTTGAAAGGTAAGATTTACTCTTGTGAAATCACAAAAAAATGGGCAGGATGGAGTGAAGAGCCTCACTTATTTCTTTGAACAATCAAAGCCAGGACACAGAAAGATTTGGTAATTTTCCAAGGTCAAGCCAGTGGGGGAAAAAGGGAAGAGCTACACATTAAGTTTGGGTCTCTAGAATTCTTGGTTCTCTTCTCCCAAGAGTGGATACAGCACTTTGATATGACTCCTCGGTAGTCATATGTCTTCTGGAGCCCAAGCTGTTGTTTCCCTGCATGGTTTTATCAGCACAATTGTTTAATAAAATCTGCTGGGTCGTTATTATAGCAAATGCTAAGTGTTTTGGCAAAATGACAGGAACAACTTTAAAACAACTAAAAATGAAATGTGGATGTGCTTCCTGATGCCTTATGGAAATAAAATTGAATGATTTGAGACACAGAAAACTTATTTTTGCAATTAGGAGTTTACAATTCAACATTTATGCAGTAGGTAAATTCAAGTACACAAGTAAGGTCAAACTAGAGAGAAGCATGGCTCTCCAGGGAAAATAGTTTTGTGAAAATAGGAACTGTTGATAGATATTTATATATTGATTTCATCTTTCCGCCCCATTAGATTAGAAATTGGTCTTTGCCAAGCAGTATACTGGAGTGTGTGTGTTCTAAAGCAGGATAATTAACTGGAAGCTAGCCAATTTTCAGAACTGCTTATCCTCTCATTTTTAACACCAGCCTTGTATATTCAATACAGATATGCACATTTAGAGGCTTTAAATCCCTTCCCTGGAGAGAGCTGTACACAGGGCAGTAAATTACATGCTCTGAAAATAGGCTCTACAATAGGACCAAGCAAGGCCTCTCCAGAATTCCTCTCTTCACCCAAGAATGGCACTCTTAGCCTTAGCCTATTGGCCTGTTTTTATTCATATGCTATAAACTATGCTGTAACATGTAGTCTCAACACAGTAGCAAGTTAACAGTTCAGTTGTAAACATGATTGTGCTGAATATGTTGAAAAGCAATTAGCTTCCTGAGGGTCAGTAGCTAGTATTCTATTTCAAAACACAGAATGTGGATGGAGATGATCACGTAGAATTAATCAGACACAATGGTGATTTTTTTTAAAAGCAATATTTTTGCAGGGGGTGGTTTTGTTTGGAGTCTGAAAGCTTTGGGAATGTGAGCTGGTGAATCAAAGTGGGGAAACCAAACTATGAGTGAATCACTTTCTTTTTTAAAAAATGTACTTTTATTTTTAATTTTTGGAGGCAATTGGGATTAAGTGACTTGCCCAGGGTCACACAGCTAGTATGTGTCTGAGGCTGGTTTTGAACTGAGGTCCTTTTGACTCCAGGGCAGGTGCTCTATCTACTGTGCCACCTACCTGCCCCATGAATAACTTTCTATAAGGAACAATAGACCAATACACAGACATTTTTTAAAATTTAGTTTTGGATTCTTCATCTTATTCTTTTGGCATTCTGCCATTTGAAGTCTTGCCCTTAGTGGTTATTCTTAGGGGAAATTCTGTTTCACCTTGCATACACTGAGAGAACTTCTTGAGTTTCCCTTTCTGATTTTGATATTTCCAACAATGATACCACCATTTTATAGGTTTCCTGGGCTTGAAATAAAGGAGCCATCTTTGCCATTTCCCAACTCCTTTATCCTCTACATCCAATTAGTCACCAGTTTCTGTCATTTTTCTTTTTCCAGGAGTCAGCTAGTGGTGCAATGGATATAGTGATGGACTTGGGGGTCAGGAAGACCTGAATTCAAATCTAGCTTCAGACACTTACTAGCTAGGTGACCCTGGGCAAGTCACTTAACTGGTATCATTTTCCTCCTCTGTAAAATGGGGATAATAATAGCATTTACCTCTCAGGATGACAGTGAGGATTAAATGAGATACTATTAATAAAATGCTTTGCAAATCTTAAAGAGATATATTATTGTTCAGTCATGTCTGACTCTTTGTGACCACATTTGGGGTTTTCTTGGCAAAGATACTGGAGTGGTTTGCTATTTCTTTTCCCAGCCCATTTTCCAGATGAGGAAACTGAGGCAAACAATCTTAAATGACTTGCCAAGGGTTACACAGCTAGTTTAAGGCTGTGGCCAGATTTGAACTCAGGGAGACAAGTCTTCTTTTGACTTCAGGCCCAGCACTCTATCCAGCGCGCCACCTAGCAGCCTGATCAATTCCTATCCATCCTTCATGTGTCTCCAGACATGGTATCCCAAAAAGTCTAAGTGGCATTTTAAGCTTAAAACTTAAGCTTAAATTGAAAACTTTGGGACATCCTGTAAATTCTTTTGCATTGTAATTACTTGTGTATCTATCTATCTTCTTTCCCTTCCCTACCCCCATACCTCACCTGCCCCAGGCACTTTGTTATATCTAAACTTTAGATCTCCAGGACCAGACTACATAATAAATATTTGATGAATGAATATGTTTATATAATGTTTACACCATGCCAGGGCATAGCACAATGTCTGGCACAAAGTAGGTAATTAATAACTGTTTATTGATTGATTGTGTTTTGTGGTAACAAAGAGTTTTATATACAGTTATCCCTTCCAAATCACAAATTTCCCCATTGCAGGTTTCACTATATCTCAAATTGACAAAAGACATTAAATAGAATTATGGGGGGCTTTTGCAGAAGCCACAGATGGCACGTGAAGGCCAGCAGATGACAAAGAGCCAAATACTTAACCCACATTTTACAATAAGGTACTATAAACACCCTATAAAAGAAAAAGTAAAAATTCAGACTTTTTCTGGTATAAAAAGTTTTACATTTTCAAGGTCATGGTCTGCCACATCCCTAACCCCCAAGATGTAGACTTCATTTATGCTTACAGTGACTCTGTGGGAGTAAATATCCCAAATATTTATCATAATTTTTTTGGTCAAGATCTATAACTTCATTGGTTTAGCAACCCTCCAAATGAGGGAACCCTACTTTTCCCATCCCCCAGCAGGCTGTGCACCAGGATTATATCAGAGGCTGAATTTGAACTAAAGTCTTCCTGACTTAAGGCAGCTCTCTGTCTCTATCTCTATACCAGCCTTGTCAAACTCAAATAGAAAGAGAGGTCCCTTCACTGTACATAAGGCTTCCTGCGGGCTGTGTATTGAGTTAATTTTAAAATGTAATGTTGGATAAAGTGGATAAAACACTGGCCCTGGATTCAGGAGGATCTGAGTTCAAATCCAGCCTCAGACACTTGACACTTACTAGCTGTGTGACCCTAGGCAAGTCACTTAACCCCCATTTCCCTGCCAAAAAAAAATGTTATCGAGGTTTTATCATATTGTTATTTATTTTGTTAAATATTTCCCCATTACATTTGAATCAGGCAACACTGGAGAGGGTTGTGGGCCATGGTGCAGCCTGGGCCACATGTTTGACTCCTGTGCTCCACACCTTGCTGTCTTACCATTTATCAGGTAAGGAACCCATGCTTCAAGACAGCTTAAATGATCTGCCCATTTCCTAAAAGCTACTAAGTGGAAGCTGGAGATTCACACCTAGTATTTTGACCTAAGTCTTTCCACTAGACCACAGCAGGTGCTCAATAAATGTGAGGAGGAAAAATGTACAGAAACACAAACAAACATACACTTCTTACTTGAACAGTCCAATAATTTCACAAATAAACTATAGGCATGTGTAAATAGAAAAGGGACCATTTGCAGGTTTTGTTTTGGTTTTTGGGGTTTTGTTGGGTTTTTTTGAGAAAAATACATTTAAAAAAATTTCCTGAATAATGTCAAGTAGTAGTAAGAAGTAATTAAGTAGTTGGGGAAACCCGTAATGGTTCACTGTTGCAAATCATGCAATACACATTTTAAAATCATATTTTTTTGTTTGTTAGGGGTTTTTGTTTTTTTTTTTTTTTTTAGTGAGGCAATTGGGGTTAAGTGACTTGCCCAGGGTCACACAGCTAGTAAGTGTTAAGTGTCTGAGGCCAGATTTGAACTCAGGTACTCCTGACTCCAGGGGCGGTGCTCTATTCACTGCACCACCTAGCTGCCCCAAAATCATATTTTTTTAAATGATCCTTCAAGCCATAAATAAAGCCAGACAATCAGGATAACTTTGAAAGAGAAAAATAAAACACTTGTCTAAGAAATCATTTTCCAGGTTCCATCTTAATCTCTTGCCCATGTTTTCCTTCCCTCCCTCCTCCTTCCTTCCCTCCTTCCTCCCTCCCTCCTTTCCTTCCTTCCTTCCTAGAAAGGTCAGTTTTTTATTAGCTATTGTGCTTATGAAGTCTAGTTAGCAGTTCCAAAGACATTATCAGTCCCACAGTAGTACAGATTTCTCATGGATTGTCCCATTAGTTAATCAAGTAGCATTTGCTTAAAACTGCCTATGTGCTAGGCCCTGTGCTAAATGCTGGAAACGTGACAAAAATTCAAACAGTGCTTTTCCTCAAGGTGCTTGTATTCTCCTGGGGGAAAATAACATCTCTAGATTAAGTAAATAATGAATATATAGAAAACAAAAATGAAGCAATTAGTTAGGGGATGTAAGTTACAACTGTGAATATTATATTTTTGTCCAGAGGTAGGTGGCACAGTGGATAGAGAGCTGGGTATAGAGTCAAAAAGACCTGAGTTAAGTCTGACCTCAGATATTTACTAGCTTTGTGACCTTGGGCAAGTCACTTAACCTTGTTTGCCTCAGTTTCCTCATCTGTAAAATGAGCTGGAGAAGGAAATGCTAAGCCACTTCAGTATGTGCTAAGAAAACCCCAAATAGGGTCAAGAAGAGTTGGACACAATTGAATGACAACAAATATCATTAATAGCAACAGCTTTACATTTGCATAATAAGCTTGTGGTTTTCAAAACACTTCACATATAGATTATCTCATTTTATCTTCACAACTTTAGTAGGCAGATATGCTGAACAAGCTACCTTTGGCCCTGCTTAATAAATGAGGAAACAGAGAGCTTAAGTGTCTTGTCTAAGATCACACAGCTAGTGGCAGAACCATAAGTCTAATCCATGGATTCTAAGTCAGAAGTTACCTCTGCCAATCATTTAGTTCAACCCTTCCATTCTTTAGATGGATAAATAGGCCTAACCAGTGATTTTTCTTTCATAGCACATTGCCTCTGTCTGGACAAGACTTCCTGTGCTAAGAAGAATTAGGAAGGTTGAATTTGGTCTCACTGGGCATTTCCATTCACTATCTGATTTCTTGTATTTTTTTTGGCCACAGTACTGTCAATTTGTTCCTCTGCTTGGAAACATCAAAGAGCTCAGCTGCCTGTTCCTGATGCATTTTATATGCAGATGAAGGAAACATGATTCTGTGCAGGAATTTCCTTGATCTTACCAGTTCCTCATTTACATTTTTCCTCAGCTGTTGGTATTCAAAGACCAAACTGTGTTCCCGCCTTGCCTGGATTTTTCTCATTGATCTAAATTGTCATCTTTTGAGTAGTTGATGGTGTACTGCATGTGAAAGTCATTCTTTTCACTTGTTTGTTTTTTTTTTTCCTCTTCCCTTAATAGCACACACAAGAATACCAGCAGAGATGTTGTTTCTTCTTTCATTTTCTTGTAGAGGGCCATTCAGAATATGTAGTGAAGGGCCCTTTATAAATAACTTGGAGTTTGGGGTGAATTCACCTCTTTAGAAATGTGTATGGCACATCCCAGACTTAAGAAGACTTAGTCATGATATCATTGCTAATTTTTCAGTTATTTGAAGGTCTGTCACATGG
Source organism: Dromiciops gliroides (assembly GCF_019393635.1). Taxonomy (NCBI): domain Eukaryota; kingdom Metazoa; phylum Chordata; class Mammalia; order Microbiotheria; family Microbiotheriidae; genus Dromiciops; species Dromiciops gliroides. The sequence goes on along the minus strand of NC_057861.1, from coordinate 162,329,666 downwards.
AAGAGAAAAACTATTGTTTAGACTTCTTGAGTCCAAAGAAAAGAACTAAAAACCAGTGGGCAAAATAATGATTATGATAATAATAATGATTATGATAATGATAATAATAATAATAGCTAGTATTTCTATTTCTCTTTAATGTTTGCAAAGCATTTCACAAACATCTGATTTAATCCTCACAACAACCCTGGGGGGTCAGTGCTATAATTTTGCCCCCATTTTACAAATGAGGAAACTTAGGCAAATGTCAGTTAAGTGACTTGCCCAGGTCACTCAGTAAGTATCTGAAGCTGGATTTGACCCCAGACTTCCCAATTCCAGGTCTGGCACTCCCCTGTATCACCTATCATAATGACTGAAATGCATATATAAAGCACTCTACATAAATTAATATACTCTCTCCTCAGAACCACTCTGCAATATGGATATTGTTGGTAGTGTTGTCTTCACTTCTCTTGAGGAAACTGACTTTTGGAGAAGTTAAGTGAAAGTTAATGGGGTAACAACTTAGGTCAATATATAAGGAAAAGTTTCTTCATCTAATTTTGTAATGGGCTGCTCCTTTGAGTGGGGAGTTTTCTGGGACTTGATAAATTCAGAAATATTCAGACGGGCTGAATGAATACTGGTGTCAGGAATAGGTAGCACGTAAGGGATTCATGTTGGTTGAAGTAAGGGTTAGTTTGGCTGAACTGCATTTGTCCTTGTAGTTTTCCCTTTTTCTCTTTTGATTCCTGTTACAAGGGATGATTCCTAGGAAGGGAAGGAGGCAGGTATATATTTGAAAATTAAAGTGGTGTAAAAACAAAAACTATCAATACATTTAAAAAAAAAATTTTTCCCCCTGCGGGGCAATGAGAATTAAGTGACTTGCTCAGGGTCACACAGCTAGTAAGTGTCTGAGGCCAGATTTGAACTCAGGTCCTCCTGAATCCAGGGCCAGTGTTTTATCCACTGTACCACCTAGCTGCTCCTATCAATACTTTTTTTTTTTGCGGGGCAATGGGGGTTAAGTGACTTGCCCAGGGTCACACAGCTAGTAAGTGTCAAGTGTCTGAGGCCGGATTTGAACTCAGGAACTCCTGAATCCAAGGCCGGTGCTTTATCCACTGTGCCACCTAGCTGCCCCCCTATCAATACATTTTTAAAAGAATTGATTCATGCATCAAGAATGGTAGACTGGATGGCCTCCAAGGTATGTTACAATTCTGCTATTCTCTGGTTGTATTTAATATTTATGTATTACAGACATCTGAATTACTGACATCTCCCTAGCAGAATGTAAGTTATCTTAAGGGTGAGGTGACAGTATTTTATTGAAATTCTATATCTTCCCCAGCACCTAGCAAAAGGGTCTGTGTACAAGTGATTTGCCTAAAGGGCCCACAATTTGTTAAGTTCCAGGAGGAGCAAAGTAAAGCGGGTTAAATGTTTTGCCAAAGGTATTACAGACCTTTTCCAGAGGCAGGATTTGAAGCCACATCTGTCTACAAACCCAACACTCCCAAGTGTAGATTAAACACTCCCAGATTAAAATGTGATTGGGAAATATTTAACAAGATAAATAAAAGTACAATGGAACATAGATAATGTTAATATATGGTGTTTTAAGCCAACATCAGGCCAGAGGGGTCCTTATGCCCCTCTCTTTTCTTTTTGTTTGTGTTTTGGGATGAGGCAACTGGGGTTAAGTGACTTGCCCAGGGTCACACAGCTAGTAAGCATCAAGTGTCTGAGGCTGGATTTAAATTCAGGTCCTCCTGAGTCCAGGGCTGGTGCTCTATCTACTTAGCTACCTAGCTGCCCCAGGAATCATTGTTCTTAACACAATATTCTGAGTACATCACAGGAACAAAACAATTCTAGGAGTGAATATGCATATGTATGTATGTGTATATACATGTTGATGTATATCCTTTTAAAACTTTATAATAGGAGAGCATGTTTTGTTTTTTATGAATTACTAACCAAGAAGTAACTATTTTACTATCAGCTTTAGAAAGACTTTGATAACTATATATTGTTTGGTTTTGCCACCTATAATCATTGTATTCCTTTTGTGTGTTCATTATTTATGCATTTTAAACAGATATAACTTTATTGCCCTTCTAGTCACTTACTAGTTTCTTCAGATGTGCCTTCTGCACTCACATGAGCTTACTTGTACATCCAGACTTATTGTGACATTGCAATATCCTGTGCTGTGTTGTGGTGTCCAACTCTTCGTGATCCCGTTTGGGGTTTTCTTGGCAGAGATACAGGAGTAGTTTGTCATTTCCTTCTCCAGCTCATTTTACAGATGAGGAAACTGAGGTAAACAGGGTTAAGTGACTTGCCCATGGTCACACAGCTAGTAAGTATCTGAGACCAGATTTGAACTCAGGAAGATGAATCTTCCTGACTCCAGGCCCAGCGCTCTATCCAATGTGCCACCTAGCTGCCTTATCTTCTTTTGTACCAAGCATTGATTGAATACTCAAAATATCTGAATTGTGATGGACATAAGCAGTCCCTGGATGCTCCTGTTGCTGACTCCTGGGCTTCCCTGGCAGCATCAGCTCCATATGTTCATAGAACAGACTGCCAGATTCCCTCATCCCAGATGACTTTTTGAGTAAGTCCTGCCAGGTGAGAGTTATGTAGCAAAATGATAAGAGCCTGTTCTCCCTCCCTGGGAGGTGTTTAAAGGAGTACTTCTGGAACTTAGGAATCTGGCTAGTGGGTGCTCCACCCTACATACCAGTAGAGTCGAGGGGCTGGGCGTGTTGCCAGAGCAATCACTCCTAGGAGCAAGGGCATGCTGATAGACTAGGAGCTACTAGAGTCTTACCAGATAGGGAGAGAGAGAGAGAAATAGAAAGAAGAGTCTGAAAGTCCCAATGTGATATTTAGAGTTCTCTAATTCTGGAGCTATATTTGCCATCAAATACTACATTATACCCTTTTACAGCAAGGGATACTGACATAGGGGTCTATGACACTAAAAAAAGTACTTTGGTAACTACACTTCAATATAATTAGTTTACTTTTTAATCCTGCATATTTTATTTTATGCATTTAAAAACATTGTTCTGAGAAAGGGTCCACAGACTGACAAAGGGATCTAGGACACAAAAAAGGTTAAGAACTCTTGCTCTAGCATGTAGTTGAATATTCAACTAATCTAATGCAGAAATGAAATGTTTTGAAGGCAGCAGGTTGTATGTGAAAGAGCTACAAATAACTAAAGAGTCAGACCTTGGATCAGAGTATACTTAGTGATGAAACTTCTCTATTTTTTTAATCTAATTTTTTTTTCGGTTCCATATTCTCTCCTTCCCTCCCTCCCTCCTTCCCTCCCTTCCCCAGCCATTAGAAAGGCAAGAAATATGATACTTATCATACATATGAAGTCATGAAAAACATTTCTGCATTAACCATGTGCAGGGAAGGAGGCAAGAAATATAAAGAAAGAAAAAAAATATATACTCCTATCTGTGTTCTGAATCCAGTTCTCTGGAAGTGGAAAGCATTTTACACTATGAGTCCTCTGGAGTTGTAGTGGTTCATTGTACTGATCACAGTTAATAAGTCTTTCACAGTTTATCTTTACAAGATTGATGTTAGTGTAGACATTGTTCTCCTGGTTCTGTTTACTTCACTTTAAATCAGTTCATTTAAGTCTTCCCATGTTTTTCTGAAACCATCCCCTTCATCATTTCTTTTTTTTTTTTTTTTGTCCCTTCATCATTTCTTACAGCACAATAGTATGCCATCACATTTATATACCATGACTTGGTCAACCATTCCCCAATTGATGGACATCTCCTCAGTTTCCAATTCTTTGCCATCACAAAAAGAGCTGCTATAAATATTTTTGTACATGTGGATCCTTTTCCTTTTCTCTTTGATCTCCTTGGGCTATAGACTTAGTAGTGGTATTACTGACTCAAATGATATGCACAATCTTATAGTCCTTTGGGCATAGCTCCAAATTGTTCTCCAGAATGGTTGGAACAATTCCTGACTCCACCAACAGTGCATTAGGGTCCTAATTTTTCTACATCCCCTCCAGCATGTCATTTTCCTTTTCTGTAATCTTAGCCAATCTGATAGGTGAGAGGTGGTGCCTCAGAGTTGAAACTTAAAATTGATATTTAGTTCAATTTAGAAAATGTTTAAATGCTAGGCTTAAAAACTTTTGTATAAAATAAAACTGAGCTATAATGTAATAATAAAATAATAATAACATTTATAGCACTTTAAGGTTTGAAAACCACTTTATAATATGTTTATTCAACTTTGCCTGGTTTCTGAGGCATCATACTTTGTCTTGTACTGATTATTGATTAATAGCACCTTTGTAGTTAAATTGATCGAGAATTATTTCTTCTATGATCTTTTATGCATGAGAGACACCTTGTTGAAGGAGAACCTTTAAGGTTATGTTTTGCTTTACTAATTTTTTATTATTTTTTGTAATCAACAAACAGTATGTCCAGCTGCATCTTTTGACCTTTATACTTTTTTTCAGTTGTGTGTTAGTGGTATTCTGTAAAGAATGATTCATGAATTCAGGAAAGACTACCTTGGATATGAAAATGAAACCAGTTCTTTTATTCGCCTCTCCAAGGAGAACCTAGGAGCCATCCTCACATTTAGCTGCAATCATTTTGTTTTCTAATTTCATTTATGGTCAGAAAACCAATATGGATATTTACTATACCATATCATCTCTTTGGTTTATATAAACCAATAATAAAATCATATAAACATATCTGTGATATGACCATTATCTATCAGAGTTCCCACTTATGTTGTTTAGTTGTATTCCACTCTATATGATCCATGGGGTTTTCTTGGCAGAGATACTGGAGGGGGTTGCCATTTCCTTCTCCTAGCTCATTTTACAGATGAGGAAACTGAGGCAAACAGGGTTAAGGGACTTGCCCAGGGTCACACAGCTAGTAAGTATCTGAGGCTGGATTTGAACTCAGGAAGATGAGTCTTCCTGACTTCAGGCCTGGTACTCTATCCACTGCACCACTAGATTCCCCCTACTGTTTGGTGATCTAATACCAGTGCCTCATTTCTTCCCATCATCAAACCTGAGCTAGCAAGTTGCCAGAATCAGGCACTAACCTATAACAATATTTTGTTGCCTCTAACAACATTTTGCAGTTCAAGCACCAACAATTAAATTAATACTTTTAGGGGCAGCTAGGTGGTACAGGGGATAGAGCACCAGCCCTATATTCAGGAGGACCTGAGTTCAAATCTGACCTCAGACACTTAACACTTACTAGCTGTGTGACCCTGGGCAAGTCACTTAACCCCAATTGCCTTACCCCCCCCAAATTAATACTTGTAAATGGTCTCAGAACTGTAATTCTTAGCATCCTATGTTTGCTTTTTCACCACTTCCTAGTTATTAATAAGTCAATCAGAAAGCATTTATTAAACATCTACAGCATGCCAGGCTCTATGCTAGGTACTAGGAATTCAAAGTCAATAATGAAAGAGCCTCTGCCCTCAAGGAGCTTACATTCTATTGATTTTACCTGATTATTTGTTGATTTTGTTTTTGTTTGTGTTTTTTAAAATATATATTCTGAAATTAAACACCATCAAAAAGAGCATTTTCACATACTTAATGGAACACAAAAAGAAGACTCTAAATGAAACCATCAATCTAGCGGCCTCACTTTGCCTCCATTAATGCAAAAAAGGGGTGCACAAGATTGAGGGTTATTTTATACTTGTATCTATGCACGACTTTCCTGAACTTAGGGTTATCTCCCTGCCATGATCAAGCATGACTGTAGGACTTATGCAGAGGAATAATAATACTATTAGTTCAAATTTATACAATACTTGTTGTTTACAATGCATTTGATTGATTACTGTGAAATAGGCAGTGCCAATATGATTATCATTCTCATTTTACAGATTAGAAACCAGGCTCAGAAAGGGTACCCATGTCCCACAACTAACAAGTGTCTGAAACAGTATCTGAACCCAGTTCTACCGTTAGTCTACTTTCTACTGTCTCCTCTGTTTTTATGGGGTCTTTAATGTCGGCCTGACAATCTTAGACCAACCCCATGGCGTATCCACGTATCCATTTCCCCTTGCCATCAATACATCTGTCTCATTGATTGGAAAAGCCTTCCCCAAGCAGCTGTCTGTGGCAAAGATCCCCAGTACCTGCTTTGAGCCAGCCAGTGGGATGGCAGAGTGTTACCCCCACTACTCTCTATTATATCAAGGTGACACGGTCCTTAAAGATATAAACATAGAAATTGCCACTATCAAGACATAACATATTATTTAGTTTGGGGATTGCTACTCAACTGGATTGAAGGTGGACATTTACTTGTTATTCAATTGTTTTTCAGCAGAGTGTATGGGGTATTTAGGGAGGACTAGCACCTCTGGTGTGAGGATTTGCTGAACCCTTCTCATGGCTGCGCATCCACCTTTGGTGACCACATCTCACCCAAGTTTCCACCTGTGGCTCCAAAAAGTTGTACCATGCATAGCAGCCACACCCCAGTAAAACCATCTTGGCAGATGGGCTAAACCTGGTTGAAAGTAACCAAGGGTGGGGCAGCTAGGTGGCGCAGTGGATAGAGCACCAGCCCTGGAGTCAGGAGTACCTGAGTTCAAATCCGGCCTCAGACACTTAACACTTACTAGCTGTGTGACCCTGGGCAAGTCACTTAACCCCAATTGCCTCCCTTAAAAAAAAAAAAAAAAGAAAAAAAAGAAAGTAACCAAGGGACCACAAACCATTAGTGAGTTAGGGGGACTTCTACCCCAAGCATGTGAAGACTTCCCCCAGCAGACTAGGCAGGTGGAAACAGTTTATTCCAACAGTCATGCAAGTAGCTGAAATAAGCATTGTGAAACACTCAGAGCTTCGTCAAACATAGAAAATGCCAAGGTCATCCATTGCATCTTGGCCCATTGCCAATTGTCCTGACTTTTATCCATGCCATTGGACTTCAGTGACTCTAGAAGAGAGAGTGAGGCTAATGACTTTGTGCAATTCTGCCTCACTTAAATCCAGTTCATGTGCACGTCAAGACATCACCTGTGATACCATTGGTCCTTTTCAAAAACAAAGGATGGGGGGCAGCTAGATGGCACAGTGGATAGAGCACTGGCCCTGGAGTCAGGAGGACCTGAGTTCAAATCTGGCCTCAGACACTTAACACTTACTAGCTGTGTGACCCTGGGCAAGTCACTTAACCCCAATTGCTTCACCAAAAAAAAAAAATTAAAAACAAAAACAAAACAAAAACAAAGGATGGGGGCAGCTAGGTGGCGCAGTGGATAGAGCACCAGCCCTGGATTCAGGAGGACTTGAGTTCAAATCTGGCCTCAGACACTTTACAGTTACTAGCTGTGTGACCCTAGGCAAGTCACTTAACCCCAATTGCTTCACAAAACAAACAAACAAAGGGCGAACAACACTGATATAATCCTTCATTACTCTCTGGGCTCCTCTCCTAGCACTTTAGACTTGGTTCTCCACCATGATCCAGCAGCTTTCTAACCCTGGAAAGGTCAGTCTGCCCCCTGCTGCCCCTCTCTGTTTTGTTAACTCCTCTAGCACATATAAGCCTTAACCAGTGTTTGATGACTTGTTGATTTTATAAGCAATAGTGTCCAGGGGTAGGCAACTGAGATCATAAAGGGTCTAAAAATGAAGTGATACATAACGGACTGGGAATGTTTATCTTTTTTTTTTTTTTTTTGGTGAGGCAATTGGGGTTAAATGACTTGCCCAGGGTCACACAGCTAGTAAGTGTTAAGTGTCTGAACCTGGATTTGAACTCAGGTCCTCCTGAATCCAGGGCCAGTGCTCTATCCACTTCGCCACCTAGCTGCCCCAGGAATTTTTATCTTTTAAACTAGAAGTCTTATAGGGAAAATTCTTGGGCTAGGAAGTCAACCACCATGTATAGGATAACTTTTATGGGAAAGGTTTGTTTTTGTTTTTGTGGCATACTAATAGAAGATTAAACCATTTGGAAGTTGGGGGTGGGGGTTATGCTCGTGCATAAGCAAAATATTTGGAGTTTTCAAAATGTTCAGGCTTCCAAGCTTTATCCCTAAGGAATGTTTTTCTCCCTTTATATCAAAACAGAATGAAGGGGGTGGGGGGATAAAGGTGAATTCAGTGTGATTTGAGACAGGAAGGCACAGTGCTTAGCTTCTTCAGGAATAGCCCCATCCGTCTTTAGGAGAAACATTTGAAGGAGACAAAAGGATTCATCAACCAAAGTAAATTATTCATGAAAATATTAAGAGGGAAAAGAATATATATATATATATATATATAAACGGTAAACCTCACACTCTCAATGGCAGTCTGAATCAGGTTAAAAATAGAACTCCAGGCTCTGGGAAAGACCATAGAATTTTAATTAGCTCATCACTCCGAGCAATTCCAGTGTGTCAGCGTGTTCTCCCCAAAGGTGATGTCAGGATTTCTGTACTCTGTATCCTTTTTTTTTTTTCTTTTTGGCTTAGTTGAAGTAAAAATAGGGTCTGGTATAAAGCCTCAATAGTCTGTATAAGTAGCATGTTTCCCCCTTTAAGGACATCACAAATAGGAAATTGTGACCCAGCTGTATTTCCAATTCATTTTTGGTTCTGTTTACTGGCTACATTTCTCTTCCATCTTTAGAATCTAGTTTCCTCTCTCAATCTGGATTCCTGGCAATCATTCTATTGGAGTCCTTTGGGGTAATTTATTCTGTGGAGAATCTAAGGATTTTAAAAAATACTGACACCTAAAGACTCATTTCTAATGTCATTTTCCTGGGAGGGATAGAGGGAAACCTATTGTAAGAAAGGGGGGGGCAGCTAGGTGGCACAGTGGATAAAGCACCAGCCCTGGAGTCAGGAGTACCTGGGTTCAAATCCAGCCTCAGATATTTAACACTTACTAGCTGTGTGACCCTGGGCAAGTCACTTAACCCTCATTGCCCCGCAAAAATACAACAAAAAACAGTTAACAAAAGGAAAAGGAAAAAGGGATTGGCAGGCTAACCTTGGGGTTGGTAGTGTAGCATTTAGATCTGGAAAGGACCCCTTGGAATCATTGAGTCAAATCCCTTCATTTTAGGGATGAAGAGACTGAAGCCCAAAAAGTTCAGGTGGTATCACTTCCCTTTCCCAAAGGCACATAGATAATAAGTAGATTACCTGGAGCTCAAACCCAGGTCTTCCAACTGCACATCTGGTTTTCTTTCTTTCTTTCTTTTTTTATTCCACTAGACATAAGGAAGAAGCAGAATTACTTGAGCTGTTTTACTTCCATCTTCTCTGCTCAGACACTTACTAGCTGTGTCTCTGTTCAGACACGGAAGGGTAATACAAACATATTGAAGAAGGAATTGAAGCCCAATATAGGTGGGGAGATAGTAAGAGAATACCTAGCTGTTATAAACGTTCAGGCTTCTAGCACCAGAAGAATTGCATTTCAGGATGGGGATCTGTGGGGTTGTATTCTGTTGTGCACCACACACTTGACAACAAACAACAAACTGTAAGAAATAAGGGACGGAATGAAAAGGGCTCCATATTACAGTCTGATATGTTGTTGGTGACTTGAATAAAGATATGGAAGGTATATTTGCATCATAGTTGTGAAGAACCCCAAACTGAGAGACCTTTATCTAGTATATTAGAGGACAGAATCAAGATTCAAAAAGATCAACAGGTTAAAACAAAGTAACAAGTGACAGTTACCAATGTTAAACCCTAAATATATGTTCAAGAAATCATCTGCACAAATACAGATAATGATAATAATAATAGTAATGGCTAATGTCTTATTTTATCCTCACAACAATCCTGAGAGGTACATGGTGTTATTATCCCCATCTTACAGTTGAGGAAACTGAGGCAAATGGGGGTAAAGTGATTTACCCAGGGTCACACAGCTAGTGTCTGACACCAGATTTGAACTCAGTCTTCCTGACTCTAAACCCAGCATTCTATCCTCTGCACCACCTAGCTACACCTAACTGGGTGATAGAATAAACTAAATAGCACCTAAAGTCCCTTCTAACCCTAAGATCTGATATATAGATTTGTCTTGAAATTTTGCTTAGTCTACTTTCCTCTCTTATTTATATCGTGAACTCGTAACCCATTTTAGTAATGCTCTGGTGCTTCAGCTAGAGTCACATAAATGAATTATCTTCTAAATGATTCTGTTGTTCTAGAGGCTTATCTTTTATTGATTTGAAGAGGCTTCTTTCCAATTGCACCCAAAGACCAGTTTGTCTCCCACCCAGCAGTGGTGTGTGCCATCTTTTCAGAGAAGGTCTTTTTAATTCTTAGAAATCATAGAATTTTAGTGCTGGAAAGAACCTTAGAGGTCATTTAGTCCAATCCTGATATTCCTCAGATGAATAAACTGAAGCCGATAGAGAGGAAGTGATTTATCCAAAGTCACACAGGTAATAAGTACAAGGCATAGGATTTGAACCCAGATTCTTTGATATCATATCTATTTTATTCATATAGGCAGAATGCTGATCTCTGAGAGGAGGTTTAAGGAATAGATGATTGATTCATGTGGGAACATTTCCTTTTTACAATCAATAAGTGGTTACTGAATACTTACTACATGTAAGAACTTGTGCAGGGGAGGCATTAAACAAGAGATGATTGTGCAAATAAGATGAATAAACTTGCCTCTGACATCCAGGAATTTACAATCCAACAGGGAACAAGGGTTGAAATTTGGAGCTTCTGTTTCCTTCAAACTCCTCTCAACAGCCCTGGGAGCTCCACCCTCTCTGAATGGTATTGCCAATTCTTGGTCCAGATGTCATTGGGTTGTCTGCTCCATATTTTTTTAAGGAATGACTTCATGAACATGCACTGAGGAAGAAGAGAAAGGGTAGTTCCTGGGTAAGTTGATGGCCATGGTGCACTGGAACCAGAATTTCATAGAAGGGGGACAGAAAACTCTAGTCACCAGCAACAGCCAGTGAATAGGATTTCAGAATCCATTTCTTGAGTTTTTGCTCTGTTCTGAGTAAAAATCTACTGAGGAGACCAATCCATTATTACTGGCTTGTTTTCCAATAGGTTTCTTTGTACACCTATAACAAAATATGTCATTGCTTCAAAGAAAACTAATGTGTACTCTATGCTCCAATTAATCCAGGGACTTCCACATATCTAAAAGCATATCACCAAATGTCTTTGGAGGGAGAGTAGGAGTTCACAAATCTCACCTCAGATACTTATTAGCTGTGTGACTCTGGGTCATGGAACCTCCCTGTGCTTCAGTTTTCTAATCTGTAAAAAGAAGGATGGACTCTTTCAGGTCTAAATCAATGATCATTGTGTGATCTCTTCAAGTTTTGGTTCTGAATATCCCCTATCCTAAAGGAAAAGGTACCTTGGATTCTCTCCTTGGACATTAGGGAGTTCTTTCCACGAGATTAGTTGCTACAATTAGATGCTTTTACTGTTCTCTTTGGCATTACATGGAATGTGTTTTGTACATGGTAGGTACTCAATTAATGTTTGTTAAATTGAATTTAATGTTAACAAAAGCAATATAAAACTTGTTAAGAACAGGTAACTTGTCTGAAAACAAACACGAACCTGACCTTACCTTCAAACTTAACCAGCCTTCTAACTTTTTTTTTACTATTTATAAAACCTTCTTTATGTAATTTCAAAGCTACTCTCTTAGATCAGTGGTTTTCCCTCTAAGTTGGGTAACTAGGTGGTGCATGGATAATGGTGCTAGGCCTGAACACATCTTTGTAAATTCAAATCCAGCCTTAGACACTTAGTAGCCGTGTGACCTTGGGCAAATCACTTAATCCTGTTTGCCTCACTTTCCTCATTTGTAAAATGAACTGGAGAAGGAAATGGCAAACCCCTCCATTATTTTTGTCAAGAAAATTCCAAATGGGATCTGAAACTACTCAATAATGGCTTTCCCACTAAGATTGTAATCATTTCCTGCACGTGTGGCAGAATTGAAAGCTCTCCAAAGAGGATTTTTCATTAGGAGACAACTGATGTAAGGGTAAAGGTTGAGTTTGTTTAATTATTGATTACCACATTAGCAGATAAAAGAAGATCATGTTAATTTGCTTATTGCCTAAGACTTGATGGAAATGTTTCCTTTCCTTACTCTTCAGAAGGGACCAGGATAAGTGAAGTTCTGAAAGGTTGGTTTGAGTGATAGTACTATATCTCAGTGAAGATTGATAAAAGGTGAAGAACTTTGGGCTTGGCATCAGGGCACCTCAATTTTGGTCCTGACTCTGTGACTAGCTAGCAGAGTGACTTTAGACCAGTCTTCCTTTATTCTCATCTGTAAAATGAAGGGGAAGACTTAAATGGCCTTTGTTTGAAGTCTCTTCTAACTCTAATTCTATGAAACAAGAATCAGTTTGATTAAACTTTCCTATATCTCTTCATATCTTAAATTAGGAGTAAAGAAGAGAACCCAGAGTAGATGAAGAACTGTCCTTTATCGTGTCCATTTTCTCTTTTGTTCCAGCTCTTTCTCATAGATTTAAGTGTAAGTTTGTGTTTCAAATTCTGTTTTCTTTAAGGTAAATATTTAGTTCAGTGATAGTAGTACCAAAAAAACAACAACAACAACAACTGGACTTTGGAATTGAACAAGAATTGATCTAAAGGACAATAATTTAGAGGCTTCTATTCCTTTAGGCCTATCATTTTCTGTAGCCAATGCCACTGAGTCTTTTCCTGAGTGTGTGTTTTTGTGGTGGTTGGATGGAAGCTTTTTTCTCCTTCCTGGCTTCTTTTATGAATATCACACCTTTCCACCCCGCAAAAAGGGGCCAGACTAGGAATGACCTCGAGGTACAAGATATGACTCAATTCAAAAAGCATTTATTAATTGCCTACCATGTGCCAAGCACTATACTAGGCACTGAGAAAACAGACAAAAATATAGTAGACCATGCCCTCAAGAAACTTACATTTTATAGAAGTGACGGTAGTTTTAAATTTTTTTTCAATGAACAAAAATCTGTTTTCTCTCTCCCACCTCCTCATTCATCAAAAAAGGAAAAAAAGCTCTTGTAATATGAATAGTCAAACAAAACAAATTTTCTAATTGTCCATATCCCCAAAAGCATACATTGCATTCTGCATCTATCACCCTTCTGTCAGGGAGGTAGGTGGTATATGTTACCATTGTTGTTTAGTCATTTCAGTCATGTCCAACTCTTTGTGACCCCATTTGAGGTTTTCTTAACAAAGATACTAAAGTGGTTTAACATTTTCTTCTCCAACTCATTCTACAAATGAAGAAACTGAGGCAAAAAGGTTTAAGTGACTTGCCCAATGTCACATAGCCAGTAAGTATCTCAGACTGGATTTGAACTCAGGACTTCCTGACTCCAGACTACTACACCACCTGGCTGCCCAGGTTCTATACACTTTCATCATTGATCCTCTGAAATCATGGTTGGTCATTTCATTGATGAGAGTTCTTTTAAAAAATAATAATAATAAACATTTTTATTTAAAGTTTTGAGTTCCAAATTCTATCACTCCTTTCACTTCCCTCCCCCTCCCCCCCAGGTTTTAGGCAATCAGATATAGGTTATATACATGCAGTTATGTAAGACATTACCATATCAGTAATTTTGTACAAGAAAACGAAAAACAAATTCAGTCTGTGTTCAATGAATATCAGTTCTTTCTTTGAAGGTGGATAGTATGCTTTATCATTAGTCCTTTGGGGTTGTCTTGGATCATTGTATTTCTGAGAATAGTTAAGTCACTCACAGTTCTTCATCAAACAATGTTTCTGTCACTCTGCACAACATTCTCCTGGTTCTGCTCACTTCACTATGCATTAGTTCATATAAGTCATTTCAGGGTTTTCTGAAATTATCCTGCTTGTCATTTCTTATATATAGTACGATAATATTCCATCGCAATCATATAACACAATTTGATGAGAGTTCTTAAGTCTTGCAGCGTTGTGTATCTTTCTTAGTATTGTTGTAATTGTGTAAATTGTTCTCCTGATTCTGCTTGGTTCTCTGCATCAGTTCATACAAGTCTTTCCAGGTTTCTCTGAAATCATCCTTTTAACCATTTCTTCTAGCACAGTAATAATCCATTCCATCAATGCACCATAATTTGTTCAGCCATTCCCCAGCTGATGAGCACCCCTTTAGTTTCTAGTTCTTTGCCTCCACAAAAAGAACCACTCTGCATATTTTTGTACACATAAGACCTTTTAGGAATTGAGCTTAGTAATGGAGTTCACCAGGTAGGATTCCACTGATCTGCTTATCACTCAGAGAGGATGGAAATTAAAGGTGTTTATCTGGTGTCCAGACTGAGCTTTGATCCAAAGGCTCAGGTTCTGGGAACAGTCTTATCTGATTAATGACATCACTGTCTGGACTGGTTGCTACACCTTGCTCTCAGTGTGATCCTCCACTCTGACACAGGAAACTCAGACAACTGAACCCAGGTCCAAGTGACAACAATAACAACACTAATAACAATAATTTACATTTATAGAATGCTTTAAGAAATACAAAGTGCTTTCCTCACAATAAAGACCAGGCAGGTGAATCTCTTTGGTTCAAGTTTTGTTAAATTGATTTCTTTAACTTATCTGGGAGATGAAGAGCTAAAATTCAGATTCTCTGCTTGTTCAAGGTTTCATTACCAGGGCTAAGTGAAAACTTAAACTTGGTAGAGAAGATTAAGTTGATTTAAAAGTAGCAGCCTAATGTAAAGTATTGCAGGTTTTTTTATCATGCTGTGTTCTGTTCAAGAGCAGCCAGGCAGAACAGTGGATAGAGTGTTGGGCTTAGAGTCAAGAAGACCTCAGTTTGAATCCTGCTTTCAGACACTGAGAAAACTGTTTGGTGCTGGACAAGTTATTTAACCCATCTGTTTCAGTTCCCTTATCTATCAAATGGATAGCACCTTCCTCTCAGGTTATAGAGGCAAAGTGCCTTGTAGCCCTTAAAGTGCTATATAAATGCTAGCTATTCTTTAGTGGTTCAGTCATAAGGGAAAAGCAATTTTTGAGAGCTGTTGAAAGTGACAGTACACCCCATGGTATCCTACAGCCTTACACAAAGGCAGGCAGCATGACCCAAAAGAAGGAGGGTGTTCTCTATGCCTGCTTCAGGTAATGTAATACCCTCGCCCCAGCAATGTCATCCGGTGCTCTTAATTCCTAAAGGGTGGCACTCTGAATGTCACTGTTAGCTCTATCGGATGGTCAGCCCCTAGGAAAAGAAGATATTTTGAATTTCAACACCAGGGAACTGTTCTGGATAAGTTCCGAGTGACTGATGGAAAGTGGAAATAGGATCTAAACTTGCTTCCTCAGCCTCTAAGCATTCTGTGATTGAAGCACTGTTAATTTTCTGGCCCTGTTTAATATTTCACTCACATATACACTCATGAAAGCAAAGAGCCAGGCATTTTTGGCAGAAACTAGCCTTCAACATTCTTTCCCCTTCCGTCTCTTCCTCCCCAACTCTGACCTTTTTGCTTTCTGAAATCACTTTCTTCTTTTATTCAGACATGTAGATGAGTGTATAGATAGGCCTTTCCTACCATTTTTCTAAGACCTAAACTTAATTTCATCTTGTGGATTATTTTCTTTCTTACTACCTGTAAGCTTCCTTCTCAGGTACCACAGTTGTTGGGGATATTGACTTCATGTTCATATTTCTGGGGAAAATGTTTCTATGATAACGAAGAGGATAATAGACAGGCATTAGGTAGTGAACCATCATGGCTATAATCCAAGTCCATAAACCAGCGCTGTATCATATTCACAAGGACATGGTAGGATGCCCTTCTCAATCCTTATTAGTTCTGATTGCATTTAGCTTTGATTTAAGCACACAACTGTCCTTGGGTAGACCATAGAGAAGACACTTATTTTGTCTGCCAGCACTATTAGGTGTTTTCAAAGTATAATTTTTAAAATTTATTTTATTCTGAACTTAAGAAATAAAATAAACATTTCCATAACATAGTAGGATAGAAAAAAAAAGTTCTGTAAAATGAGCAAAACCAAGAAAACACTGTATACAGTAACAGCAATATTGTTTTAAGAAGAACTTTGAGTGACTAAGTCATTTTGACTATTATAAATACCCCAATTAACTACAAAGGTCATATGAAGGAAGATGCCATCTGTATCCAAAGAAAGAACTGATAAATGGGAGCATGTATAGGATGGTGGTATGTGTGTGTGTGTGTGTGTGTGTGTGTTGTATCTAATGGTAGCCATCTCTAGGTGGGGGATAAGGGAAAAAAAAAGAAAGTTTCATGGTGTTATAAGATGAGCCTCTGGCACAGGTATGCCCTGGCTTGCAATACATGCTTTTGAGACTTTGCCATCTTACACTTGTAGCGGAAATGATGAGGTTCTGATAAAGATATATGTCTAATTTATCTTCTCATCCCCATTGTTCTTCTATTTGCAAAGTTGGGATCAGAAGTGGATCTCAGGTAGCCAAAAACCTACTTTAGGGAAATGGCACTCTGAGAATATTTTATTTCTGGAACCAAAGGGCACTAATTCCATCATTTTCAGCACTCTAGATTGGAACTAAGGTGAGCCGGGCCTGGCCATGTGGGCAAACAAGGTAGACTGGCCTACTTGATATGATTATCAGAAGCTCAGGAAGGACCCTCTTGGATCGGGAAAACTACCTCCTTATCAATGATATCTCAAATTCTACCTTTAAGACATTATTTCTTTGGCTTACTTACACAGGCTTACATAAAATATTTTCTCAGAAGATTTCCATATTTAAAGTATCCCTGTGGATTGAAGATCTGAAATCCTATAGAAGTCTTCACTAAACGCATTAACCTTTTTGAAAAGTAGAAGCTTTGGGGATAGTTAGGTGGTGCAGTGGATAAAGTACCAGCCTTGGATTCAGGAGGACCTGAGATCAAATCTGGTCTCAGACTTACTAGCTGTGTGACCCTGGGCAAGTCACTTAATCCTCATTGACCAGCAAAAAAAAAAAAAAAGTAGAAGCTTGCTTTTAATATTTGCAAATCAGATCCATAGGACTTGACAATACATTGATATTGTCTTCTAGCCTCTTTTTTTTTTTTTTTTTTTGCAGGGCAATGAGGGTTAAGTGACTTGCCCAGGGTCACACAGCTAGTGTCAAGTGTCTGAGGCTGGATTTGAACTCAGGTCCTCCTGAATCCAGGGTCAGTGCTTTATCCACTGTGCCACCTTAGCCTCTACTTTAATAAGGCTGAACCATAAGCCACTTCAGATAGTTGAGAACCCTCATTTTTAAAAACCACCATTGAGGAATCCCATGGGAATATTGAGCTGAAAGGTATCTTTGAGGTCATCTAAGACTACCCCTTCATTTTAAAGATATAGAAACCAAGGCCTAAAGAAGTCAAGTGACTCATCAAAGCTTTTACTGGTCATCAGTGGCAGATCCAGGATTTGAAACCAGTGGTCTTTGCACCTTGACTTCCCTCAGTGACCCATTGTAGTCAGCCTAGTCGAAGTTTTAATCAGTCCAACTCCATAAACTGTATCATATTCACAAGGATGTGGTATGCTGCCCTTTGCAATTCTTATTAGTTCTGATGGCATTTAGCATTGATTTCATCTGTCATTTACTAAGGTCCTAGTGTATGCCAAGTACAAAGACAAAAATGAAATAGTCCCTACTGTCAAGGAGTTTATAATTGTTGAAAGAGATGAGTCCATGTATGAGTGTATACAGAATGAATACAAGGTATTCTAGGGCAGGAGGGAATTAGCAGTTGAGTGAATGAGGAGAGGTTTCATGGATGGAGATTGATCTGAGTCTTAAAGGAAACAAAGTCTAAGCAGCCCTCTCTGTTGGGGAATACCTCCTGCCTCAATACCTCAATCCCTGATATTACAGTTCTATATGCTTTACCTGTTACTATACCTGATACTATCCCTGTTTTGTTGTGGAGAAAAACACCAGTTTAACCTCTGCTGTGATAACGTAATACATTTGAATGCTATTATTAATTCTCCTCTGAGCCTTCTCTTTTCCCAGATAACTGAAACCATTTCCTCTAGATGTTCTTCACAAGTATTATTTCCAATGCTTAGCAAGTCTGTGGTATGGTCTTGACTTGTAGACATCATGGAAGAGACTGCTTATCACGCATTAGTCCTTTTAGTCACACAGCCTGTTCTGTTCAATATTTTTAATGGCTTGGATGAAGACATTGGCAGTGTGGTTAGCCAACTGCATATAATGTGAAGCTGACAAATTAGCCAGTGCATTGGACGATAAGTTAGTATATCAAAAGATCTCAACAAAGATGCACTGAATCTAATGAAGAAATCTAACATGGACAAATATGGAGGTCCTCATAAATTCAGATATTCAGTTATACCAAGTAAAAGATGGGAGAGAGGTAGTTAAACAGGCAGTTCATATGAAAAAAAGAATTTGTGGTATTCGTGTGCCAAAAACCCAATATGGCCATCCCATGAAAATGAATGTAGTCTCAGAATTTATAAAAGATCGTTTCTAGGACCAAATTCACTGTGCTTGGAATATTTTTTTCCATTCTGTGCACCATGTTTCAGGAAGGACACTAACAAACTGGACTGCATTTAGAGTAAGGTGCCCAGTATGATGATGGTACTATGAACCCTCAGCTCAAATGACGGGGTTCAGGGTGTTTAGTCTGAAGAAAATAAGACTGAACAGGGGACATGATAACTGTCTTCAAGTATCTGAATGATTGTCATGTGGAAGAAGGTTTTTCCTTCTTGTATTCAAAGGGAAGAACCAGAATAAAGGAATGGGAATTAGAGAGCTTCAGAATTGATTATGAGGGAAAACATCCTAGCAGGGAGATCTATCTGGAAATGGAATTGGCTGGCTGCCGAGGTGAGTGGTTTATGGAGAGGTTCAAACAGAGGTTGAGTAGCCAACTATAGTGGGTACTGTAGAAGAGATTTACTCATGGGGAAAGGGAAGACTAAATGATCTATAGAATCTCTGGAACTCAGAGATTCTATATTGTTATGATACTTGCACAAGAGAATATTTATATTATTAATGTTATCCTGAAAAACAAAGGGCCACAGTGTATATAGGTTGCCTGGCAAGTTACGTGTTGGTCACTAAAAGGCAAATTCCAGTTAATTTGAACGTGTGAATCCTGCAACATTTTTATTACTACAGGTAATGGATTTTAAAACCCAGATAATGATAAACATCAAGTTCTATAAGTAGAGCCGTTTCTTCAAATAGTTAAGAATATGGTAACTAGAAACATATGTGAATAGCCAAGAAAAACACACCTGCTCTTATGTCCAAAGACATTTATTCATCACAATGCACTGAGAAAAAGCTAATGCTAACAAAATGATTTTGTTATTAGTTGTTCAATGGATGATAATAACTGATGACAAAGAAAAGGTGGAGCTACTCAATTTTTATGTTTCTGTTTTTTCTCTCAAGAAAATGAATTTTAGACTAGTAAGCTCAAAACAAAAATGGCTAATAGCAAGTTGGTACCCAAGATAAATAAGGAGGTAGAACATAAATTTCTTGAGGGCAGGAACTATTTATTTTTACAACTCTAGTCCCTAGCAGACTGCTTAGCACATAGTAGGCACTTAATAAATGCTGTTTGAGTGAATGATTCAATTAAAGCAGAATTGAACATAATGGTAAAAGAGTATCATTGTAGGGCATGGTATGGCCCAGTGTATTACTACCCAGCCTTGAAACCAGTAAGATTTGGCTTCCAGTTCTTCCTCTGACACATACTAACTCTCTGACTATGGACAATTCACTCCACATCTTGGTGCCCTGTACAACCCTAAATCTCTAAGTTGCACATGACACCATACATCTGGACCAACTGCACCCTGCACCCACTACCCCACAAAAAAAAAATTTACAAAACCTAAAGGGACTGCAAACTTTTACTTTGTTTTGGCGTAATTTGTATATGCCATCAATGCTTTCTTTACATTTAGGAGAAATTCATGTAAAATACCAGAGAGAAGTTTATGATATTGAAATCCACCCATTGTAATTGTTTGCATTTGAGGTTTTACCCTTCCCTAAAGGTAAATGGGAGGAGGACTTGTTTGCCAAATAGGTTGACCAGAATTCCCAACAATAAGGTGCCCCTGAACTTCAGGAAATGCAGATTCGATGTAGGTATTCCTTATCTTGCCCCTTTCCCTGCAGAGGAAGACATATGCTGCATGATGGAACTGAATTTCATGGCTACATGGTGGGAGGTGATATAGAAGTCTCTGCCCTGCATTGTGGCTTCTGCTGCTTCTCACTGTGTTTACCTGTATATATCACTTAGCTCTTGGTGGAGTACAGTTTCCTCATCTATGTAATGGAGAAGATAACACTTGCTATCCTCATTTTTCTCAGGGTTAATGAGGTATTTTTTTTAATGTTTAGACTCTCTCAGGTGAAATATGTAATAATACTCCTTATTATGATTATTAATGGCCAGGCCTTGCTATCAGAAGCTGAAAAAGGAAAGGCACCCTGTCTCACTCTCGAGCTGGTGCATGGGAATCCCTCAGACATAGAACACAGCTGCCTTCTTCGGAAAGAAGTGCTATATGCAGGCTAGCCTCCTGACCAGATGGCTTGTGCTAAAATAAACATTCTCATCCCTGGAGCTTAAAAGCCAGCTTAGGAAATCGAAAAGACAAAGGATGGGAAGTCCAACGTGGCTGTGTCAAGGAACAGCGTCTGCTTTCAAGCAGAGACAAATGGGGAAGTGAGAGACCTCCCCAGTTATCCTCCTGTGGTTTCCCCTTTCCCAGGAGGCTTCCTTGACAGATCCCTCTCTCCAAGAGGGAGGTGGAGCCCACAACTTCTCAGAGCTGAGACTGTGCTGAAAGCAGTTATGTGACCTAATTCCACCAGCCTGCTGGTTGTTGCTCACAAGGTAAAGCTTTCATTGTGATGGTGGTGCCTGTTGAAAGTATCCCTCCAACTGCCAAGATGCTTCCTTAGGCCAACATGTAGACACGGTAAAAAGTAGTTAAGAGGAAGCATATGGTTTCTTCCCAAGGAATTCAACAAGGGCTGCTGAGCAAGGCTTTCTATCCTAATGACCTTTAGACTTGTGTCCCAAGATCCAGCACTCTCACCTAGATTTTTCAAGTTAAAACAGGTCCTGGAAACTAGTTTTAGGGCAAGACAAAAAATTAATCTGCCTGCTGTCAGCTTCCATTTTATTTACACTGTGAGTTTTTCCAAAGTGCTTTTCTCACAATAGCCCTGTCAGATAGGTAATGTGTGTTATTGTCCCCATTTTATAAATGAGGAATATAAGGCTGGAGGCAGTAAAGTGACAGCTGAGAAGTGTCAGAGATAGCATTCAAGATCCATTCTCCTAATTATACATCCAGGAGTCTTTCTTTAGCATTTAACAACAGAATCTCACAGAAGTCACAGAGGAGGAAGATAAAACAATGCGACAATGCCTGGCTCTCACTTTTCTGGCTATTAGTCTCTCTTTTCTTACATTGGGATGCTTATAAAGCATGAAGTAATAGTACTGGCAGTAGTACTGATGGTAGTGGTATTGGTATTAGTGGTGGTGATAGGAGGAAGAGGAAGAGTAACATTCACTCCAGAAATTTAAGATCAGTGCTTCAATTTAAAATCATCTTTTCTTTTTCTTTTTTTTTTCTCTTTTTAAAATCATCTTTTAAAAGGTCTTATCATACCAAATACCCATAATCCATTCTAACATACTGGAATGAAAAGTTCTCAAAATGT
The DNA here is from genome assembly GCF_019393635.1 of Dromiciops gliroides. Lineage (NCBI taxonomy): Eukaryota > Metazoa > Chordata > Mammalia > Microbiotheria > Microbiotheriidae > Dromiciops > Dromiciops gliroides. The sequence continues at coordinate 162,307,863 of NC_057861.1, read as the reverse complement.
AGATCTACTGGAAGAAATCAAGCCATATGAGAGCAAGATGAAGTAAAAATCATCCCTATCATCCCATCTGCTATTTGGAGTCATCCCCAAAATATTTTCCTTGAGATATCCTGATGCTTTTATTCCCTTTAAAAAAGAAATCATGTGGGGCAGCTAGGTGACGCAGGGGATAGAGCACTGGCCCTGGAGTCAGGAGGACCTGAGTTCAAATCCGGCCTCAGACACTTAACACTTACTAGCTGTGTGACCCTGGGCAAGTCACTTAACCCCAATTGCCTCACTAAAAAAACAAACAAATAAAAAAAATTAAAAATCATTTTATCTACATCTGCCTAGTAGTCCACCAAACGTGAAACCTATAAGAACAATAGGATGATAGTGACTTGTCCCAGGACCATTTCTATATGATTTTGTTCACATGACCCTATCTGGGATTTTCTTTCCAAAGATTCTGGAGTGGTTTGTCATTCCCTTCTCTAGTTCATTTTTACAGATGAGAAACTGAGGCAAACAGGGTTAAGTGACTTGCCTAGGGTCACACAGCTAGTAGGTGTCTGAGGCTAGATTTGAACTCAGGAAGATGTCTTCCTGACTCCAGGCCCCGCACTCTATGCACTGTGGCACCCCTGGCTGTCTCCACACCAACTTTTAGAAATGAGTATTTATCAAAGTACCACAGTAAAAACAATTGGTAATATCCCAACCCACCCCCAAACCAAAAGCATACCCTCCCCTAAGAACATAAAGGATGCAGTATAATGAGGCTCAAACTTAGCTTATTTGGCAAAGGTGTAACTCACTGGTTGTGGGTGCCATAAATACTTTTCTCCCTTTTGTGAGGTCCTCATGAACTTCCCTTTAGGTGTGATGCAACTTTCTGCTCTGTACTTTGTAGAGATCTGAAGCTACCTTCCCTCAGTGTCTAGTCAATCTTCAGCAGCCACTGTTCTTCCACAGATGCTGTTAAACTCATGAGAAGTCTAAAATCTCTCAAACTTTTGAATATCACAAGGTCATCCTCCAAGAAAGAAGCGCTCTCTCCTTCCCCCCTCTGCCAATGGATTCCCTCTCCAGGACTTGGCTAGACCTGGTTTGGCCTGACATTGGAGTTCTGGTTCTAAACTGGTTTTCTATCTTATCCCTGCCCCACAAGATGTAACAGACTCTCCTCAACTCATCCCAGTATACTTCCTATGTAGCATCATTTTCTTCCATCCAAAGGCTTCCAGAGTAATTCAGGGCTCTTCTGAACCTAGTTTAATACCTTTAATTCATGCAATAGAGGTATTCAAACTTGATCAGGGCATAGAGAGAGTTGCTATAGAGAGCTATAAGAGCGTATATAAAAAAGGAATATAACTTTTCAGTTATTTTAAGTGGTGTGAAGGTAATTGATTCAATAGACCCCCTCCCACACATATACATGGATAGTTGGAGGAATGGGGTTGTTAAAGAAATCGCATTTAAAAGTTTGGGACATTCATGCATTGTGTAGAATTAGTAATTAGATATAAATAGATGAGAATAGGTAAGGGGAGAGGTGACTGGGTGTCATGCAGATACAGTGCTTGCTGGAGGGGGGTCAGGGAGGCTAAAGACCTGAATTCTAGCTACTAACTCAGTCCTAACTAGATGAGCTTGGACAAGTCACTTCTTTCAGAATCTCAGTTTTCTCCCCTATAAAATGAAGACATACTAGATAATTTCAAGATTCTTCTAAGACACAAAATTCTATGGTTAATGAACCCCAACAGAGCCATTAACTGAATTAAGGTTTTTAATTATTTTACCTATATATTCTGCATTAGGACAAATACTGACCAAGAAGCCAGTTTTAGGAGGAAAATGTGCAGAAAATCATATACACAAAATTTATCATCATGATCCTATCTTAGGAGCTGGGTGGGAGTGGTGAAAATTTTAGGGAGTGATTAGTTGTTGGGTTTTTTTTTCTTTAACTCTTTCCAAAGAAATGAAGAGACTGAGGTGCGGATATCAGCTCTGTCACAGTGCTTTGGCGAATATCCACTAATTTTAGTACACTCAGAAAGGTGTACAGATATTTATTCTTCATGATACCAAGTTAGACTAAAAGATACAGAACAGAAGTTGTTTGTACATCCTTCATTCTTGAAGAGGACCTTGACATTGGAAGATGATGTCATGACTTCCAATGAATTGGATTTAAGTGAGGGAGGGCTGTGCAAAATCACCAACCTCACTCTCTCCACCGGAACCATCTGAGTCCAGTGGCAAGATATGTATCAGAATGACTGGAGATGGCCCCAGATGTTTAAGGCAATTGGGTTTAAGTGACTTGCCCAGAGTCACACAGCCAGTGAGTGTCTGAGGTGAGATTTGAACTCGGGTCCTCCTAACTCCAGGACCAGTGCTCTATCCACTTGCCCTCACAGAACCAAGGAACCAAGTGCTGAAGTGTCATAATAATAACAATAGCTAGCATTTGTATAGTGTCTTAAGGGTCGCAAAGCACTTTATACAAGTTATCTCATTTGATCCTCACAACAGACCTGAGAAGTAGGTGCTATTATTACCCCCATTTTACAGATGAGAAAAATGGAAGTAAAGTTACTTGCCCAGGGTCACACAGCTATTATATCTTTAAAGCAGGAATTGAACTCAGGCTTTCCAGACTCCAAGTCCATCAATCACTCTTCTCTGCCATGTCACCTAGCTGCCTCTGTGTTGCTAGGAACTTGTTTTCCTGCTTTTTTTTATTTCTGTCCTTCTTTCCTTTTTTTCTTTTGGTGAGGCAATTGGGGTTAAGTGACTTGCCTAGGGTCACACAGCTTAGTAAGTGTCAAGTATCTGAGGCCATATTTGAAATCAGGTCCTTCTGACTCCAGGGTTGGTGTTCTATCCACTGTTCCACCTAGGTGCCCTGCTTTTGCTATTTCTTGATGTGTTGACTTCCTTTGGTAGAGAGAGAATTATTTGGTTCTGTGTTTTGGTGATCAACAGGCATAAGGTGTGTAAGTAGGGAATCCCCTCCCTCAGGAGATAAATGTTCCATTTTTTGTCATGTCCATAAGCAAGGTTTTTAAAAAAATTGTTATTAATTTGTTAATGACACCTACCTATAAGCGATGCGATATGGCTCAGATCAGATAATGTAGGTATATAGTACTCTGCAATTTTTAAATGCTCCATAAATGTCTATTTTTATAATAAGTTATTAATAAAATTTACTCATTGCTAATGAAAGATAAAAAATGTTTACAAAGGACATTTCACTCTAAGGTTATCTCAGATTCTCTTCGTGTGTATCTTGCCTATACTAGTAGTGTGTATGTTGTCCCTTCCATTAGAATGTAAGCTTCTTGAAGACAGGGACTTTTTATTTGTACCTCTATAGATTATTAATGCAGTATCTAAGTAAGCACTAAATGCTTGTTGATTGATTGCCATTTACAAAAACCACTGTTTTCATTATCTCATTTTATCTTCAAAACAGCTCCCCAAGTATAAGTAGTATCTCCTACAAACCGCAATGCTTCTGTTTGCATTTGTCAGTAGTGTGTTATTTCCAAGCTTTATCTTTACCCATAGAAACACAAAGCACTATGTAGATTTATAGATGGTACTTTGTGTTTTGCTAAGTGTTTTCCTCATAACAACCCTGGTGAAACATATTATATAAATTGTGTTCTTCCCAATTTATAGATGAGGAAATTAATTCTCAGGGAGATAGTATTCCATCATATTCATATACCATATTTCCCATTGATGGGCATTCCCCACCTGATGGGCATCCTCTCAGTTTCCAATTCTTTGTTACCACATAAAGAGTTGCTACATGTGTTTTTGTACTTTTTTATCTCTTTGGGGTACAGACCCAATAGTGGTATAGGTAAAGCTAAAAAGGAAGAGAAAACTGACTGAGAAAGGAAGAGCACAAGCATTTATCAAACACCTGTTATGTGCCAGCCACTGAGTTAAGCACTTTACAAATATCTCATTTGATCTTCACAACTGTGGGAGGTAGGTGCTATCATTATCCCATTTGATAGTTGTGATTTGCCCAGGGTCCCACAGCTGGTGGGTGTGAGAGACCCAATTTGAATTCACATCTTCCTGACTCCAATTCCAGCATGCTAGTATTACTCTTGGAATTGACATCAGGATTCGATTGAAGGTTACCTTTTAGTCTCAAACTGACCTTCTGCTGATTTGTACATGTGCCACTGTAAACATCCAAGATGGGGCAAGCTATGTTCCAGTGTGTGTACCTTGGAAGCCAGAGAGGTCAAATACTTTGAGCCAGAAGATAAGGAAGCATTTTGAAGTAGTTTAAATGCAGAAATTGTAGGGGTTAGAGGTGGGGTTTGAGATGGGAGAGATTGGTAAATGTGGAGTTAGATTAGATGACTCATCAGGTCTAGTGGTAAATATTGCCACCAAGCATGGTTTCTGGTTTACAGCAAAAGTAATCCAACATGGGTGGAGTAAGTCTCTGTTTACATATTAAAGGACGAGGTCTTCTGTTTGGATAGTCCAGCAAATATCCAAAGTTTATGACATCAAGCAACCTACCACAACTAAGAAAGATATATTTTTCCCCCTTTTACACAAGGAAACAGCAATTAAAAAAAAAAATTAACTTTCAGGTAGGACAAAGGATTGGCAAGTCTCAATGACTTTTGATTCTCAAAGACAAAAACTTCACTCAGACACAGACCACACACAAACACACACATACACACATGGACCTGGTGTGACATCTCAGGGCTCATCAAGGTTTATTTAGCCATTACCTTTACTATTTAAGCAAGTCTTTTGACTATTTCTCAGTAACAGTTCTGTTGAAACCAATGTAAACAGCACGGGTTATGTTCATAATGGAGGGAGGTCTTCTGGGCTATGTGACATCCTCCCAGATGTTTGCAGTATTGTCAGCTTGTCAACATGATAGAGCTGATGTTGTTTTAAAACTGCTGTTCAGGCTGTATTTTCAAAATGTGGCTTTTCCTTCCCTGATAGAGTCTGTAATTTAGATCAATGGAAGGATATCAAGAGAGTGAAATAGAAGGGAAAGAAATCCTGGGAAACCTCACCAAATCGCTCAGACCTCAAAGAAATGGTCAAAATCTTTGGCAAGTTTTATTTCATGAAAGAATATTATTTGAGGATACCTGGCCATTCAATCACCCATCAGTCTAATGGCTTTTATCATGATTCTGGTTTTGGAACATAAGATCATGGGATTTAGGGGCTATAAAGACATTTAGGGATTATATGATCTAAGCTTTTATCTTATAAACAAGGGGGCTTAATGGGATGAAAAGATTTGCCCAAGGTCACATAGGTCATGGACCACTGGAGAAGAGAGTTAGGATAGACCCAGGTTTGAATTCTGATGCTCTGACACATAACGATGAAACCATGTGAAAACCAATTAACCTTTCTGAGCCTCAGTTTCTTCCTCTGCAAAATGGGGAAGAAAATATTTGCACTGTCTATCCCATAGGGTTGTTGTGAGAAAAGCATTTCATAAGCCTTAAATGTGAGCAATTCCTAATACAGTTGAGAAGTTAAGAGGCAGCTAGTGGCAGAGTAGATCTGGAGCCTGGAAAATCTGAGGCATTAACTAGATGTGTGACCCTGGGTAAGTTACAGCCTCAGCCTCAATTTCCTCATCTGTAAAATGGGGATAATAATATTACCAACTCTCAGAGGTGTGAGGATCCAATGAGACAATATTTGGAAGGCACTTCATAAACCTTGAATTTCTTTGCTGATACTAGTTAGAAATGCTAGTTAGTGAGCATCAGAGCCGGGATTTGAACTAAGGACCTTTGACTTCTATAACACAAATGATTAGTAGGATTAAACCCTAAAAGAGATCTTTTATCCCATATTTGTGTAGTCATTGTTTTAACTTCTTAAAAAAGCCTTTATGAATCCATTTTCTTCTGAAGTATACTTCCACTGTCAATGGTTAGAATTGGTTTGTTGTTGTTGTTGAGTCATTTTCAGTCATGTCCAACACTTTGTGATTCTCCCCCCCCCCCGCCCTTTTTTTTTTTTTTTTTTGAGGTTTTCTTGGCAAAGATACCAGAGTGGTTTGCCATTTCCTTCTCCAGTTCACTTTACAGATGAGGAAACTGAGTCAAGCAGTGTTAAGTGACTTGCCCAGACTCACACAGTTAGTACGTGTCTCAGGGCAGATTTGAAATCAGGTCTTGTTGACTCTAGCCTTCTATCCACTGCATAACCTAGCTGTCTTTAGAACTGATATGACTGTAAATTTTTTCTTCCAGACCTATCTATTTCTTCTTTCTACTTCTACTTCTCTTCTAATTTCCATCCCTTCATCCCCTGGTAGGTAATGTCAATGTGCCTTAGTTTGCTGTTCTCTTTTGTTGCCTGTTTTCAGTGGACTTAGGCGCAGTAAGTACTCCAGGTGGAGAACTAAGTATGCTCTTTCTTTGACCTCAGGATTTCAGTGAGCCTTTATTCAGTTTTTCCTATGTGCTGGACACTATGGATGCAAAGGAGGCAAAAACATGGTCCCTTATCTCAAGGAGCTCACATTCTAACAAAGGAGACAACATGCAAATGAAAGTTATAATGAGTGTAAAATGAAGATAATGGGGGGTTGAGGGAGGAGACCTACTGCAGAAGGTGTGATTTGAGTTGTCTTGAAGATAGCCTGGAAAGCAAAGGTGAGGAGGGAAACAGACATGAAAATAACTAGATACACGCTCCATGCAGCGTAGATGGAAGGTAGCATCATAGATTCCCCCTCCCCTTTTAAAGAATGTATTTATTTATAACATTTAAAAAATTTTTAAATTTCGAATTCTCTGCCTCCCTCCAGTACCTCCCCCACCCACTGAGAAGGCAAACAATGATACCCATTATACAAATGAAATCATGCAAAACATATTTCCATATTAGCCATGTTGCCAAAAAAAAAAAAGCGAGAAAAATAAAGAAAGTTAGAAAATTATACTTCAATCTACACTCAGAGTTCATCAGTTCTCTCTCTGGAGGTGGGTAGCAATTTTCATCATGAGTCCTTGAGGGAAGGTAATCTCAAAGTGGAGGAGGGGGAATAGCAGCTGGAGAGACCCGGAAAGACCTCCTACAGGAGATAGAATTTGAGCTAAGTCTTAAACACAGCTGGGGAAAAAAAAAAGGAGAGGTGAGAAGGGAAAGCTTTCTCCTCAGTGTAAAGAACTCAGACAGGAGGCGAAATGTCCTATTTAAGCTATTTAACCTGTGTATCTGTTAATTAATTAATTAATTTAGACTTTTCCCCACCCTACATGTAAAAACAAATTGTAACATCGATTTTTAAAACTTTGTGTTCCAAATTCTCTTCCTTCCTCCCTATCCCCCCCGTTAAAACCTCAAGCAATTCAATATGAGTTATACATGTGCAGTTTAAACCCGTGTATCTGAATCCTCAAGATTATGGAAAGGGGTCAAGTATAAGACTATAAAGGTAGGAAAGGGAAAGATGTCAGTGAAAGCTAGGGCAGCATTTGCCCACCTTCCAATTTCCAGGAGCTATGAGAGAGTACCATTTCTGCTTAACGTTAATCTCAACTAAGAGATGCTGATGGTCTGAGCATCTGCAGAGTGTAAGCTTCAGGAATCACATGTTCTTCCTACCCAGCTGAGACCCATGAATATCTGAAGAGACTCTGTAAATGTCTGCACTTTATGAATTGAATTTCTTGCCGCTCTCCATCCTACAGGATATGTGGATGCCTGATTTTGTTGTCGGGCAGGCTCATGCACAGAATACTAGCAATGTGACATTTAGAGACTAATGGGGGAAGCATAGAAATGTGCTTCTAAGGGTATCCACAGGCCAATGGAGTACTTCGACTGCGTGCTCCCAGGCAAAAGCCAGAAGAAAGAAGTATAGAAAGCAACTCCTGTAGTAGGATCTTTTTTTTTTAAGCTACCAAAGGAAAAGGGGAAATTATTCATCCTTTATGATTGCTCATTAGTCTTGGCTGTTCATGTTGGCACGGGCATGGACTTGGTCTCAAATCCTAAGGGTCTCAAAACCTCTAGGGTTGGGCCTTATTATATTTTTTGGTCCATTTTTTTTCTCTAATTCAATAAGATCTCACATATTGTTTTTCTGCCACCATTGTAGATAGCCTCAGATTACTTGCCCCCCCTTTTCTTTTTCATTTTCTGTTCTCCTTTCCTTTCCTTTTTTCCCCCTCTTCTTTGTCCTTTATACCTCTTATTCCCACCCCAAGTGGCTAAATCACCAGGAGTTTTCCACCGTACTCAGATTACATTCAACACCGTGAGATCCAACTGGAATTCTAATAAGGCAATTTCTTTTACATTCAGTGTGGGCTTTACAATGGCAGGGGGCCTTTAACTCAGGGACAGCTCCTCAGTCCCAACTTCCTTTCCTGTAATCCTATACAAATTGCATTAGTCTTTTGGGAGTCCTTTGTTTGTGGTCACTCTGACCATGAACAGGATCTTAGTGGGGTAGTTTTGATTTGACATTGGTTCCTTATATTGTTAGAGGGACTTGATAAGAGGGTTTGGTTTTGGGGGGGTTTTGTTGTTGTTGTATTTTTTTGGTCTAATGTGTTACTTCTTGCTGGAATTGAAAATGCAAACTCATGATGTAGGCTGGTAAGTTTTTAAAGGTTTTAAAAACTTTTTCTTTCCCTCCTAAATTGAAATGTTTCATTAAAATTTTTAAATAATACCACTTTTTAATACCACTTTGAAACCATTCAACTAATATCCAAGAATATAGTATTTTATCTTAGTGACTGAAGAATAGCTAGTCGTCTTGTCCATGCCCCTGCTTTCAGACTAGCCTACATAAAGAACACTATTTTTAAACTAAAAACAAATAAATAAAAGCCTCATAGGGTGAAGATACCATATCCTCCCATGGGTAATGAAATAAATTTATTTCATAGTAGGGAAAAGGGGATGGGTAAGGAATAAAGACTTTGGGGTTTTGTTGGTGGTGTTTGGAATAAGAGCAACTAACTTGTCTCCTTACAGAAAGAATAAACTGAGTTTTATCATAGTAGTGTAGCTACCTCGGGCTATTGACTAGATAATATCTTCTGTTTATATCCAAGATTTCCAGTGCTTTGCAGAGGTATTCGAGGAATTATTAAGTTGGAGGGAGGTTCCCTTGCTCACTCTGGTTTTTTTATGGATTTTCACCTCAAGAAATTTTCTTACCTTTCGTTTGAGTATTTCTGCAATGTTGTTAATTGGGTAAAAACATGAGCATGACTGGCCATGCTTTGGAGTACTAATGTATCACGAAGGGCAATTCAACAAAAAGTTTTTCCTCTGGTTCTCCATATAGGGAGAGAAAATGGTAGTCTGCAAATAGCTATTCTGCATGAGAAACCAAGATGCCACCCACTCTTTCAGAGGTAGCTTTTTTATCCTTTTCTTATGAAATTAGTTCAATGTTTCGTGCACATGGATTCGTGCATGAAGATTTCTTAGCTGGTTATTTATAAGTAGAGTCCAAGAGTTACCCTACATCCTGGTAGAAGTTAAAGCTATGTAATTGGTAATCATCATCTCAATGCATTAGTACTTCAGGGATCCATGATTTTGTTGGTGTGACTATTCCCTTTAGGTCATAACCCTTTTATGATTTAGTAGATTGTCTTCACGGACAGCGAGGTGGCACAGTTGATAGAATGCCAGGGCCTGGAGTCAGAAAGACTCATCTTCCTGAGTTCAAATCCAGCCTCAGACAGTTAGTAGTTCTGTGACTCTGGGAAGATCATTTAATCCTGTTTACCTCACTTTCTCCATCTGTAAAATGAGCCAGAGAAGAAAATGGCAAACCTCTCGGGTATCTTTGCCCCTCAAAAAAGCCACCCCAAACAGGGTCCTGAAGAGTCAGACACAACTCTAATGACTAAATGACAACAAAGACTATCATCAGGCTTTCTCGTGGCCAGGGAGGAAAAGAAAATATCTCTTCCCCGAGGCCACCATAATGATGAGCCTCCCCAAACATTGCTGTGCTGGTCCTCGGATAGCAGGTATATCACTGGCCGCCCACCCTTGGAGTCTTTCTAGGTTGGTAGGATCTGCCATAATGAGGCATTAGGCAGCAGTTCTTAAATTGGGGGGAGGGGGGAGTGTGAACCTGGTTTGGTTTTTTAAATATACTTTGATAATTGTAATTCAATATAATTGGTTTCCTTTGTAATCCTGACTATTTTATCTTAATGCATTTAAAAACATTATTTTGAGAAGGGGGTCCACAGGCTTCACCAGTCTGCCAAAGGGGTTCATAATAATAAGAACAAGAACAGTAAGAGCTAGCATTTATATAGCACTTTAAGTCTTGCAAAGCACTTTACAAATGTTATCTTATTTTATCTTCACAACAATTGATAGATAGGTACTATTATTATCCTCATTTGTAAAATGAGGAAATTGAAGCAGATGGCAGTTAAGAGACTTGCCCAGAATCACACAGCTAGTAAGTGTCTGAGGCTGGATTTGAACCCAGGTCTTTCTGACTACAGGTCCAGAGCTGCCAATCACATATACATGCAGGCATGCAATTGCTAATAATCCTTGATTTAGAGGAAGACTTTAGTGGAGAATTGATTATTTTTTTTCCCAGCAGAAACAAATGTAGAAAATAGGAAAGCTGATGATCAATTTAAATCTAGTTAGAACAGCTAGCTTTGATCTTGGTTGAAAGGCTATGGAGATGTAGGGGAGGAGGAAATTAGGATTTTGGCATTGTGAACATGAGTGCCCTGTAGGGCACACCCAATGGGTATATCCTGTATCAAGTTAGAAAGTGGGAGACCTCATACCCAATGTCAGGAGACATAAACTAGACTAGAGACACCTCTGATCTATCTCTTGGACAGATTCTGAAATCTAAAGGATGCCTGGCATTGTGATAGGTCCCAGGGAAGCTTCCTGGCTCAAAGTTTCTGCCAGAGGATCTCATAGAGTCTTAGACTGTTTGAATTACAAAGAACTTTAGACATGACTTAGTTCTACCCTTCATCCTCATGGGTCATCTGACATAGAGCCAGGACTAAATTACCCAAGCCTTTTAGCTCTCCAAGCACAGGTCTTTCCAGTAGGCCCTTTTGCCTTCCATGAGAAGACTAATGAATCAACTAGAGACAAAATTCATGTCAGCAAAGCATCAAGTTTCAAGCTAAATTATATTTCACTCTGAAGCTATCCAGAGGATGTGCCAGCTGCTTTGCAAAGCAGGGGAGATGATATGCCTTATGGAGAAAGGAGTGGGCTAAGTGTTTGACATGAAAATAGAATAAGGCCGTGGTCAATATGATATGAGGATGAAATGAAGATCAGGCCAGATTGTTGTGAATGGAGGATGAGACAGGACTGTGAAGACAAAGATTCAAATCTATTCATTTTTATGCCTTACGAAGATGTTAATATGCATAAAGATCATCTCCATTCTTTATTTTTCCTAACTAGGATCATGAGTTGCAGCAAAACTAATTCACTGAGGGGTTAGCTAGTGGCACAGCGGATAAAGCGCCAGCCCTGGATTCAGGAAGACCTGAGCTCAAATCCGGCCTCAGACACTTGACACTTACTAGCTGTATGACCCTGAGCAAGTCACTTAATTCTCATTGCCCCACCAAAAAAAACCAACAAAACTAATTCACGGAAAGAAAACTGTGGACCCCCTTGAAAGGTTATGTAGTTCAGCAAATATTTGTCAGATGTCCACTAGGTGCAAGGCACTGTGCTAAGCAAGAGGGCAAGGATGGGGATGAAAAGGCAACCATGAAAAACTACCCTTGTCCCCAAAGACTTTATTGAGGGGGAAGAGGGGTGTACAACCTCTAAACAGGGAAATAAACACAAGGCTAATTGAGCAGGAAAGGGATGCTAACAATTAGGAGGAACATGAAGGGCTTCCTGTAGGAGGTGGGACCTGAGCTAATATAGGAAATAGGGGTTTTAAGACAAGGTGGGGGATGGGAGACAAAGAAGGGGTGCATTCCAGGAAGGGAAAGTGCCTGTACAGAGGTATAGAGGGAGATAGAATGATGAGTTTGGCAAACAGCAAGGAAGCCAGTTTGGCTGGAACATCAGGTGTATATGAAGGTTACAGACTAACCTTGTCAGAGGAAGCAGCTAGTGGCTCACTGGATAGAGCCCTGGGTCTGGATAAGGAAGACCTGAGTTGAAATCCAGCCTCAGAGACTTTCTAGTTATGTGACCCTGGGCAAGTCACTTAACCCTGTTTGTGAATTATTCTTTACTGCTCTAGAGATTTAGCTAAAATTCATTCTTTTATCATCTAGGATGTCTTCTATAACAGTATTCCAGAATTCTGTCTTTTCCTTCATCGGGCAAATTTTTCTTGTCTCCCTACTTTGCCTAATTTCCCCCTCCCAACCTTTATCTTTCTCTGCAGGTGATATAATGGAGACAACTTAAATTAAGTCATAATGCCTGATAATGCCTAATCACTATGCTTTGGTGTAACTAAAATGTTATGATGGTAAGATGCCCACCCCAAGAGGGTATTGAGCACCTATGTTGTCTAATATTGTACAACCATTATGCCTATGTCTGATTGGTGAGACAAAATTTAAACAAATGAAAAGGTACCTAATTGCAACATTCAGTGCTGGAGGGGTTGTGGAAAGATAAGAACACATCCATTGTTGGTGGAACTATGAAATGGTAAGACCATTTTGGAAAGCAATTTGGAATTATGCAAATAAAGTAACTAAAATGTTCATACCTTTTGAACCAGAAATTACTAGCCTTATTCCTCAAGATGACCATTGAGAAGGAAAAAGCCCCCACATTGTATAAAATGCTTATAGTAGCACTTTTTGGGCTAGGTAAAAATTGGAGACAAAGTAGCTGTCCATTGATTACATGAATGTATTGGAATATCATTTGCTACAAGAAATGATGTGTGTGAAGAATACAGAGAAGTATGAGAAAGATCTATATGAACTGATACAGGGTAAAGTAAGTAAGGCCAAGAAAACAATATACACAGCAACTACAACTATGTAAATGGAGAGAACAACACACCAAAAAATCAAAAGTAAATATATTAGAATTATAAAGATCAAGGATAAAATAAAGAGATATGAGAACACACCCCTAGCCTACCCCTTCCTGGAGGTGGGAGGTTCATGGGTATTACACATTGCATATGTTTTCAGATTTTTTTCAATGTATCAATCAGTTGTGCTGATTATTTTCCCATCTCTGTTGTATGCGATGCCTCTCAGGGAAGGAGTAGGGGGAGAGAGATTTTATTATGGTGATATAAGAAACAGAAAATATAATTTAAAAAAACTTATCTGAAAAGTAATATAAATATACCTAACAGTGCAGAGTAGTCAGTGAATAGAGTGTTGGGCGTGGAGTCAGGAAAAACTAACTTCAAATTATGCACCTGAGGTGTGCCTCTGAACAAGTCATATAACCTCTCCCAGTCTTAATTTCTTAATCTTTAAAGGGAGGAGGTTGGATTTGATATCCTGTGGTTTTAATTCAGTGACCCTGTGACCCATTAAATAAGTGTCAGATAAGTTATATATAAACTGTATAGGAAGAAGTGGAAAAAAAATTGCTTAGAGGGGAGTTGGGGATATGACTTAAGGTATGTGAAGATGAACTCCTAGTTAAGGATACCTAACAAGTGCCAACAAATGTTTGCTTAGAGACTAGCAAAAATCATCAAGAAGGTTATAAATGGAAAAATAATGATGATAATAATAACAATTCTTACTGTGAAGAAGAAGAAGAGAGGGGAAAATTGCCAACTCATATCTAACAAATCAGTGGCCACAGAGAACAGCAGATATGATGCAGGAAGGCAAAGATTAGTAGAGAGGACTGATCATTCACAGGAGACCGAAGCCAAGCAAGGACAATTGCATCAGAAGTCCATACACAAGGGGCAGCTAGGTGGAGCAGTGGATAAGGCACCAGCCCTGGATTCAGGAGGACCTGAGTTCAAATCTGGCCTCAGACACTTAACACTTACTAGCTGTGTGACCCTGGGCAAGTCACTTAACCCCAATTGCCTCACCAAAAAAAAAAAAAAGAAGAAGAAGAAGTCCATACACAGAATATGAGCAATAAGGAAATGAAAAACATGAAGCCCAGAATGTAAACTCAACCTCATAGGGATCTCTGAGACTTGGTAGGGTGCGACTCATAACTGGAATATAGTTACAGAAAGGTATTCTGTATTCAAAAGGAAGAGATGGGGAGTAACCCTGTGCATGTAGCAGATAGAGACTCATGTCAGGAAATCCAGGAACCAGGGATAGACGCATAATAGAGTACATTTGGGCAAGGTTCATTAGAAGGAAAAACCAAAGCAGTATTTTGTAAGAGCATCATCATCAATGACAACATCAACATTTGTATAGCATTAACTGTGTGCCAGGCCCTGTGTAAACTTTACAAATATTAACTCATTTTAATATTTACAACAATCCTGCAAGGTGGATGCTATTATTTTTCCCCATTTTACAGATGAGGAAACTGAGGTAAACAAAGGTGAAGTGACTTGCCCGTGGTCACACAGCTAATAAGTATCTGAGGAAGATTTGAACTCAGGTCTTCCTGACTCCAGCCCTGCATTCCACAGAACAAATCATCAGAACAAAGGTATAAATGGAAATTTAGGGATATAGGCCAGAAACTTCAATTATATAGCTATCTGCTAAAGCTCTCACTATACTGAAAGGAGAATAGCTATTAATTTCTTGACTTGCCTCAATAATAAATTCATCCTCCAAAAGTTGGCAAAAGTAATGAACTTGATATTTTGGTCCTGATTCTAGGTGGCACTGTAGAGTGCCAGGGCCAGGAGTCAGGAAGACTCATTGTTCTGAGTTCAAATCTGGCCTCAAACACTTATTAGCTGTGTGACCCTGGGCAAGTCACTTAACCCTGCTTGCCTCAGTTTTCTTATCTGTAAAATGAGCTGGAGAAGGAAATGGCAAACCACTACAGGATCTTTGCCAAGAAAACTCCAAATGGGGTCACAAAGAGTCAGACATAACTGAAACAACTAAACAACAACAAGGAAATTAAGAGTATTAAAGAAGGTATAGGGTCAAGGGATAATGGGAATCAGTAATGGAGGAAGTAAGAAAATGCAGAATTATTCACCTGTTAAAGGTTGCTACTGTTTTTCTTTCTTTCTTTTTTATTTTATTTTATTTTAAATAAAAGTATTTTATTATTTTCCAGTTACATGTAGAGATAGTTTTCAACATTCTGTTTTCTCTTTCAAGGAGAATGATCTTTGAACTAGGCAAGGCTAGAAACAAAGTGGTCGGCAGCTCCCCTCCATGAGTTCATGTCACCAGCTTCAAATGTACCCTATCCCAGGGTACTGGAAAAACTGGGAAATAAGATTGCTGAAACACAGTCAGTGTTCTTTGAAAAAAAAATCATAGAGAAATGGCATGGGATTGTACACAAGGAAATATTGTCCCCTTCCCCCAACCCTTCAACACCCTTTTTAAGGGAAAGAGTACATTGTTCAAACTCCAGAGTGATGAGCTTGTCTTCAATTCCTGACGAATTCTGGACAGCTATCACTAGATGTCGAAATAAACAGGTCATGTAGACCCAACTTCATTTTCTTTTTTTGATAGGGTTATTAAACTGGTAGATAAAGGCAATGCTGTAAGCACAGTACATCTGAATTTCCACAAGCCAAAAGCTCACATGATAGATAATCCTTGTGGCCAAGATGGAAAGATATGGGCAGGCTTATCAAATTCGTAGGATCAAGACTTTGACAGGCCATCACATTAGGCTAAATTTTAATAGAGGCAAATAGGAAAGAACAGTTGTGATCCTATGTTTGGGTTCAAAGATCGACTACACAAATATAGGATGAGAAGGAGGAGGAGGAGGGGGACAACTTTACAACATTTCATGTTTCGTGAAAAACCTGGTTGACTGGACTAGATTCTTTATATGTCATTGTTTGACATGGAAACCTAAAAAGCTGATAGGATGGCTAAGAGGATGGCATGTCCTGCTGTGTTCTTCCCTGGTTTGATCACATCCAGAGCACTACATACAGTTGTGTATGGCATATTTTGGGGAAAACATTGAAAATTAGATGTAGAAGAATGCGAGGGTCAGAGGACTCAAAACTGTGACATATGAACAACAGTTGAAGGAACTTGGTTTGTTTAAGCTAAAGAAGAAAAGATTTAGTAAGGGGGCATGAGCGCTCTCTTCAAGCATTTGTCGAGGAGGGACTTGATCTTGACCCAGAGGGCAGAACTAGCAACGAGGCAGAAAAGCACCTTATGGCTTGATATAAGGAAAAAAACTTTCTACAACAATGAAAACTCTCCCAGAGTGGTTTTTCTAGTAGCAATGTATGGCTGTGAGAGTTGAACTATAAGGAAAGCTGAGTGCTACAGAATCAACCCTTTCAAATTGTGTTGCTGGAGAAGACTTTTGAGAGTCCCTTAGACAGCAAGAAGATCAAATCAGTCAGTGCTTAAAGAAATTAATTCAGGTCATTTATTGGAAGGTCAAATCCTGAAGGTGAAGCTTACATTGGCCCCATAATGAGAAAATGGGACTCACTGGAACAGAGCTTAATGATAGGAAAGATTGAAGGCAAAAGGAAAAGGGGACGGCAGAGCATGAGATGAATAGACAGTGTCATGGAAACAATAAATGTGAATTTGGACAGACTTTGGACAGAGATAATGGAGGATAGAAGGACCTGGCATGCTGTGGTGCATGGAGTCACAACGAGATGTGACTGAGTGACTGAACAACTCCCAAAGTGGAATCGATGGTCTCAGAAGGTACCAAATTAAATCACACTTGTCTTCAAGAAGAGTGGAAATTTTTATTCACGTATAGAATGGACTAGATAACTGCTAGAGAAGTTTCCTTCTAATTCTGAGGCTTTGTAATTCTGAAACAATTGTGAACTGAGGTGGTCAAGAAAGGTTGTGTGGAAGAGGTGGATCTTGAGCTGAGTCTTAAGGAATAAATAGAATTCAGATAAGTGAAAACAAGACAGAGATGGCAACCTCAGTCAAGGCATGGGGAGAAAAGTGAGCCAGATAGCTTCTGAGAACATTCAGTCAAGGAATGTTTGAATTGAATAGAATCGGTCTGACTGTAGTAAAAAGTTTGCTGTGAAAGTAAATTTAATTCAACAAACATTCATTAAACAACATTATTTATACTCAATTTTTTTTAACTTAACAAAATTTTTATTTTATTTTCTTCTACCCCTGGTTATTGAGGGAGGAAAATCCTTGTAACAAATATGCATACTTAAATCAAATTCCTGCAGTGGCTATGTTAAATACATACATATACATAAATATATATGCACACACATATGTATATATGCAGGTATATATGTTTCAGTGGCAGCTAGGCAATACACTGGAGAGAGCACCAGCCCTGGAGTCAAGAAGACCTGAGTTCAAATTTGGCCTTAGACACTTAGCTGTATGACCCTGGTCAAGTCACTTAACCCCAATTGGAGGGGGGGAGGGAGGGAGAGAGGGAGAGAGAGAGAGGGGGGTAGGTCTCAACTTCACCCTGAGTCCACCACCACCCTTTCAAGAGTTGGGTAGCAGGCTTCATGGCTTCATCATCCATCCTCTGGAATCATGGCTGCTCATTGATGAGAATTTTTAAGCTAAACAATGTTTATTTAGCAAGATTGGAAAAGTAGGTTGGGCCCAGGTTTTAGATGGCCTTCAGTGCCAGAATGAAAACTCTTTTCTCAACTTGGACTCTATGTTTGGGGAATCATTAAAGAATTTTGAATAAGCGAGTGGTCTTTCAGGAAATTTAATCAGACAGCAATGTAGATTTGGAGTCAGAGGATCTAGAGATAAAGGCACCTCAAAGTCTAGTTCAATCCCCTCATTTTATACTTGAGGAAACTAAGGGCCATGGATGTTAAGTGAGTTCCTTGAGATGGCACATTAAATAATCAATTGATCAATCAGCACAACTTATTAAATGCACACCATGTACCAGACTTCCAGAAAGCAAAGACAAAACCAAAACCATTCCTGTCCTTAAGGTGCAGCATCTAAGATAGAATTTGAATTCAGCTCGTCTTTCTCCAGAGGCTAAGCTCTTTCCCTTCCCTGTACCAGTAAATAAACTGTTGAATTAGTCCAGGGGTGAGTCAATATCTTAAACTAGAGTAGAAATTGCTAGAATACAATGGGATTGGAGAATGTGAGACATTATGTAGAAAAATTGGAAGACCTTAATAGAAATAAAGTGAGGAGCAACCAGTTGAGAATGGGATGTTAATTGATGTATTTGATTTTAAATATGTTGAATATTACGTCAGGACAGCCAAGTGACAATATTCAGTAGGAATATTCATGTTATTAAAAGTAGGCATAGAAGATTTACAAAATGTGATTATATGCTTAATTACAGAAAAGTCCTAGATAAATTTAGAAAGGCAGAAATTTTATAAGGAAAATTTATGGGCTATAATGCAATAAAACTTGAATTAAGTAATACTAGTATGAGCGGTTCTACATAAAAACTGAAAAAGGGTGGGGGGTATAAATTATTCCTGAATTAAAGAGGAAATTTTTTAAAATACCTCTCAGATAATGACAACACAAGTTCTTCATACCAAAATCTGTGAAAATTTATACCACTTAATGCTTATTATTAAGGGAGAGAAAAAGCAAACAAATTGAGTCTGCATTTAAAGAAAACAAATAATACCCCAGAGGAAAACCAAAAGGGAAAATACTAAGGTCAGAACATAAGTTATACAATAGAAAACAAAAGAAAATTGAAAATTGTTAAGTTGTTCAATAAAACTAAGGTCTTTTAAAAAGACCAATAAAATTGATTGATTACAATTTTAGTATTAAAAGAGAATTCAAATTGTAAAAATGAGAATTCAAAGGGCACAACAACTGCAAAAGAAATTAAGAAAATTATCAGACACATATATGTATGTTCATGATTTTAAGGATTTATAAGAAATGTATTAATAGCTTCCAAAATGTAAAATGCGAAAGCTGGATAAATTGGAAATAAGCAACTTTAAAAAGATCAATATCTGAGTATACAATCAAGAAGGCCATTAATGAAATACATAAAAATGGACCAAGACAATATTGATCAACAAGTAAATTTTCCCAAACACTCAAAGGATAAGTTAATCCTCATATTACATTCAATATAAATATAAATAGAGCTCTTTCTATAAGATAAATATTTTTTTAATCCCTAAACTTGGTAAAAAAAAAATAATAATCTCACTCATTGACTAGTAAAGAAAAAATTTAGAAAAAAATTAGTATAAAAATGTATCAACAGATTATTCATTGTATCCAAAAAGTGTTTATACCAGTGTTATAAGACTGTTTCTGTATGTAGAAAGCAATTAATATAATAAACTTAATAAATGGGAAAATTGTGAAAATGAAATGATAATGACAAAGGAAAGGTCTATAATTTGTTATATGGCATCCATTGATTATTTTAAATATTTTCAAAACTATGAGAATAGAAGGATTTTCCTAAAAACAATCAAAAGCATCTGACTAAGGAATATTACTGGAGGTATCCTCAACTAAATATAGGCTAATCCAATCCACATTTATTAAGTACCTACTTTGTGGCAGGCACTTAAGTACTGGGACCGCAATTAACAAAAAGAAAGTTACTGCCCTCCAAGAGCTTACAATCTAAAGGTGGAGGAGACAACACACAAAAATACAAAAGGAGGCTTGGAAGGGTGGAGGTGAATGACAGGAAAAATTGATACAAACAATATCATGACAAAAATGTCAAATATTTGGGCATTAGCCTAACAATATACATGCAGTCTCCAGAAGGGAAG
Organism: Dromiciops gliroides; assembly: GCF_019393635.1. NCBI lineage: Eukaryota > Metazoa > Chordata > Mammalia > Microbiotheria > Microbiotheriidae > Dromiciops > Dromiciops gliroides. The sequence goes on along the minus strand of NC_057861.1, from coordinate 162,287,978 downwards.
TGTAAAAACAATTTGCTGGACAACAAAAGGATAACTAAACACCTGGAAAACAATCCCCTATTATCTAATATAGTAAAAAATGTTAATATTCCAAATTATTTTATAGGTTTAATATGTTACAATATCATATTTTATAGAATAAGTTAAAATTATAATAGAATTTACATAGAAAAGCAAATAAGCAAGAATATCAAGGGGAAATATATGTGTATGTTCTTAAATTGATTAAAGAGGACTCATTCTGCCAGATTTCAAAATAGATTATAAAATGATAATTGTAGGAACTTCCTAGAATTCAGGAAAGTAGAGATAATTTCTTAATTTTTAAAATTCTGAACTTAAGCATCACAAAAAACTATTTCCATATACACAGCAAAATACTAAAAAAAAAAAAAACACCTCAAAAAGGGAGAAAAAACAACTTTGAAGACAATAGACATAGTCAAACAACATTCATCCATACAGTGTACACTATTCATGTTTTAAGAAAAAAAAATGCCTCTTTGGGGGCAGTTGGGTGGTGCAGTGAATAGAGCACTGGACCTGGATTCGGAAGGACCTGAGTTCAAATCTGGCCTCAGATACTTGACACTTATTAGCTGTGTGATCCTGGGCAAGTCACTTAACCCTCATTGCCCTGCAAAAAAAAAAAAAAAAAAAAAGGAAAAAAACCTCTTTACTTACCTTTTTCTATCCCCCTTCTAGACAGAGGGTGACTAACATGCTTCATGATGTGTCCTATCAAGACATATTTAGTCATTAAAGTGATCAAAGTTCTTAAAGTCTTTCAGACTATTTCTTTACAATCTTATCCCTTTATAAATTGTTCTGGTTTTGCTCACTTCTACTCGTGATTCTCTGAATTTTATCTTTGTCATTTCTTTTGGCACAATAATATTCCTTTACATTTATACATTACAACTTGTTCACCCATTCCCTAGCTGATGGGCACCTTCAGTTCTTTGCTTTTCTTAGATCTTAGAGATCATATTGTCCAAACTCTTCTTTTTAGAGATGAGGAAACAGCCCCAACAAGGTTAATATAACTTTGATTCTAAGCCTCCTGACTTAAAATCACACAGCTTTCCAATATCTAATATTGAATTAAAACAGAAAAAAAAAAGATAGTTCAGTCCTATTATAAAGTACTTGCATGTATGAGCTAGAGCATTAAGAGTGAGGCTAGGCCTTAAGATAGAAATTTGGGGGCCCATGTGGAAGAGAGGTACAGGCTTGTCAGAGCTAACAACCACAGTACACAAAGTTTTGCTGCCTGGTTAATTAGCACGTTGGCCTGGGGTTATTTATGGACCAGAGAACAGGCTAGGCAACTGAAGAACCTGCCCTTCCTTAAATCTTACCACCTTGGACCCCCTGAATCTTGGGACAGTACATCCTGGAAGTAGTACCCCACTTTAAGAAGGGAATAAAAGTCAAGTAAAAGAGGTGCAAGATGAGCAGACAGAGAAAGATGCAGACCATAGAAAGTTTCTTTAGTGACAAGGAAGATCAAGGTGCACCCTCAGAGGATGATAGCAACATCAGGGCTCCTACATCCAAAGCTTCCAAGAAAAAAATATGAATTGGTCTAGTGCTCAAAAAGGACTTTGAAGATAAAGTAAGTGAGGTAGAGGAAAAAATGGAAAGAGAAATGAGAGTGATGAAGGAGGGTCATGAAAAAAAAAAAGTCAACAGCTTGAAAAGCCAAATTGGCCAAATGGAAAAGGAGGTACAAAAGCTCTCTGAAGAAAATTGTTGCTTAAAAATTAGGATTGAGCCCATAGAAGCTAATGACTTTATGAGAAATCATGACACAATAAAGCAAATCCAAATGAATTTTTTTAAAAATTAGAGGGCAATGTGAAATATGGCCTTGGAAAAATAGCTGACCTGGAAAATAGATCCAGGAAAGATAATTTGAAAATTATTGGACTACCTGGAAACCATGATCAAGGAAAGAACTTAGACAACATCTAACAGGAAATCGTCAGGGAAAATTGCCCTGATATTCTAGAAGCAGAAGGTAAAATAGAAATTGAAAGAATTTACCGATGACCTCCTCAAAAAGATCCCAAAATGAAAACTCCCAGGAATATTATAGCCAAAGCTCCCAGAGCTCCCAGGTCAAGGAGAAAATATTGCAAGCAGCTAGAAAGATAGCACAAGATCTAGCAGCTTCTACATTAAAGGATCAGAAGGCATGGAATATGATATTCCAGAGGGCAAAGGAATTGAGATTACAACCAAAAATCACCTACCCAGAAAAACTGTGTATGATCTTTCAGGAGGGAAAAAATGGAACTTCAATGAAAAAGAGGACTTTCAAGATAGAAATTTGGGTTTTGAGTGGGAGATCTGTTCAGGTTGGATTGGATAACCTGAATGAAGCCCTTTCTAAATCTGAGATTCTGTATGCAGAGGGAAAAGGACTGATTTTTATGTTAGCTCTTGAGTAGTTGGAGTAAATTAAAAAAATATTTTGGAGATGACAGGCTCCAAATGATTGAAATGGAAAAATTCCATATGTTAAAACAATAACCCAAATAGCTTTCTCCATGGGTCATTCACTCTCTGACTTGTATGAGACTGTGTGAAAATGTACCAAAGTCATTTCCTTCATTCCTAAAGAACTCCCCTCCCTGCCCTACCCATGTCTACAATCTCCTCAAGCTAGTATCCTGTCTCTCTGCCTTTCACTGCTAAAGTCTTTCCTAAAAGGAGCCATCTGGGCTTAACAGATCGATTTGGCTTCCATATCCTTAGCACCCCCACCCACATCCCCATTACTGAAGTTTCAGCCCTATCCAAGGTTACCCAGGATATCTTAATTTGCTGAAATCCAAGCCTTCATGGTCCATGACTTGTCTGTAGCTTTCTATATCTAGGATATTTTCTTCTTTGTTGGTTTCTATGTTTGGACACTTTCCTCATTCTCTTCTTACCTGTCTAATTTGCTCCCTTCACTGAGCCATCATCTAACTCCCACCCCATAAACTTTGGGTGCTTCCTCCCCGCCCTTCCAGGCTCTGTCCTTTGTCCTTTTTTTTTGGAGGGGGGGGGGGGGCATGAGCTCCCCTGATGATGTCATTCTCTCTCTTGGTAATCTATGCAGATTACTCCTAGATAGATCTACATCCAGCCCTGGAGCTCTCTCTTGAACTCCAGTCCTCATATCACTAGATATGCTAGACATCTCTTTCTGGATGTCCCATACACACTTCAAACTCAACATGTATAGAACAAAACAACGTATTCTGCCATACCCATCCCTCCAGTTTCTGTGAGGGGTACTACCATTTTCCCAGTCATGCAGGTCTATAACCTTGGAGTCCTCTTCCTTTTCATTCTCTCCCCCCACTCCCCAACCCCCCATGTCTACAAGGATGCCAAGTTCTGTTGATTCTACCTCCACATATATAATCTGTTGCATCCATCCTGTTTTCTCCAACACCTTCTGTGTAACACGGGCCCTTATCAACTTTCACCCGGATTCTGTCTAATTGATCTCTCTGCTTACAGTTTCTCCCCTCTCCAATCTGCCTCTTCCCCCATACAGCTAATCATCCAAAGGCATGGTCTGTCCATGCCAGGTTCCAACTTAAAAACCTTCAGAAGTGTCCTTATTAACTTTAGGAAAAAAATAGAAACTCCACAATCTGACACATAATGCCCTCTACAATCTGTCTCTAACCTTATTTCATTTTACTTCCATTTATATGCTCTCCATAACCGCCAAATTCAACTGCTAGCTGTTCCCTCAACTTGGCATGCCATCTCTCTCACCTTCCACGCATTCACAAAAACTGTTCCCCATTCTTAGAATACACTTCCTTATCTTTATCAGAATCCTTATCTTTTCAAATCAAAACTGAAGAGACAACTTTTCCAGGAAATTTCCCCTTATTCCCTCTTCCCCCACCCCATTAATGCCCTCCCCTTCCTCAATTTTCCTTTTACTATATTTATTTAAATAGTAAATACATTTCCCCGGTTGACTATAAATGTCTTTGGTCTTTGAATCCCTAACACCTAGGCCAGTGCTTTGTATACAGCAGGTACTTAATAAATGTTTGCTAAGGGGCAAGCTAGGTGGCAGATTGGATAAAGCACCGACTCTGGATTCAGGAGGACCTGAGTTCAAATTTGACCTCAGACACTTGACACTTACTAGCTATGTGACCCTAGGCAAGTCACTTAACCCTCACTGTCCCACCAAAAAAAAAAAAAAGAAAAGAAAAGAAAAAATGTTTGCTAAATGGTGTTAAATATAGTCATGGAAAGTATTTGTGCTAATTAGTTTTGGCATCATTTTAGGATGTTAGGGTTATTTTCTGAAATAATTTTAAAAGGACAAAAAGAATCATATGCACCTCTGACACCAGAACATTTCCTAAACTGTGCCCTACAGAGCTCTGCTTCCATACATTGTGAATAGAGAATCCACAGAAACATCATTAAAATGTTTTATTGTTAACATAACAAAAACCAAATAAAACGAGCATTTCCATATGCAGGGTAGAACCTAAAAAGAGGATTATAATGGAACCATGACTCTCTATTAAACAGCATGCTTTTCCTTTCAAATATATTATAAATTCATAACTTTCCAAGCTAGGTTTTCTTTTAACCTTCCTTCTCTTCTCTTTTGAGCATTTAAAAAAGTACTTCAATGACCTTTTCTTTTCCTTTTTTTAGGAGAATCAGGAAACAGGGGAGACCTATCTCTAGGAAATTGCAAAAACGAGTCCTTGTAACAAGCACACATAATCAAGGAAAACGCAATTTCTCCTTTGGCCTTATATGAAATTGTATGTCTCTTTTGTACCTTTAGACACTCACTCGTCTGTCAGGACTGGGGTAGCCATGCATCATCATCAGGGTTAGTCATTGCATTGATTAGAGTTCTTAAGTCTTTCACAGTTGTCTTTACAATATTGTTCTAATTGTACAAATGGTTCTTCTGGTCCCATTGACTTTACCTCAGACAAATTCATGCAAGTATTGACCAGTTTGTCTGAAATGGTCGCTTTTTGTCATTTCTTGTGCTTAAGTAATATTCCATTGCATTCCCAAGTTGTAATATTTTTTTTCGCCAATTCCCCAGTTGATAGACATCTGCCAGATTTCCAATTCTTTCCTATTATAAAAAGCTGCTACCAGTATTTTCGTATATAAGTATTTTTTCCTCTTTCCATGATCTCCTTGTAGCATAGGCCTAGTAGAGTTATCATTTTGTCAACTTATATGTAGGCACAGTTTACCAATTCACAGCTCAACCAACAATGCATGGATTTTGTGGTTTCCCATTGTTCTCTAGCAGTTGTCATATTCCCTTTTTGTCATCTTGGCCACTCTGGTGGGTATGAAATAGAATCTCAATTTTTTTTATTTGAATTTTCCTAGGGGCATTTTTTTCTCATACATGTTGATAGCTTGGATTTCTTCCTTTGAGAACGGCTCACATCCTTTTGATCATTTATCTATTGGGGAAATATTTGAATGACTTCCTCATATAGCTTAGAGATCAGACCTTTATTATACACATTTGCTGCAAATATTTTTCCCAAGTAACCAATTGCCTCCTAATTTTAACTTTGTTGGTTTCATTTGTATAAAATTTTGAAATTTTATGAAGGGAAAATTGTAAATCTTTCGTCTTCTGTGATCCTCTCTGTCTCTTGTTTGGTCTTGGAGCCTTCTTCTATCCATGGTTACAAAAGGTTCTTCTACACTTGTCTAATCTTGTTTGTGATGTGAGCTATTTTGTCTCTTGTGTATTCAATTGGAGCTTATTCTAATACACAGTCTCACAAGAACATATTAATGTCATAGCTATTTCCCTAAACATGGACTTTTGAATTAAATTTCTACATGGCAACTTATTGGTATGAAAACATCTATTTTATTCCATCATTTTCTGAGGGAGAGTACCTGTCTTATTCCACATCAGATTCTTTCAGCCTGGGTTGCCTTGATATATTTCAAGCTTAAATACAACTTTATTTAAAAATGTAAAAAAAAAACAAAACAAGGGGGCATCTAGGTGGCGCAGTGGATAAAGCACCGGCCCTGGATTCAGGAGGACCTGAGTTCAAAACCAGCTTCAAACACTTGACACTTACTAGCTGTGTGACCCTGGGCAAGTCACTTTTAACCCTCATTGCCCTGCAAAAAAAAAAAACTAAACTAAAAATGTAAAAACCATTCTTAGCTGTGGCTTTACAAAAGCAGACAGTAGGCAGGACTTGTTCTACAGAGCATAGAACATTAGGGGTAAGCACTGTCTCTGAAACCAGAGGACCCAGGTTTGAATTTTGCCTTTGATATTTATTACATGATGACCTGGAGCGAGTCTCTTAACCTCCCTGGGCCTAACAGTTTGTTTATCTGAAAATGTGGGGATTGGACAAGGTGGCTTTCATGGTCCCTTTCAGATGGAAGATCCTATGGATCCTCCAGTGTCACAGATATTGTGAAACAATGTGATATTGGGATATGAGATCACAGATCCATTCAGGTATTGAGATCCTTTTTTTAAATTTGCTAGTAGGTTTCCCTCAGTCTCTTAACAATTACCTGCATCCCAGCTAATGTTGATGATGAGAACCTCTCCTCCAGTTATAGTCTGACCTATCTCTTCATTTATTTGAATGTATTTGTGAAGCCTGTGATCATGACTTCAGTGATTTCTGTTAAAACTGCACATAAAGAGATGTGGCAAAAAAAGAGAATCTTCCCAGAAAGCAATGAAAGGACTTCAATCTTAGCATTTGAAATTAGTGTACTTGAATAAAAGAAGCTAACATTTATATAATTCTTATTATGTGCCAGGCACTGTGCTAAGTATTTTACAAATAGTATCTCATTTGGGGACAGCTAGGTGGTGCAGCCGCTAGAGCACTGGCCCTGAAGTCAGGAGGACCTGAGTTCACATCCAGCCCCAGACACTTACTAGCTATGTGACCCTGGGCAAGTCATTTAACCCCCATTGCCTCAAAACCAAAAAAAAAAATAAATCTCATTTGATCTTTACAGCATTTCCCAGGGGGAGAGGGGGTGGAGTAGGCACTATTATTATCCCCCTAATTAGTAAACAGAGGCAAACAGAGCATAAGTGACTTACCCAAGGAAACATAGCTAGTAAATATCTACTACAGTCAAATTCTAACTCAGGTCTTTCCATCTCCAGGCATGATTCTCTCTCCACCGTGCACCCTAGCTGCCTTGTTCTATCTAAAGTGAGAGATATTGTTGAAAAGAAAACAGTGGGGGGAAAAAAAGAGAAAACAGGCTTGGAATCACATTCATTTTTCTCTTTTTCAGTTTCTTAAGCCATCAGAACCACTAGGGGTTTGCCTCTGCCATTCACAAGAGATGTCTTGTTAGTTCTGGTTGTAGGAAGATCGCCTTCTTGGTAATGAGGAGTCTATGCCTGTAGCTTTCAGGAATCCCTTTGATGCTAGGACCCTTTGGATTCCTCTACTGGATAGTTGATGATACTTGTTGAGAAGCTGGCTAATGGAAGAGCTTGTTCTTTGGTTGTTTCATGCTATACTTATTTCATATTCACAGGTCCTCAAGCACTTACTTGGGTAGGTCATAAACCTTTTATGGAAAAAAATGTTGGGGTAACTTCATGACTTCTCCTAAGCCGCAGCAGCTAGGTATAGAACCTTGGCTCTGTAGTCAGATCTGAATTCAATGAAGCCTCAGATACTTACAATCTGGGTTTCTTTGGGCAAGTCACATAATGTTTTTCTGCCTCAGTTTCCAAATCTGCAAAATGGAAGAATAACAGCACCTACCTTCTGGGATCTGATGTGAGGATGAAATGAGATATTTGTAGAGGACTTAGCAAACCTTAAAGCACTATGTAAATTCTGTTATTATTATTAAGTATTATTAAACACAGAATAGCTGCCGGTGTTTTTGGAAATCAAGGGTTGCATGTTGCATGAATCCCTTACCCAACAATCCATTCAAAACATTTGGGAAATTAGGGAAATAAGAAATTCAGTTTCACTTTAAGGAACACTATCCCTTACATGGCACTAAATTTAGGGGTCTTGTGCTGCCACCTTGTGCCCACTATCTTGTCTCTGCTGATGCCCCTCTCTCAGCTTGGAGTGTCTGGATCCTCCACCTTGCACTTCAAATTAAACCATGAAAAAACACTGTCTTGACAATCAATGCTCAGTACTTTATGAGGCTTAGTAACATCCAAGTATGATAAGCTAATAGTCCCTTGAGGCCATCAGCTAGTAAACAAGTCTTTAGGTTGGGAATACAGTGGATAACACAGGTACGCTCTATTCATTGAGATCAGTTATTAGTGGATATCCCCTAAGACATTGGAGGAACCAGTGTCAATAGTAATAATAGTAATGAGAGTTCACATTTCTGTAGGACTCTGGTTTACAAATAAATAAATCCCTTTCTCCTTTTAAGCTTAGTTTTATGTGCTCTTTTCTCCTCTGATCTAGATATGCTCTGTCTTGTACTAAAGGGGCAGGCGGGTTGTCTAAAGGAGAGGATGCAAAATTAGGAGTCACGCAACTTGGATTATGTTCTTAGCTTTATTGTGTAGACTCATTGATTCATTGCTTTCTCCCTCTGTAAAGTGAAGATAACACATATCGTCTTGTGTCTGAGAATTTGTTTAATGAAGGTAGTGAGGAGAATTTAGGGATTTATGTCATGGGATTTAGAAAAAAATGGATTAACATAATCAATTTAACATAATGCCTCTAAAAAGAGATATTGTTGATAGTGCCTGAAGCTGCCCACCTGGACCTCTTTGCAGAGTCAGGCATGGAGAAGATAAAACATTTCCTAGCTGGCCTGTCTTTCATGACTGGGGCTTTTCTAGAACTTAGTATCTTGAATGGTGTTCTTCCACTTTTGATTGGTGGCATTATGCAAGAGGATAAATGAAATGCACCTATTGTTATTGAGTCATGTCTGACCCTTCATGACCTCATTTGGGGTTTTCTTGGCAAAGATATTGGAGTGGTCTGCCATTTCCTTCTCCAGCTCATTTTACAGATGAGGAAACTGAGGCAACCAGGGTTAAGTGACTTGCCCAGGGTCACACAGCTAGTAAGTGTCTGTGGCCAGATTTTAATTCAGGAAGAGGAGTCTTCCTGACTTCAGGACCAGGACCGTTGTACCACCTAGCTGTGGAACTACACCTATAGCTTCTGCCATTCTTATTATCATCTCTCCAAGTTTTATTTTGTTGAACATTTCTGTTTATGCCTCAGCCACACCTACCTTTTCTTTATTTTCTGGCAGTAGCATTTACCCTTGAATATTGCCTACAACCAAGGAAACTATTAATCTGTGACTTTGTGAAAATTACAGGTGCTAGATTTTGAGCAGTAGTAATAGTTATCATTATAATAATTCATATCTGTGCAGCTAGTACCAAGTGGGAAGAACGTGGCGGAGGGGAAGGGAGAGAGAGAGAGGAGAGAGAGAGAAAAGGTTTTCCTTTGAGATTTGGTTTTTAGTTTGCCTAATGCAAATGAGTCTCTGGTGTGTCTTTAAGCATTTCATCAGTCTTAAGCATTAAAATATTTGAGCAGTGATTTTGGAGTAAAATCCTTAGAACAACAACAATAAAAATGATGCTTCATTGGTATATTTTTCATTGTTTAGGAAATTCATTTGTTTGAATAGGGGGGTAGTGTAATTTAAAGAAATTCATGAAATAGAAAGAAATACTAGAAATATTCTCCACTAGCTAGCTGCAGTTCTTATTCTGGATCTATCCAACCTAATGGCAGCTTGTAAGGAGTTGGTTAGACTCTAAGATTAACCTAAATGTGAAGCACTTAACCTCCTGTAAAGCCCTTTAGTTTATCAGTGTGGTCCCTTCAGAGCCAAGAGCTTATAGAAACTAACTTGTACTACCACTATAACACCATGATGCTTTTAAAGAATCACCCCATAAGATAGTATGAATATCATCATTTCCATTTTTTCTCCATTTTGCAGAAAAGGGAACAAAAAAGTAAAGTGAGAAAAGTGTTCAATGTGGAATTAAAAGATGTGGATTTGAATCCTAGCACTCTATCCTAAAATACCTTGTATTTAGAAGGTACTTTAAAATAATTTTTTTTAATTGATTGGTTGAATTCTTTGCAACCAGGTTAAAGAACCTGGATTGTTACATAGAATTATAGACATAGTTTTGTTATAAAGAAATACTTCTTTGCAGTAGTACTTACTATTAGAATGGAAACTCCTTAAAAGTAGGAATTGTTTCCTGGTACAGGTACTTATTAATTGACCATTGGAAAAATTTCCCTTTAGTTCCATTTTTGTTTGAATACATATGCAGAATATTACAGTGAATGGGAATTTAGATAATCTTAAAAGCAATAAAGAAATTTATTAATGAAATTTAAACAATGGGGGCAGTTAGGTGGCACAGTGGATAAAGCACTGACCCTGGATTCAGGAGGACCTGAGTTCAAATCCAGCCTCAGACACTTGACAGTAGCTGTGTGACCCTGGGCAAGTCACTTAACCCTCATTGCCCTGCCAAAAAAAAAAAAAGAAAGAAAGAAAGAAATTTAAACCATATTAGGGTTTTTACCAATGGAATAAGAAAAATCTGTATTTTCCTTCCTTTTAGAAAGGTGGTTGTCTTCTCTTATCTGCCTTCCCCAAGCATTGTGATTTATGACATTTCCTTGTCTTGACTAATGAGATTTCTGTGTGTTGTTCTTGAACTGGAAAATTTTTTAACCACCCCCCCCCACTTCCTCCTTGGGGGATAGGTAGGTGTTTGTCTTGGCTGTTTGGACCTATGCATCTATATCTCTTTTCTTCTTTCCATTTCAAGGTTACTGTATTATGAGCCTGTGACAATCAAAGGAAATGGTATGTGCTAGGAATCCCAGCTCTCCTTTTCTGATTTGAAAATCAGTAAGGCTAAATCCTCTAGAAAGTCATTGGTTCTTCTGGCTTCCGCCTAGATCTTCTTTACACCAGTGCTTCTTATCAATAGAGGCATTCCCTTATTTTAAATACAGCAAGAATAAAAGGAGCTGGAGTGTGACCGTGCCCACTGCAGACTAGCAGATTCAAGGGATGTATCCAAAAAATAGACTTTGTAGGAAGGTGCTGGAGCACAACAAAGAGATGTTGAAAGGAGAAGGTCTAAGTTACTGAGATTAATAACCCTCAGGAGCTGTATTGTGCTGAGGGGTAGGAATCCTTTGACAGGGAGGTATTGAACTGGAAGAAGTTCCAGTACGCTTAATCAAGAAAGGAGGGGAAAATCCTACAAAATCTCATCTTTATGTATGGTAAAAATGATAAGATTACAAAGAACAGTGTTTTGATGATTTTATATTTTGCAAATAACCCTTTCTCTCTCAGAAATATATTGCCATTGTTATTTTATGACCAAAAAAATTCATACTTTACAGTTGGCTTTTATCTTCTAAAAGTCAATCAGCTATTTGTTACATAAAAATTACATTCTGCTTTATATTTTTGCATTCACCTGACAAAAAAATTCTTTTTCTTTTCAAAAACACGTATCAAAGAGCCAGTTTCTGAAAACTTTAGCTAAAAAGGAAATGAAAAATCACAGACAGGGCCTAAACATATAAATGCGTATGGCAGAAATATTAGTGTGTTTCCTAGGAGCAGCAGACTTCAAGCACACAAGTGGAATGAAATTTTCCCAAGTGCTTAATTAACCCCTGGTATTTGGTCTGAAAGAGTTAATGCTAACTTCCTCTGAGTGACATACAAGCAGGGGGTGACCCTAGGATCACAGAGAGGCTCAGAGGAGGTATTAAGTGGCAGATAGTAGGTGCTTAATAAATGTTTATTGACTGGCCAGCAGAGCTAGGATTTGAAGAGCTCTTCTGATTCCAAATCCAGGTCTCAATCCACTCTGCCATGTTGTGTCTGACTTTAACAGTGGGAGGTAGCAGATGCATTACGCCATATTCATCCAGGCTTCTGTGTGCATAAAGAAAAATGTGCATGCATATGTCAAACTCAATCCAACCAATATTAAGCCCCTACTATGTGCAGAGGACTGACTGAGTTGGAGACAGGTGAAGATACAAAATTCAAATAAGTAATTTTTTTTATTTAAATTTTCTTTTGTGGGGCAATGAGAGTTAAGTGACTTGCTCAGGGTCATGCAGCTAGTCAGTATCAGGTGTCTGAGGCCAGCTTTAAACTCAGGTCCTCCTGAATGCAGGACTGGTGCTTCATCCACTGTGCCACTTAGCTGCCCCCTAAATAAGTCATTTTAAAAAAAAATAAGTCATTTTTAAGATTATATGTTTCTATGCATGGATGGTCACTAACCATGAAAACTTGTACCACAGTAACCAAAGGTGAAGGAGAGTAACGGTCATGTTGAGGAAGTTTCCTCTGAGCCCAGCCTTCTATTCCCTGTTTGACGCCATTTTGCCTACTTTATTGTACTCTGTGTCTTCCTAAGTTGAATCATTCAAAAGTGAGAGGAAGGCAGGAAGATGCCAAGTCCATTGTAATATGTGTTGCTCAATCTTTTTTTCAGTCATGTCTGAGTCTTCGTGACCCCATTTGGGGTTTTCTTGGCAGAGATACTGGAGTGGTTTGCCATTTCCTTTTCCAGCTCATCTTACAGATGAAGAAACTGAAGTGCATAGGGTAAACTAACTTGCTCAGGGTCACAGAGCTAGTTAGTGTCTGAGACTGGATTTGAACTCAGGAAAATGAGCCTTCATGACTGCAGGACTGGTGCTCCATCCACTTCACTACCTAACTACCCATTGTAATATAGGGCAGAAGAAAATATAACAGATCAAGAAGCTGAGACCTGACTTCTGCCCTGAATTTGTTACTAACTATTATGACCTTGGACTAAGAGTGAACCGTTCCTTTATAAAATGAGGAGGTTGGATTAGATTATTGCTAAGGACCCTTCCAGCTTTAATATTCCAAGATTCTAATATAGGATTGGTGATCATAGAGGTCAGCCATTTATCAGAATATAGCCAGCTTCAGTCCATTTTTCAGTCATCAATACAGTTACTTTTTTTTAAAATAAAAGTATTTTATTATTTTCCAGTTACATGTAGAGATCATTTTCAACATTTGTTTATATAAGATTTCCAATTTCAAAATTTTCTCCCTCCCTCCCCCCTCCTCCCCTAGACAGCAGGTAATCTGATATAGGTTATTTATATACATATATATATATATATATATATATATATATATATATATATATATATATATAAAATAACATTAAACCTATTTCTGCATTAGTCATGTTTATAAGAGAAGAATCAGAGCAAAAAGGAAAAACCTCAAAAAAGAAAAACAAAAGCACCAACAATAGTATGGTCTAATCAGCATCCATATTCCACAGTTCCTTTTTTTTTCTGGATTTGGAGAGTCTTTTCCATCATGAGTCCTTTGGAACTTTCTTGTACCGTTGGATTGGTGAGAAGAATCTAGTCTGTCACAGTTGATCAACACATAATGTTGATGATACTGTGTATAATGTTCTTCTGGTTCTGCTCATCTCACTCAGCATCAGTTCATGCAAGTCCTTCCAGGTTTCTCTGAACTCCTCCTGCTCATCGTTTCTTACAGCACAATAGAATTCCATTACATTCATATACCACAACTTGTTCAGCCATTCCCCAATTGATGGGCAACCCCTCAATTTCCAATTCTTTGCCACCACAAAAAAAGCAGCTATAAATATTTTTGTACATGTGGGTCCTTTTCCCTTTTTATGATCTCTTTGGGGAAAAGACCCAAAAGTGGTATTGCTGGGTCAAAGGGTATGCACAGCTTTATAGGTCTTTGGGCATAATTCCAAATTGCTCTCCAGAACGGTTGGATCAATTCACAGCTCCACCAACAATGCATGTGTTCCGATTTTTCCACAGCTTCTCCAACATTTATTATTTTCCTTTTTTGTCATAGTAGCCAATCTGATAGGTGTCAGGTGGTACCTCAGAGTAATACAGTTACTTTTTGAGCACCTCCCGTGTTCTCAGGACTCTGCTGTCTATGCACTTTGGGAAATGTAGAAGAAATGTAAAATATTATCCTATCCCCGAATATCTTAAAACCTATTTGGAGGATCAAGATATATAAACACATGAAAAATAGCAAACTATATAGGAAAGTGTATGATTCAAGAGCTTAGGAGTTCAGAAGAGAGGAAGCTCTCTAGAGGGTGTAATACCATAGAATCAGTACTAGAGGGTAGCTGGGAATTTAGAGAACAACAGATTCATCCCCCTGATCTTACAGAGAATGAAGCTAAAGCCTGAGTCCAGTGGTCACATGGATAATTTTTGTCAGCTAGCAGCAGAACCTGGGCAAGAGCCCAGATTTCTTGATACTATTCAGATCTAGAACTCTCTCTGCTCTCCTGAATTATTTATGTTCCCCATGGTACCTACAACATTGCCAGGCACATCTGGTAAATGATCAATAAAATACTTGTTTATCTATCACCATGCCCACCTTCTCTTCCTCTTTCTTTACTCAGTGCTCTCTCTCTCCCCACCCTGTGAGTCCATTCTAGAGCACATGTAGTATTTCTTTGAGCAGCAGATGATCCTTGTTGGGGGGTGGGGGTGGAGGTTAAGGAGGGACAGGATGACTATTGGCCATGACTAAGTGGGCCAAATTTGATTTTTTTTCTGTGGTTTGAATGTAGTTTGGCAGAGCTGATTCCATCAGTATTTAGTGCTAGGAGTGTTTGAAAAACTGACTCAGTTTTCTCATCTGTAAAAATGGGGATAATAATAGCACCTATCTCCCAGAGTTGTTGCAGGGATAAAAAGGGATAGTTGTAAAGTGCTTTACAAATATTAAAGTACTATAAAAGTGTTAGCTATTGTTATTATTAAGAACCTGCCATTTTCAATACTTGTGCAAAGTGTTGAGAGAATTAGAAAGCATAGTGCTTGGTCTCAAGTAAATTATAGTTATCCCTGCCACATTGGGATTTTCCCCATTGCCATTTAAGGTCAATATAAAAAATTAAATGGGAATTTGGGGCGAGTTCTGCAGAAGCCACAGACAATATATGAAGGCTGGCAGATGACACAGAAAAAGTCTAGAAATTCAGACGCATAAAATATATGTATAGTATTGTATAATATCAACCAAAATTTTACAATAAGGTACTGTAAATACCCCATAAAAGAAAAAGAAACAATTTAGACTTCTTCTCTGATATAGAGAGGGACAAAAAATTTTACTCTGATTTTCCAGATCAAAGGGGCACATCATCCTTGACCCCCATGTGGAAGAGATAACTGTAGTCTAGTAGGGACAGTTCAGTAGTGCAGTGGACAGAGCACTGGGCTTAGAGTCAGGAAGATCTGAGTACAAATGCATCCTTAGACACTTCTTAGCTGTGTGTCCCTGAGCAAATCGCTTAACCCTTTGCCTTGGATCACACAGCTAGTAAGTTTCTGAGGCCAGATTTTAACTCTGGGCCCACCCCCTAAATGATAGTGTAGAATGGATACAGGAACTGTTACAAAGGTAGAATCAACAAAATGTTTGGACCCAAACCTGATGATAATTACATCTATAAATAAATTGTAATTACTTTACAATTTACAAAGCGATTTCCTTACATCAACCCTTAACAGGTGACCAGTGTTATTGGTAAGGTAATTATCATTGCCTTAATTTTATGGGTGAAGAAACTGAGACCTAGAGAGGTGAAATGACTTAAATAACTTGTCAGTAATGGAACCCAGACTCAAGCCCCAAGTCTTTTGATTCCAAATCCACTGATCTTTCCACCATAACACAATACTCTTCATTCAGGGTTATAAGCCGTGGTACCTGGGGAAATAACGACATTATTTTAAAGAGATAAGGAAGAGGGGAAGAGGAGCATATTTAGCAGGGAGGGGAGAGGGGAGATCATATAAGATATATTTATCCCCATATCATAGCTGAGGTTGCGATGTCCAACAGCTATTCATGACTTCTTGAGATGTGTGGTCATGGAGAAATGGTAGAAAGGGGAAGAAAACTCTTGCAGGTCTCTTGATTCCTAGCACAAATAGGTCATACGTTAGAATTTGGCGTAGGGAAGACCAGAGTTCAAATCTGGCCTTCAACATTTAACTTACATCGGTACCCGCTGCAAATCAGTTTCCTCATTTGTAAAAGGGTTGTTGTGAAGAACAAATGAGATAACATATGTAAAGCTATTTGCAGACCTTAAAAATGCTAAATAATGCTATCATCATCGTGATCATCATTATAATACTCATTACACTCTACCACATTGACTGTCAGTGATAAACGTGGAAATGAAAACAGTTGCAATGATACTCACAATCACAAGGAGAATTTTATTTTGGGATATTTAATTCCAAGGATATCTTAACCATTCAGGAACAACTGAGTTGCAGAAAACAAAAAAAGAATGCTTACTGGATTTGTTTCCCTCACAATCCATACCTCTACTCAAAGTGCTCCTGCAAGGAGATAGCATTTCCATGGGGAGAACCCATGGGGAGAATTGCTTGCTTTCTCCCTAAAATCTAGCCCCTTGGGATTTTTTAGAGGTCTCCTGCAGAGAAACTGGCCCTGACTTTCTTTCATTTGGATCTAAGGTTGGTTATGGTACAGAGTGGTTCACCCATGGCCATTTCTTATGTAACATTCTCCTGGATTTCTGTGTCCCCAGGGGCTCTTATTGCTAAGGCACCTGGAATCAATTTGCTTCTATGAATGAAGGTCTCTATTGTTTATCACAGATATTATTATTCAGTAAGAGATAATGTGTGGGGGGCAGCTAGGTGGCGCAGTGGATAGAGCACCAGCCCTGGAGTCAGGAGTACCTGAGTTCAAATCCGGCCTCAGACACTTGACACTTACTAGCTGTGTGACCCTGGGCAAGTCACTTAACCCCAATTGCTTCACTTAAAAAAAAAAAAAAAAGAGAGAGCGAGAGTGCAAGCGAGAGAGAGCGAGAGCGAGATCGAGAGAGAGAGAGAGAGAGAGAGAGAGAGAGAGAGAGAGAGAGAGAGAGAGAGAGAGAGAATGAGAGAGAATGAATGTGTGAGTATGTGTGAACTGCCCCAATCCTACATTTCCTAGAAAGGCTCATTCAGCTTGACTCAGTATTTCTACATGATTATAGTTTCATGAAGGGACAGGGTCTCTTATGAACTGGTGGGAAGGAAGTAAAACTATGATCACTGTATCACCATGAAGAAAAACAGTTCTGGAAGGCTTAAGTGCTCAGATCAATACCATGACTAAGTATGACTCCATTAGAATAATGATGAAACACACTACCCACTTCTGGCAAAGAGGTAAACAGATCACAGGTGCAGGATGAGATGTATTTGCAGATGTGGCTAATGTGTAAATTTGTTTTACTTGGACTATATTATTTGTTGTAATGGAGGGAGAAGGCAGATGCCCCCCAAATGAAGAAGATAAGTAAAATGGCAATAATAAATGTCATTTACTTAGAATTATTATTGTATTTATTTCATGTGTGCATTTTTTAAAGCTGTATTTAATAGAGGTTCACAGTTTCTTATCCAATATTTTTTCTTCTTTGTGTAATAAAATATCCATGTTTGTTGATCTTTAAGGGTTTTTTTTAATTATTTATTATTTTAAAGGATAATGGTACCCTCCATTGAAATAAGGAACTTAACAAGGAGGGGATGGGTTAGGCCAAAAGGTAATGAGTTCCGATCTGAACATGTAGAGTTTAATATGTCTGTGCTACATTCAAGTGGAGATGGTGTCCAGTAGGCACTCAAAGAAGGAAGACTGGCACTCAGGAGAAGGATTAGCACTAGTTATGTCAATTTGAAAGTCACTGAATATAGAAGATGACAGCCTGGTGTGGAGGGAGACAGATGGAATTACAGAGGTAATAGAAAAAAGAGAGAAGAGGGTCCAAGTCAGAACCCTGGGCTACACCCACCCATTGGGGAGAGGTATGGAGGGAGGATGAACCTTCCCCAAGGAGCTAGGAAGAACTATGACACAAGAACTCTGGGAAGAGAGGTTATCTAGAAGGGAGGGATTAATCAACAGTCTCATTATGCTGGAAGGCAAGAAGGATAAGGACTGAGAAAAGACAATTAGCAATAAAGAGATCATTGTGACCTTGGAGATAGCAGTTCTGGTCAGGTGGTGGGGTGGAAGTCCAATTGAAAGGGAGTGTAAAGAGTTAGAGGTGAGAAAGTGGAGGCAATGGGAGTAGGCAGCCTTTTTTTAAAAGGAGTTTATGAAAGGAAGAAGAGATTGTGAAAGGAAAATACGGAGAGATAGGAGGGAATGAAGAATTGACTTTGGCAAGTTAGTCAAAAAGCATTAGTTAAGCGCCTGTTTATGTACATGGCCCTGTGCTAAGGGGGGGGGGGGGGGCCTGCGTTGGCAAAGAATGTTAAAAACACAGTCACCATCCTTAAGGAGCTCACGTCTTGAGGGCCAGGAATATCTTTTGGTTTACATTTATATTTTATGTTTGTATGCCCAGAGCTAAGAACTGCTTGGCACATAGTAAGCCTTAATAAGTGCTTTTTATTTCGTTTATTCATCTTAACATTTATATAGCACTTGATAAGTTTGCAAAGCACTTTAGCTGTATTATTATACTGGTCGTCTTTACAATCTCCGGAAGTAAATACTATAGAGATTCTTATCTCTTGTTTTACAGCTGAGTTAACAGATTTAAGGAGGTGAATGAAGTGACTTGTCCAAAGTCATTAAACCAGAAAGAGTCAAAGGCAGATTTCAAAACAAGTCTTTCCTGATTCCTACACTCTCCATAATACCATTCAGTCTCTAATGAAAACTGTAATTTGTTGGGGTTTTTAAATTTTATTTTATTTTCAAAAGAAAGTGTTTCTATAACACAGTACAAAAAAAAAAGATGATTGTACATGAAACTTCAAATCTACCATGTACAACTTACTATTCCCTCCAAATATACAACAGACATTATCATTCAGATTTCCTTTTTTTTCTTCTTTCCTTCCCCCTCCCACCCCAGAGATGACCACCACTAGACACAAAAAGGTATGTGTGTGTGTGTGTGTGTGTGTGTGTGTGTATACATATATATATATATATATGTATACACACACACACACATATATATATATATATATATATATATATACACACACAGGGGCAGCTAGGTGGCACAGTGGATAAAGCACCGGCCCTGGATTTAGGAGGAGCTGAGTTCAAATCCGGCCTCAGACACTTGATACTTACTAGCTCTGTGACCCTGGGCAAGTCACTTAACCCTCATTGTCCCACCAAAAAAAAATACATATATATACACACATGCACATGTTTACATATATGTAAGTTTATTCTATACATATTTCTCTATCAGTTCTTTCTCTGAATGTAGATGGAATCTCTTCCTAAATTCTTTATTTTTAATTTGTGTATTTATAATAGTCAAAATGACTCAGTACCTCAAAGTCATTCTTAATATGGTATTTAGGGGCAGCTCAGTGGATAAAGCACCAGCCCTGGATTCAAGAGGACCTGAGTTCAAATCCAGCCTCAGACACTTGATACTTGCTAGCTGTGTGACCCTGGGCAAGTCATTTGACCCTCATTGCCCTGCCCAAAAAACAAAACAAAAAAACAAAAAAACCCAGAAACAAACTTAATATGGTATCTACTATATTCACTTATAAAAACAACTAATGCACTTGACAATACTTATTCTCTAATAAGGGACATTTTCAGAGAATCATGGAATTTCATATAAGAAAGGATCTTGGAGGACATCTAGTTCAACCTCCCCCCCACCTCATTTTCCAGATGAAACAACTGAGATCCAGAATGGATCTGGTTGAGGCTACATAGATAGAATTAGCAGTAATGGAATCTAACACTGTCCTGCAAGGATAGAAGAAAACAAGGATATAACAAATCTCCTTGTAGACTGATCAGAGTAGCGATAGTTACTAACAGTGTACCTACTTTAAGCTCTGGCAAGTCTGGGGAATGAAAACGAACAAAGAAGGAGTTTTCATTCCCATTTACAGATAAGGAAGCTAAGCCCAAGACCCTGCAGTGGAGTTGGAATTAATTCAGGATTCTATACCACACTCCCTGGAGACTTAAAAAAAAATTTTTTTTTTAATCCTTCGATATTTCCCAGTTGTTGAGGTAAATCAAATAATTATGCAAACATGATCAGTCAGTAAGTCTGTTTTTGTTCTGTAGAACTAATGCCTCTGGAGGAATTGGAGTGTGGAGCTTGGCTCTTTGGGAACTGTCAACTGGAAAACCTGTTTAGGGAATTTCATTTTTTCCCCGTTTATGAGGTAGAACAGGCTCCTTGTTCTACTTCTTCAGTTAGCTTGAAAATCCTTTAAGACCTGACACACATTAATATTTTAAAAGAAAAGTAAAGTTTGTTCTTACTTGAGGATTCTGTCTCTCCTTGGGTTTTCCCCCCTTATTGTAAAATGATAATACTGTAAATGTAACATGGCATTAATTTAAATTCATTAAATTTGTATACATTCTTCATTGCTAAACATTAGTCATTGTTTTTAAATGGTGGAGTTTGCTATGTGGAGACATGGATAAATCTTGAAGTTTCCATTCCTTCTTTTGAGTGCTAGGGAAGTTAGTTGTTTGTTTTTTTAAGTGAGTGTGGACCCCTAAATTTCCTGATGCTGTATGACATATTTGATAGACTGAGGTGTTGACTGCTGAACATACAATTAGGCATCTGCCTGAGAAAATCCTAAAATAAATATGGCATCAGATTTTAGGATTGGATCCCATATAGTCTAATTCTCTCATTTTGCAGATGAGAAAACT